>NC_086444.1:684859223-685232557 GCF_028390025.1 Pseudophryne corroboree
CCCTATCCATTTTCTTCCAGAAACAGCTGGCTTCCCTACCGGAGTTTCAGACCTTTTTGAAAGTGGTTCTGCACATCTAGCCTCCCTTTGTGCCACCTACGGCACCCTGGGATCTTAACGTGGTGTTACAGTTCCTCCAATTGGATTGGTTTGAGCCTCTACCAGATGTTGAGGTCAAGTTTCTCATGTGGAAGGCTGTCACTTTGTTGACCTTTGCTAGACGTGTTTCAGAGTTGGGGGCTTTGTCTTGTAAGAGCCCGTACTTGATCTTCCATGAAGATAAGGCTGAGCTCCGGATACGTCAGCAGTTTCTTCCTAAGGTTGTGTCGGCTTTTCATATTAATCAACCTATTGTGGTGCCAGTTGCGACTGACTCCTCAATTACTTCAAAGTCCTTGGATGTGGTAAGGGCTCTGAAAATCTATGTGAAGAGGACTGCTCATCACAGAAAATCTGACTCTCAGCTTGTCCTGTATGATCCCAAGAAAATTGGGTGTCCTGCATCTAAGCAGACGATCTCTCGCTGGATCAGGGTCAGTATCCAGCATGCGTATTCTACGGCAGGATTGCCATGTCCAAAATCTGTTAAGGCCCACTCTACTCGTAAGGTGGGCTCTTCCCGGGCGGTTGCCCGGGGTGTCTCAGCTTTACAGCTTTGCAGAGCGGCTACTTGGTCGGGGTCGAACACGTTTGCTAAGTTCTACAAGTTCGATACTTTGGCCTCTGAGGACCTGAAGTTTGGTCGATCAGTTCTGCAGGAGCCTCCGCGCTCTCCCTCCCGTTCTGGGAGCTTTGGTACATCCCCATGGTACTAATGTGGACCCCAGCATCCTCTAGGACGTAAGAGAAAATAGGATTTTAATTACCTACCGGTAAATCCTTTTCTCGTAGTCCGTAGAGGATGCTGGGCGCCGCCCAGCGCTTCATTATCCTGCAGTAGTTACTTGATTCAGTACGACGTTGTTACTTGGTAAAGTAATGTTTTCAGCTATTGCTGAGTGTCAATCTAGTTAGCTTGGTTTGCCTTGTATGTGTGAGCTGGTATGAATCTCGCCACTATCTGTGTATTTCCTTCTCACCGAAGTACAATGGGCCAAAAAAGTATTTGGACAGCCACCGATTGTGCAAGTTGACCCACTTAAAAAGATGAGAGAGGTCTATAATTTACATCATAGGTACACTTCAACTGTGAGAGACCGAATCTGAAAGAAAACAAAAAACAGGAAATCACATTGTATGATTTTTAAACAATTTATTTGTATATTCTTGCGGAAAATAAAAATTTGGACACCTACCAAGCAGCAAGATTTCTGGCTCTCACAGACCTGTTACTTCTTCTTTAAGAAGCTCTTCTATCCTCCACTCGTTACCTGTATTAATGGCACCTGTTTGAACTGGTTATCTGTATAAAAGACACCTGTCCACACCCTCAAACAGTCAGACTGCTACCTCTCCACCATGGCCAAGACCAGAGAGCTGTCTAAGGACACAAGGGACAAAACAGTAGAGCTGCACAAGGCTGGGATGAGCTACTCGACAATTAGCGTGCTGGCCGGGAGCTACTCATCGCTCCCCAGCCCGCAGCGGCTGCGTGTGATGTCATGCAGCTGCTGCGGGCCACTCCCCACATGGTCTGGCCACGCCTGCGTTGGCCAGACCGCTCCAACGAAACTGAGGCCAAACGCCGCCGTTTCACCCCTTCCCGCCCATCGTCCGCCTCTGCCTGTCAATCAGACAGAGGCGATTGTAGCGCAGCGATGGGCGGCCATGCGCTGGCGCACAGCGGCACCAGCGCAGTTCTGACCCGATCGCTATGCTGCGAAAAACTGCAGCGTGCGATCGGATCAGAATGACCCCCTATACCCTACGGTACTAATGTGGACCCCAGCATCCTCCTACAGACTACTAGAAAAGGATTTACCAGTAGGTAATTAAAATCCTATCATTCTGTACCCTGAGGGGGGCTAAGTGCTTCAGGGTTTTCAAATAATATAGTGCTTCACAGGATATACTCCTTTGGTATTTTTTGCTGTGTTTTACAGTCACCATATATCTCTTAAATTCTCCGTGTGTGCTCTGCTTGCAGTCACACTGTACAGGGGGATTTTTGTAAGGTACTTTGGGGGTCATTCCGCCCCGTTCGCACACAGCGGTTCTTCGCTGCATTGCGAATGGGTCGGAACTGCGGCTGCGCAAGGGCAATGACGCCAGGACTGATGACAGAGATTGCAGGTACGATCGCAAGAAGATTGACAGCAGGAAGGAGGATCGGGGCGTCTACTCACTGTTTCTTGGGCGTGGTAAGGTGAACGCAGGCATGTCCAGGCGTTTGGAGGGCGGATGTTTGACATCACAGCAGGGACCTTCATTGCTGGATCTGTCACACTGGGTAAGTAGCTGCAGGGCTAGTCTTGTTTTGCTTGAAACTTTTTTCTTACGTCCTAGAGGATGCTGGGGTCCATATTAGTACCATAGGATATAGACGGGTCCACCAGGAGCCATGGGCACTTTAAGACTTTAATAGTGTGGGCTGGCTCCTCCGTCTATGCCCCTCCTACCAGACTCAGTTTAGAAAATGTGCCCGGTCACAGCTAGGGAAGCTCCTTGAGCTTCTTTGGTTTTATTATTTTTTTTAAGACAAATTAGGCACAGGGAGGCTGCTGGCAACAGCCTCCCTGCTTCATGGGACTTAGGGGGAGGGAGTATAAAGGCCACTATAACCGCTGAGAGGACACTGAGCTCCTGAGGGTGATTATTATCGTTAGCCCCCGAGGCAACCACTCCTCCCGCAGCATGCCGCCACCCCCTAACAGAGCCAGAAGATCGTGGTGGTGAGTGTATCTCCGGTGACCAGACAATCGGGGAGCCAGTGTGTATGGTGCTACAGGGTTAGGAGCGCAATACTGACACTGCGCTCCGGAAGGCTCAGTGTTACAGATGCGGCACTGTGAGGGGCGCCCTGGGATAGCGCGATACCCTTACAACTGGTCACTCCGGCAATGAGGGGCTTTGGTTACGCTGCTAGCGCCATTACCTCAGGCCAGTATAAATATTTGAAATGTGCTTGAAGACGCGCCATGTTCAGGGGGCGGAGCTTCTCCTCAGAGTGGACCCAGCAGCTCACGGCACCATTTTCTAACTGCAGTTCCACACGCTGAGATGCTGACAGGGAGCGCTGACCCTCCACGACTCCAGATATCCTGTGCGGTACCGGGGGATGGTAGAAGGGGGGGGGGGGAGGCTGTATATTAACTGTGTAGTTCTATTAAGGGTACACAATCAGCGCCAGGCAATTCTATAACTGCCTACTGGGGCACTGTGTGTGCTGGCTCCAAGCTCTGTGTTTCTCTGAAGGTACTTGGGGGAATACTGTGTCTGACATTTTCCTGTGTGTGTATGCTAATTTCTCATATCCATGTCCAGGGACTCTGTGTCTTGTGCGGCAGAATATGTATCTTCTCCAGAGGAATCCATTCCATGTACACAGGAATGTAATGTTTTGTCTCAGCCTTCCGAAACCAAGCCCCAGTGGGTGGCTTCTATTAAGGGAATGATATCCCAGATTTCTACTAGGATTGCGCATTATTAGACTGAATCACTGATTTTAAAACAATCTGTGGAGGTTTTGTCTGGTTCTGTACCCACTGCCTCAAAATCCCCTGGTGTATGGCCAAAGAAGCGTGCGCTTGCTCAGATTATGCGAGTCGACACGGACACTGACTCTGACACGGCAGACAGTGATGCAGATATGCGGGGGGGGTGAGGCTTCCCTGGCAAGAGGGGTGCAACTCATGATTGAGGCTATTAGGGATGTGTTACACATTACTGACAAACCACCTGAACAGGTAGAGGAGGCTTACTTCACAGACAATAAGAAAGCCTCCCTGACCTTCCTTGCGTCTAAGGAATTAAACGCATTATTTGAAAAATCCTGGGAAAATCCAGAGAAAAAATTCCAGATCCCAAAGAGGGTTCTGGTGCCTTTTCCTTTCCCTGAGAATGATAGGAAAAAGTTGGAAAACCCACTTATAGTAGACACTTCTGTATCTAGACTGTCTAAAAAGGTGGTTTTACCTGTCCCTGGGTCTACCGTTTTGAAAGAACTGGCAGACCGCAAGATTGAAACTACGCTAAAATCCATATACACTGCTTCAAGTGTGGCGTTAAGGCCCACTATTGACTGTGCATGGATTTCTAAAGCCATAGTAAAGTGGTTAGGCACGTTACTAGAGGACTTAGATTCTATGGATAGAAGTGACATTGAATTGTTTTTACGTAACATACAGGATTCTGTGGGGTTCATGGTGGAGGCCATGAAGGATCTCGGTAATCTGACTGCAAGGACATCTATGGCTGTCTCAGTACGCAGGGGACTCTGACTATGCCAATGGTCTGCAGACGCGTAATCCAGGAGAAGTATGGAGAACCTACCCTTCACAGGTCAGGCTCTATTTGGGGAAGCATTGGATGCGTGGCTTTCCACGGCAACCACTGGCAAGTCCACCTTTCCTCCCTCAGCCTCTCAGACAATGAGGAAACCTTTTTCTACGTCCTCTATGCAGTCCTTTCGGTCTGCAAAAGCTAAAAAGTCCAAGACTCCTACCACTTTCTTCATAGGTGGGCGAGCATAATCCAAAAATCGGCACCTGCAGGTTCCCAGGAACAGAAACCTGCCTCTGTGTCCTTAAAATCCTCAGCATGATGGTGGACCGCACAGCCTGGAGAACGGGCAGGTGGGAGCAAGGCTCAGACATTTCAGTCACGTCTGGGTGTCGTCTAGTCTGGATCCCTGGGTACTGGATATTGTGCCCCAGGGGTACAGACTGGCGTTTCAAGTGCTCCCGCCTCACAGGTTCTTCAAATCAGGCTTGCAAGCTTTGCTGACAGAAAGGGCTATCCTTCAGGAAGCCATTCGAAAATTGGAAAGGTCAGATGTAATTGTTCCAGTTCCACCTCATCTGGTAAACCAGGCTTACTATTCAAACCTATTTGTGGTACCAAAATCAGATGGTTCGGTCATACCAATTTTGAACCTGAAGTCGCTAAACCCTTATCTGAGGGAACTCAAGTTCAAAATAGAGTCTCTGAGAGTGGTGATCTCAGGTCTGGAGGAAGGGGAATTTCTGGTGTCCTTAGATATCAAGAATGCATACCTCCACATTCCAATTTGGCCACCACACCAGGCTTATCTCAGGTTTGCGCTGTTGGACTGTCTTTATCAATTCCAGGCACTGCCATTTGGCCTCTCCACGGCACCGAGGGTGTTCACCAAGGTAATGGCAGAAATGATGATTCTCCGCAGGCAGGGGGTGAATGTAATTCCTTATCTGGACGATATGCTGATAATGGCATCTTCCAGGGAGAGGTTGTTGCAGTCCATTGCTCTCACGACTCGACTGCTCAGGGATCATGGATGGATCCTGAATCTTCCAAAGTCACATCTGGAGCTGACAAGGAGATTGTCTTTCCTGGGGATGATCCTTGACACGGAAGTGCAGAGGGTATTTCTACTGGTGGAGAAAGTGTTGGTGATCCAAACTATGGTCCGGGATGTCTTGAAGCCTACACGGTTATCGGTTCATCAGTGCATTCGCCTTCTGGGGAAGATGGTTGCCTCCGATGAGGCTCTTCAGTACGGAAGATTTCATGCACGGTCCTTCCAACTGAATCTCCTAGACAAGTGGTCAGGATCTCATCTGCACATGCACCAGAGGATACATCTGTCGCCGAAAACCAGGATTTCACTCCTGTGGTGGCTACAGTTGCCTCACCTTCTATAGGGCCGCAGGTTCGGGATTCAGAACTGTATACTTCTAACCACGGAAAGTCTCAGAGGTTGGGGCGCAGTCACCCAAGGGTAAACCTTCCAAGGAAGGTGGTCAAGTCTGGAATCCATTCTTCCAATCAATATTCTGGAACTAAGGGCCGTGTACAAAGGTCTTCTACAAGCGGCGCATCTTCTACAAGATCGGGCCATTCAGGTTCAGTCGGACAATGTAACAATGGTGGCCTAAATAAACCGACAGGGCGGAACGAAGAGCAGAGCTGCAATGTCAGAGGTGACAAGAATCCTCCTCTGGGCCGAAAGGCATGCGTTGGTGCTGTTAGCAATCTTCATTCTAGGAGTGGACAACTGGGAAGCGGACTTCCTCAGCAGACGCAATCTCTATCCAGGAGAGTGGGGCCTCCATCTGGAGGTGTTCATGGAGGTGACAAGTCTTTGGGGTGTACCTCAAATAGATATGATGGCCTCCCATCTCAACAAGAAGCTTCGGATGTACTGTTCCAGGTCGAGAGACCCACAAGCAGTGGCGGTGGACTCCCTGGTAACTCCGTGGGTGTTCCAGTCAGTGTACGTGTTTCCTCCACTTCCACTCATTCCAAGGATTCTAAAACTCATAAAGAGAACAAGAGTTCAGGTGATCCTCATTACTCCGGACTGGCTAAGAAGGGCTTGGTACGCGGATCTTCTGGATCTACTGCTGGAAGATCCACGGCCTCTTCCACTTCGGGAGGACCTTCTGCAACAGGGGCCGTTCACTACCACAGCTACGTTTGACGGAATGGAGGTTGAACGCCAGATATTAGCTCAAAAGGGCATTCCGAACAAGGTTATTCCTACCCTGATACAGGCTAGGAAAGTAGTAACGTCTAGACATTACCATCGCATTTGGAAAAAGTATGTATCTTGGTGTGAATCCAAGAAGTTTCCTACGGTGTAGTTTCAACTTGGACGGTTTCTCCTCTTCGTGCAAGTAGGTGTGGCTATGGGCCTGCATTTGGGATCCGTAAAGGTCCAGATTTCAGCCTTGACAACTTGCTTCCCTCCCGAAGTTTCAGACTTTCTTGAAAGGGGTTCTGCACATCCAGCCTCCCTTTGTGCCACCTACTGCACCCTGGGATCTTACTGTGGTGTTGCAGTTCCTCCAATCGGATTGGTTCGAGCCTCTACAGGAGGTTGAGGTCAAGTTTCTCACGTGGAAGGCTGTCACTTTGTTGGCCTTGGCTTCTGCTAGGCGGGTGTCGGAGTTGGGGGCTTTGTCTTGTAAAAGCCCCTACTTAATCTTCCATGAAGATAGAGCTGAGCTCCGGACATGTCAGCGGTTCCTTCCAAAGGTTGTGTCGGCTTTTCATATCAACCAACCTATTGTGGTGCCAGTTGCTGCTGACTCCTTAATTTCATTCAAAGTCCTTGAATGTTGTAAGGGATCTGAATATCTATGTGAAGAGGACTGTTCATCACAGAAAATCTGACTCTCTGCTTGTCCTGTATGATCCTAAGAAAATTGGGTGTCCTGCTTTTAAGCAGATGATCTCTCGCTGGATCAGGGCCACTATCCAGCATGCATATTCTACAGCAGGATTGCCGTGTCCAAAACCTGTTAATGCCCACTCTACTCGTAAGGTGGGTTCTTCCTGGGTGGCTGCCCAGGGTGTCTCGGCTTTACAGCTTTGCTGAGCGGCTACTTGGTCGGGGTCGAACACGTTTGCTAAGTTCTACAAGTTTGATACTATGGCCTCTGAGGACCTAAAGTGTGGGCAATCAGTTCTGCAGGAGCCTCCGCGCTCTCCCTCCTGTTCTGGCAGCTTTGGTACATCCGCATGGTACTAATATGGACCCCAGCATCCTCTAGGACGTAAGAGAAAATAGGATTTTAATTACCTACCGGTAAATCCTTTTCTCGTAGTCCGTAGAGGATGCTGGGCGCCCGCCCAGTGCTTTGTGTTCCTGCAGTAGTTATTTGGTTCAGTACTGTTTTGTTCTTGGTTAAGTACTGTTTGCTACTTGGTTAAGTGTTCTTGCTCAGCCGTTACTGAATTTTCAAGCTGGTTAGCTTGGTTTGCCTTGTATGTTTGAGCTGGTGTGAATCTCTCCACCATCTGTGTAAAATAATTCTCTCGAAGTTGTCCGTCTCCTCGTGCATAGTTTCTAGACTGAGTCTGGTAGGAGGGGCATAGAGGGAGGAGCCAGCCCACACTTTTAAAGTCTTAAAGTGCCCATGGCTCCTGATGGACCTGTCTATACCCCATGGTATTAATATGAACCCCAGCATCCTCTACGGACTACGAGAAAGGGGTATACCGGTAGGTAATTAAAATCCTGGTTTTTAGTATAGCAGGGCTGGACAAGCGATCGCAGCCCTGCTATGCTAAAATACACTTCCCCATAGGTGGCGTGAAGTTGATTGCACGAGCAGCAAAAAGTTGCTACGTGCGATCAACTCGGAATGACCACCTTTGTCTGCTTTAATTGTACTATTTCGCCCTACGGTTACACTTTCATATCATGTCAGCTACACAGGGTGATAATTCTATGGCTAATCCTGCACCCTGCAGTGTTAATGCCGTAGATGTCTCTGAGGAAAATATTGCAGCTGACGGTTCAGGTATACCCCTTAGTCAGTCCACAGCAACGGGGGCATATCATGACCCGCCGTGGACTACATTTTCTAATTTTCTGACGACGCTTGTAACTAGACTTGCGCCCCCTATGGGACCTCCTGTGCCATTACAGCCACATATTGTCCCTGCAGTTAATCCGCCATGGGCAGATACTCTGTCCTCTCAGTTACAGCAATTAAGTCTTTGGACAAGCAAAATCCTAACCCTAAGACCAAGGGGTCGTCAAAACGGGCCATTACTTCCTCACAATCCACTCATGTTTCAGATACTTCATCTGATGAAGATGGAGCATATACTGACCCCTCAGACACTGATGCAGATGCTTCTGATGGGGAGTCTACTACACAGGTGAATATTCCTGACCTTTTGGAGGCTATCAGGCTGATTCTTTAAATTGATAATGACAAAGAACCCCCAGCTACCTCTAAGAAACCAGATAAGTTTAAGCGTCAGAAGGTTACTAAATTAGTTTTACATCATTCTGACCACTTAGTTGACATACGTCAGGAATCCTGTTAATATCCAGGAAAGAAATTCTCCCTAAGAAGATGCTAGCTCGTTATCCTCTCGCTGCAGAGTTAAGTAAATATTTAGAAACACCGCTGCCGGTATACTCACAAGTTGTGCGTCTGGTGGTGTCATCTACTCTGCCTGTCACCTCCGTCACCTCTTTGAAGGAACCAACGGATAAATGAGTGGAACATTGCTTTAAATCTATTTACACTCCTGCTGGAGCTGTACATAGGCCTACTATTGCGGCCTCTTGGACTGCTAAAGCCATAGAGGCCTGGGTTCAGGAAGTTGAAGCGGAACTACCATCTTATTTTCCTGATAATGCTAGACAGTGTCTTTCATACATTATTACAGCCTCTCATTATATACAGTTATCCTGGTGGCCAAAGCGTCTACTACGTCTATTCTGGCTTGCCGGATCCTATGGTTGCAGTCC
Organism: Pseudophryne corroboree; assembly: GCF_028390025.1. NCBI lineage: Eukaryota > Metazoa > Chordata > Amphibia > Anura > Myobatrachidae > Pseudophryne > Pseudophryne corroboree. Next base: position 684,868,576 of record NC_086444.1, read on the forward strand.
TGGTCTGTAGATCTGGACTCTAAAAATACCTTGGAGGTGATCCCTTTTAAGTGAAACATTCTTTTTGGGGAAGATCTCAATAAGATTGTTGCTTACTTAGCATCTGCTAAGACTACATGTCTACCTAGTACTACTTCTTCAGCTCCGAAGGCTAAGAGTACTTCCTTTCGACCTCTAGGTAAAGCAAAGGGTCAGGCATACCAGAAACAGGCTCGCACTTCCAAATTCATTAAGCCCAAACCTAAACGTGCCTGGGCTGCCCGTCAGCCTGCTTCCAAAACAGACAAGCCTGCTGCATGAAGGGGCAGGCCTCCCGCTGGGGGATCCCAGGGTGGGATGCCGACTTCTACGAGTTGCTCAGGTATGGTTACAGAGCACTTCAGATGCCTGGATAAGGGAAGTCGTCTCTCCCGGATACACCATCTCTTTCAATAAACGTCCCCCACGCAAGTTTTGCTCAAGAAACGTCCCTTCGGACACAGTAAAAGCAAAAACTCTCCATCTGGTGGTACAATCCCTCCTGGACACGGGAGTGATAGTGCCGATGCCTCTAACTCAGAGAGGCAGGGCGTACTATTCAACGCTGTTCTTAGTTCCGAAGCCGAATGGATCTTCCCGACCCATTCTCAACCTCAAGTCTTTGAACAAATTTGTGAGAGTTTCAAAATTCCATATGGAAACTCTTCGCTCTTTTGTTCTGGCTTTGGAGCCCAAGGACTATATGGTATCCCTGGACATTCAGGAGGCTTACATGCATATACCTATTGCAGTGTCGCATCAGCAATACCTGCGGTTTGCTATTGGAAACTTACATTTTCAATTCTAGGCCTTACCTTTTGGTCTGACCACGGCTCCAAGGATCTTCACCAAGGTCATGGCGGTCATGACGGCTCTACTCCGCCGTCAGGGTATCAGGATCCTGACGTATCTGGACGACTTGTTGATCCTGGCGAACTCTCCGGAGGTTCTCATTCGTCATCTGGAACTGACGGTCCAATTCCTGCAAGCCCACGGGTGGCTCATCAAATTGAAGAAGTCTTCCCTGGTCCCTGCTCAGAGCATGGTGCACCTGGGAGTGCTATTGGACACCCACAACCAGTGGTTGTTTTTGTCTCAGGAGAAGGTCCTGAAACTTCAGGACAAGATAAGATGCTTCCTCTCTCGCCCACGTGTGTCGATACACTCAGCGATGCAAGTACTAGGCCTCATGGTGTCGGCTTTCCACATGGTAGAGTAAGCTCAATTTCATTCACGTCCTCTGCAGAGGCTAATGCTCTCCAAGTGGGATGGCCTACTAGGACGTCCGCTTGTCACTGGCCTGGTGGCTACAGGACCAGCAACTGAGCAGGGGTCATCCCTTCTGGATCTCCAACTGGGTCCTTTTAACGACGGATGCCAGTCTGCGGGGTTGGGGCGCGGTATTGGAGCAACACTCTCTTCAGGGTTGGTGGACCAGGGAGGAATCTCTCCTCCTGATAAACATTCTGGAATTGCGGGTGGTGTTCAATGCGTTGACACTAGTCCTGCCTCTGGTACAGAACAGGCCTGCTCAAGTACAGTCAGACAACACCACCATGGTGGCATACATAAATCATCAGGGCGGCACTCGAAGCTGCATGGCAATGATGCAAGTGTCAAAGATTCTTCATTGGGCGGAACGCCATCTGCCAGCCATATTGGCAGTGTTGATACCGGGAGTCCTCAACTGGAAAGCGGACTTCCTCAGTCATCAGGACGTTCACGCCGTAGAGTGGAGTTTTCATCAGGATGTCTTTCAATTCCTAGTGGACAAGTGGGGCCTACCAGATGTAGACCTGATGGCTTCTCGACACATTCACAAGGTTCCGGTCTTCGGAACAAGGACAAGGGATCCTTAAGCAGCATTCGCGGATGCACTGGCAATTCCATGGAACTTTCGGCTGCCGTACGTGTTCCCTCCGGTGTCTCTTCTGCCCAGGGTGATAAGGAAGTTCAAGCAAGAAGGAGGAATACTACTTCTAATTGCTCCAACGTGGCCCAGACGGCATTGGTTCTCAGACCTACAGGGTCTCTCAATAGAGCGTCCTCTTCTGCATCTGCAGTGCCCAGACCTCCTCGTTCAGGGCCCTTGTGTTTACCAGGATTTGGCCCGGCTGGCTTTGACGGTGTGGCTCTTGAAGCTTCCATCCTGAGGGCCAAAGGGTTTTCTGAGGTGGTCATTCAAACTATATTGAAGGCCCATAAGCCGGCGTCTGCTCGGATTTACCATAGGTTCTGGAATTCTTACTTCGCCTGGTGTGCGACTAATAATTATGACATATACAAGTTCAGTACTGCCAAACTTTTGGCCTTCCGGCAACAGGGCCTGGATTTAGGCCTTCGTCTGGCCTCCCTCAAGGTGCATATTTCTGCCTTGTCGATATGATTTCAGAGAAAAATTGCGACTCTTCCTGATGTTCATACATTCACTCAGGGTGTTTTACGGATTCAACCTCCTTACATCCCGCCTGTGGCTCCTTGGGATTTGTCGGTTGTTCTGGATGACTTACAAGAGTCTCCGTTTGAACCTCTTGAGTCTCTGGACCTGAAGTGGCTTACTCTGAAGGTCTTGTTTCTGCTGGCTATTGCCTCTGCTAGATGGGTTTCAGACTTGGGTGCCTTATCCTGTTGGTCACCTTTTCTGATTCTTCACCGTGACCGGGCGGTTCTTAGAACTCGCCCTGGTTATCTACCTAAGGTGGTGTCATCGTTCCACCTTAACCAAGAGATTGGGGTTCCGGCCTTTACCTCTCCAGGTTTGTCCTCCAAAGAGCGGCCTTTGTATGTGGTACGGGCTCTCCGTATTTATGTGAAGACAACTGCTTCCCTTAGGAGATCTGATTCTCTTTTTGTTCTCTTTGGTTTTCACAAACGTGACTTGCCTGTTAATAAGCAGACCCTGGCCAGATGGATTAGAATGGCGATTGCCCATGCTTATGTACAGGCTGGCCTTCCAGCTCCTGCTACCATCAAAGCCCATTCTACTCGGTCTATTGGACCTTCTTGGGTGGCCCGCCGTGGTGCGACCCTTGAACAATTGTGCAAGGCGGCTATGTGGTCCTCAGTGAACATGTTCATAAGGTTCTATGCCTTCAATACTTCCGCCTCCCAGGATGCCTCCTTTGGATGCCAGGTTCTTGTGCCCGGTACAGTGCGTCCCCTCCCATGAGGAACTGCTTTAGGATATCCCCGATGTTATCCCTGTGGAACCCCAGTGTATCCTGCATCAGAAAAGGGGATTTATGGTAAGAACTTACCTTTGTTAAATCTCTATCTGCTAGGTACACTGGGTTCCACAGGGCGCCCACCCTGACGCACTTTGCTTCTTTGGGTTTGTATGACATTAGCTGCTGATACCTTCTCCTGTTGTGAGAATGTGGTGTATGTGACTACTAACGGTTGTGCATTGGACTGGTTAACAAAACCAAGCTCCTGTGCACGGAGGCGGGGGTATAGAGGAGGCGGTGCTATGCATCCTGGGAACAGTCAAAGCTTTTAGCCTGTTGGTGCCTCGGATCAAGATCCAACTCTACACCCCCAATGTTTTCCCTGTGGAATCCAGTGTACCTCGCAGAAAGAGATTTAACAAAGGTAAGTTCTTACCATAAATCTCCTTTTTTATTGTATACTTTAGGACAAGTTAAGGATGGTTTAAGTATTTCTCTAATTTAGAATGTAAGCTCTCACGAGCAGAGCCCTCTCCCCTCATGTGCTTTTCCTTGTCTTACTTAGATGATCATCTACTCCATACTGTTTACAATGGAACCTAACCGATTTCTGCCAACCTGATGCTTATTGCAGTGTCTTGTCCGCTAATGCAGAAATGTTTATATACCACGTACTTGCCGCATTGTCTCCCATACTGCATCAAACTTTCAATCACTGACAGTCTGATACCATACTGAGGCAAAGGCTGCAGACTATACTGCACATGCGCAGTATTGGGAGGCGCATGCGCAAAGTATAGAACATCTGTACTTTACGGCATGCGCAGATAAAGTGTCGGGACAGTCGGCCATTGTTTCTGCAGTGTAGTGTGCACCCATATTGCGGGATGTAATGAAGTCCGAGTTTGGCGGCCATGCGGGATGCCATCCGAACTCTGACTTTTTTAAACGGGCAATCATGTACAAGATGTGCGGGATGCCGGCTGAACTTGGTAGTTTTTTTAAAGGGGCAATCATGTACAAGGCATGGTTTAGCTTTGTACATGATTGCCCCTTTAAAAACTTCATAGTTCCACCAGCATCCCTCACGGCTGCCGAACTCGAACTTCATGATATCCTGACCATAGCATCTGCTGTTGGCCTATTGTGGCAAGTATTTTTTGTTATACTATATAGCATTTTGATAATTCATTTTGGATTATTTTTTAGCACTTCCAGCTGAGACTCAAATGTTAGGCCGCTTAAAAAAAACAAAAACAGCTACCTGTTTTTATTAGTCTGTTGCCCTCTTCAAAGGGCAAAGTGTGCTGATCTTATCCTGCACCTCTATATGAAATTAGGTTTTTTTACTCGCTGAACGTTGCCATCATAGTCAGCCAAGTAATTATCCCTTCTGCAGAGCAAATTGGAAAATCTGAGCAAACAATTTAACATACATCACATAACGGCCTTATCTATCTAAGCAGAAAGATATAACATTTCCATTATAGAATGAGCAATAATTTTGATTAAATTCAATTATTCCTGTAGTGGTTTATCTTTAAAAAACACACAAAACTGTAGTATACATTGCCAGGTAGTCATACATTATTATACAATGTATTGTCCACCATACAATGCAGAGAACATTCTAGTGATTGGAATACGATACAGAGAGCATTTTAGTTACAAACATACAAAGTTGTATAAAGCCGCCGACCCAGGAAAGATAGATGCTAACTGGAACCATCGCAGCCTCATTTGCAGCTGTGTACACATACGCAGCCTACACGTGATAATGAGGAACATCAATGGCTAGAGTAGCCCTATGGCTATGCAGACTGGTTGTGGCAGTAGCGATGCTGGCACCATGTTTCAGTAAATACATATTCACAGCTGAAGGCAGATATACCACATATGGCCATGAGACTCCTCCATTTTTGCCACCACAGTCCCTTCCAGTCAATTACTCTGCATTAAAAATCTTGCAGCAAACGCAATGAGGATAACATAAGTCACCGCAGAGTTCTAGACCTGTGTAAAAGGACCTACTGTACACTGACTTTGGTTAGCATTCATTCTTATTGCCATTTTAAAACTATTGCCAAAGCCGCCGATGAGCATCGGTTTTGATAAACCGACGGATAGATTATTCATGTCCTCCTCCCAGGATGACTGGCTAGACTTTCTCCCATTAGCAGAATTTGCCCATAACAATCTCTATCATTCAGCTACAAAATCTTCTCCATTTTTCATAAATTATGGTTATCATCCGAAAGTCCCAGACTTCCAACTTCTACCTACGCTCAAAGTTCCTGCCGCAGAATCTGCACTTCAACAATTTACCAAAACTTGGAAACAAGTTCACGAGGCCTTATTTAAGACATCTAAGAGGTATACGACCTATGCGGATCTGTAGCGAAAAGCTGTACCAAGCCTTAAGGTGGGAGATCGGGTTTGGGTTTCCACACGTAACCTAAGGTTGAAGGTACCTACTAAAAAGTTTGCTCCCAGATTTATTGGGCCCTACCCAATCGAGAAAGTATTAAATCCTGTGGCTTACAAGGTGAAGTTGCCTCCACATTTGAGAATCCCTAATGCATTTCATATTTCCCTTTTAAAACCGTTGGTACTTAACCGATTCAGAACTGCTCTGCCTAAACCTCCCAAGTTCCAATCAGCACAAGGAGACGAATTTGAGATTCGCAAGATCCTCGACTCTCGCAGACGATATGGTCGACTCCAGTACCTTGTTGATTGGAAAGGATATGGACCTGAGGAAAGGTCTTGGATAGGAGCAGAAGATGTCCATGCTCCAAGACTTCTTCGGGCATTTCATGCCAAGTTTCCAGCTAAACCATATAGGTTTCCAGAGTCCACCCGCAAAGGGGGTTACTGTCAGCGTCCGGGGTCTTACCGGTACACTGGGGCCGCGGGGCTGGCTTTGCAGTTGGCTTGTGGGCAGCAGCGGAGGGGGGCTGCCGCGCTGGGTCCGTGGGCAGCGGTAGCGGCGGTGAGGGGGTCTGCTCGTGGTGGCGGGATGCCGCTGCAGCGGGTCTCTCCTTGCCAGGGCGGTTGCTAGGAGACCAGGGGCAGTGCACTGTGTGGCCTTACATGGAGGTCTGCATTACTGGACGCTGCCATGTTGGAGACCAAAGTTTGAGGCATAGTTTTGGCTTCCTGTCCCTTCAAGCCAATCCAGGGAGAGTTCTCCTTATAAAAGGTGGCTGGTTTATGACAGGAAGGCCAGTGCTTCAAGTTACAACCCTGTTGTAGGTGTTTTAGCCTTGTGCTCCCAGGATTCTTGCCGTATTCTGATTACTCCTAACCCTGCTTAACCGGTTCTCAGTTTCTGCTACAGCCCTGCCGTTCCTAACCTGCTGCTGCCTGTGGAAGCGCTCCTGGAAACCCCGGTCCAGTAAGACCCTTTTGGCACAGATGGCCCCGGGCTTTCTGCCTCATCCTTCAAGTCATAGTCCGCAGATCTTTGTCTCCAGCCACGTCTCTGAACCACCGACCACAGTCTGCCCCGTTCATTATCCACAGCCTTGTCTTTCAAGCCACAGTACGCAGATCTTTGTCTCCAGCCACGTCTCTGAACCACCGTCCAGAGTCCGCAGTTCATTATCTACAGCCTCGTCTTTCAAGTCACAGTCCACAGTTCTTTGTCTCCAGCCACGTCTTTAACCACCATTCACAGTTCCGCAGTTCATTATCTACTGCCCTGTCTTTCAAGCCACAGCCCACAGTTCTTTGTCTACAACTACGTCTTTAAATCATCGCTCACAAGCCACAGTTCTCTATCTCAGCCTCTTTCTCAAGAACTACAACTCACTGACTCTTAGCTCCACCTGCCTACTTCATTGCCCCTTGTCCCATGAGAAGGAACTATATCCAACCCCCTCGTCTTATTCATCCGCAGACAACTACTTCCTTGGGCAAGTCTCAGCCGCCGTCCCCTCAAACCTTGCTAGGCGTGACATGGAGGGAGTTCAGCCCCTTAGCATTAATGGAAATAACATTCACCATGGATCAAGTAGGAGATCTGTTTGATGCAGAGGTGTTTGAGGACCTAGACATTGCGTACTTGTCAGTAATGAAAACATAGTCTGGCTCACCAAAAAGGGAAAAAAAAACCACACAGACATTAAAGAAAAAAAACTGAAGAAAACATAACACAACAAACAACATAACTGGTCTCACTTGAGAACAAATCCAGACACCATGTCTCAGCATCTGTGTATAACAGGTGGAGGGTAGTGGCATGTCTCCTACCCACCACCCCATCTCCGAGATAAAACAGAGTGACCATCAGTCCAGTCACATCCCGAGCAGCTCCCAATATACTCCCTCATCTAGTTACTTTCAATAAGCTGCATACTATGCCGAATAGGGAGTGGGAGCCCTCCGAAAGAAGGCCAGATCGACAACACAACAGCATAAACATGGTATGAGAACATCAATTCTGTCAAACATAGAAAGAAAGAAGGGTAATACAATTAAAGCGGCAGGCCAACAATAAGAGAACTTTGCAGCTGCCCACAATGTCAACTGTCCTCCAAGGCCTTCAAAAAATAAGAATATAAAAAAATAAACATATGGAGGTACCACAGAAATGCAGACAACAGTCCATAACATAATAAACATATTATTAGGTTAAGCATTAGGACAGAGTAAGAGGCAGCATCAAGAAAGTGTAGCTACAACCTAAATCGGCCACCTACTCCACCGTGGACCAGTCCCGCTTAAGCCGACGATGAAGGGAGGGGTCACTAAATAAACCAGCAATGTTCCAAGAATCTAACAGTTTCGATCCTTCTTCGGCGGTGTCAATCACGATTGTGGAACCCTTGCGCGCAATGAGAAGCTTAGTAGGGAATTCCCAGCAGTAAGATATATTAGCCTTTCTCAAGGCTGACATAATGGGCTGGAATGAATGTCACTTGAAGAGGGTGGCTTGGGACAAATCTCCGAATAGCTACAGATCACCAAGAGCCGCTGACGTGTCTGATGAGGGTCTGGACACCTTCAGAATTGCTTCCTTAATATGAAAATAATGCATTTTCATAAGGACATCCCTAGGGGCATTGTCCGGAGCCGCCTTGGCTTTAGGGAGTCTGTGAATTCTGTCGATGAGAAGATCAGCCGAGGATGCTCATGGTAAAAGCTTTCCAAATAAATTGACAGCGAAGTCATGGAGGCTACTGTTGGACACCGCTTCTGGAACTCCGCGCAATTTAAGGTTACTACGTCTAGATCTGTCTTCGAGATCCGTGCGCTTATCTCTAAGCCTATGCACTTCGTCCTCAAGAGTATCATAGTAACATAGTATCTGAGGTTGAAAAAAGACAATTGTCCATCGAGTTCAACCTGTTTGTGGTCTCCTATGCATGATGATTTGTCTAAAATTTTGACTGATGCTGATGTCAGCCATTGCATTTTATCCCTTTTTATAGTAACTATAGTGCGTGACTATGCACCATAACCCTAGATATCCTTATCGATTAAGAATTTATCTTAATGGTGTTGACAGAGTCCGCCATTACATCTCCCTCAGGCAGGGAATTCCAAACACGTATTATCCTTACCGTGAAAAAGCCTTTACGACGTATTGTGCGGAATCTCCTCTCCTCTAACTTGAGCGAGTGTCCACGAGTCCTATGTGTTGATCTGGCCAAAAACAGGTCCCGCGCAAGCTCTGTGTATTGTCCCACTATTTATTTGTAGATGTTGATCATATCCCCTCTTAGTCTTCTCTTTTTCAATGTAAACATGCCTAGTCTTTCAAGCCTTTCCTTGTATTCCATCGTCTCCATGCCCTTAATTAGTTTGGTCACCCTCCTCTGAACCTTTTCTAGCTCCAGGATATCCTTTTTGTAGTACGGTGCTCAGAATTGTACACAGTATTCAAGGTGTGGCCTCTCTAGTGATTTATATAACGGGAGTGTAACACCCTCGTCCCTTGCATCAATTCCCCGTTTTATGCATGCTAGTATCTTATTAGCCTTCTTTGCTGCCATCCTACTTTGGGAACTGCTGCTTAGTTTGCTATCTATTAGAACACCTAAGTCTTTTTCCAGCACAGTATCCCCTAATTTTTTCCCATTCAGTATGTACTGTAGGTGTTATTTTTGTTCTTGCTACCACAGTGCATTACCTTACACTTGTCTGTGTTGAAGCACATTCTCCATTTGGCTGCCCATGCTTCTAATTTAACTAAGTCGTTCTGAAGAGACTCAGCATCCTCCTCCATATTTATAGCCTTACACAATTTGGCTATATAGGTCGTTAATGAAAATGTTGAACAATAGCGGTCCTAATACCGAGCCTTGTGGAACACCACTTCACACTTCAGTCCAATTTGAAAGAGATCCATTAACCGCAACACGCTGCTCTCTATTATCGAACCAATTCTTGACCCAAGTGCATATAGTGCTTCCTAGCCCTATTTCTTGTAGCTTGTAGATAAGTCGCTTGTGTGGTACTGTGTCGAAAGCTTTGGCAAAGTCTAAAAAGATTACATCCACCTCTTTACTCTGATTGAGGTTTGGATTGAGGTTTGCACTTACTGTTTCATAAAAGCCACGTAAGTTGGTTTGACAGGATCTGTCCTTCATGAATCCATGTTGATTCCTTTTAATGGTATTATTGGGTTCAAGGAACTTCTGAATACTATCCTTTAGCATACCTTCCAATAGTTTCACCACTATAGATGTATGACTAACTGGTCTATAGTTACCTGGTTCAGCTTTACTTCCCTTTTTGAATATAGGCACTACTTCTGCTATATGCCAGTCTTTGGGAACCATACCTGATATAACTGAATCCTTAAAGATCAAAAATAACAGTTTTGCAAGTTCAGAGTGAAGCTCCATTAGAACCATTGGGTGAATTCCATCGGGCCCCGGTGACTTATTAATCTTTAAATGTTTTAATCGGTCACAGACTACCTCCTCACTTAAATAAGTACCTATCAGTGGGATATTCTCATTACTGAGATTGTGTGTTAGTCCCTGAATTGGGTCCTCTCTAGTAAATAATGTTGAAAAAAAATTAAGTATGTCCGCTATGTCATTATCATTTTTGATTAAGACTCCCAACTTGTCTTTTACAGGGCCTATACTCTCCTTCTTTAATCTCTTGCTATTAATGTATTTAAAGATTTTTTTGGGATTTGATTTGCTATCCTTTGCTACTAGTTTTTCTGTTTCTACTTTAGCCGCTCTTATTTCTTTTTTGCATATTTTCTCACAGTCCTTATATTGCTGAAATGATTCCGCATTCCCATCAGATTTGTATTTTTTAAATGCTTGCCTTTTCTTGCCCATAAGTTCCTTTATTTTTTTATTAAGCCACATCAGTTTATTGTTTTTAATCCTTTTTTTGCTGCTCGTAGGAATAAATTTGAGAGTGTTTTTAACTAGTAGTGATTTTAATACATCCCATTTCTCTGTAGTATTTTTTCCGAGAAACAAACCTTCCCAATCAATATCCCTTTGATTGTTAATACCAGGTCTAAGATTGAATTGTACCTGGTGGGTTCCTCAATTAGTTGAACTAAGTAGTTATCATTAAGTGTGTTTAAAATATATTACCCCTAGCAGTATCACATGAATAATTTTTCCAGTTTATCTCTGGATAGTTAAAATCTCCCATCACTACTATGTCACCTACTCCTGCCGCTCTTACAATTTGCTTCAGTAACAATTCCTCATCAGATACATTAATACCAGGCGGCCTGTAGCATACCCCCAATACTAACTTTTTTATTTCCTTTTCGCCACATGCAATTTCTACCCATAGCGTCTTGACCGTATCTACAGTCCCCTCCTGCAAATCCTCCCGTATATCAGGTTATAAAAATGGTTTTACGTAAAGACACACCCTTCCACCCCTTTTATTTAGTCTGTCTCTCCTAAACAGCGTATAGCCTTCTAGATTGACTGACCAGTCATGAGATTCGTCCCACCAAGCTTCAGTAATGCCTATAATATCATACTGTTTGCTTGCTGCAAGTATTTCTAGTTCGCCCTTTTTACCAGTAAGGCTTCTAGCGTTCACATACATACAACTAAGATAAGTATTTCCCTTTGCATTAGGGACATCTTTCAACTTATGTAGCAATGATGACCTGTAATTGTTATTAGTTAGTGCTTTGGTAAAACCTCTTTTAGTACCCATATTGATACCTTTACCGGCTGCTCTTACCCTCCCTCCCTCCAACTTCTCCCCCATTTCGTTTACTACCGCCATCCCCACTATTCTCACTACACGCCCCGTAGTTTCTAGCTAAACCCTCCCCCCAGGCACCTAGTTTAAAATCTCCTCCAACCTTCTAACCATCCTTCCCCCCAGCCCCGCTGCCCCCTCCTCATTCAGGTGCAATCCATCACAACAAAAAAGATGGCGCCTGACTGAGAAGTCCGCCCAGTGTTCCAGGAACACGAAGCCCTCTTTCCTGCACCAGTCTCTGTCATTGGTGCCAACATGCACCAAGTCCGCCGGGTCTTTCCCAGCCCCTCCCAACAATCTATCTACCTGGTCCGCGATGTGCCGCACCCGAGCACCCAGGAGACAACAGACTGTACTGCGATCACGGTCCCGGTAGCAGATTGCCCTATCGGCCTTCCAGATGATAGAGTCCCCACCACCACAATCTGACTAGGTAACTCACTATCTTTTGTCCCAACTGCGCCAGAGGGGCCACACCTCTGGATGCTAGAGGAAACAGTCCCCTCCAGCACCGTCATTTCCTCACTATCATCCTCTGAATCCTCGTCCAGTCGTGCAAATTTATTTGGGTTTGATAGTCCGGAGATGTCGAGCCTCCCCCTCTTTTTCTTCCTTCTAACTGTGACCCAGCTGGCTCCCTTATTTTCCTCTTCTACCAGTGACCCTTCCGCAGCTCCTCCATCGTTCTATCTAATTCTTGCTCGAGATTGTGAATCTCCATCAGTCGCGTAACGGTTTGCTCTAGATCCGTTACCTGGGCTTCCAGGGCAACCGTTCGCATACATCTCGTGCAGATGAAATCACACTGGGACGGTTGCTCCAGGTGTGCGTACATCTTGCACGACATGCACTGAGTGAGGTCCCCAATCACAGCCCCACCGATAGTGTTTGTGAGGTCTAACTCCCTGTTACTCTCAACAGAAAAGAAGGAAAAAAAATTATGAAGAAGCAAAACAATCTGGGAGAAAACACTTACTTATACAATAATTAAGTTGGGCTTATACTTATATATCTTTGTGCGGTTCTTGATCCTTCGCTTTTATGCAGCCGTAGTCTCAAGTTCCCCCAGTGGTAGCAGCTGTAATGGCAGCAGTCTCCGCCCCCTTCTGTCCTCTCCTCTGATGACTGCAGCAGCCGACTTCTTCGTCCCCTTGTGCAGCTTGCAGCTGTAGTCCCAAGTTCCCCCAGTGGTAGCAGCTGTAATGGCAGCAGTCTCCGCCCCCTTCTGTCCTCTCCTCTGATGACTGCAGCAGCCGACTTCTTCGTCCCCTTGTGCAGCTCAGTAGAGGATTCTGACCCCACAGGCAGGTTGTGGTGAAATACAATATGCAGCAGCGTCCCTGAAGATTTCTAGTACACACAAAAACACAGAAACAAAACAGAACAGACACCCTACACACCTAAAAAAAACTCTGCGCCTCACACACTCTCAAAACTCACCCCCTTGCTCACACACTAGTTGCAACCCCTCACACACACACAGTAATCTTAGCCCCTTAGTCACACACTACCCTCTATCCCTCTCTCACACACAATTCAGCCCCTCAGTCACACACTACACTCTGTCCCTCACTCACACAAGATTAAACGCCCCTGATGTCCTTTTATTTATTTTTTACTTATCACACTGAGAGCGGCGGCTGTTAGACTTGCTGTGCTCCGCTCTGACACCCCTTGCTGTGCTCCGGTCTCACCGGCTCCCTATCCCGCAATCCGGCGCCCAATACCTCTATCCGGCACCCCCTCTGGCCTGATACGGCACCCCCTCTGGCCTGATCCGGCAGCTTCTTTCCGTTACACACACACGCGTGCCTGACCCCTGCACTGTGTCACTTCCGGTTCCGGTTCACGGGCCGTGTAGCAGCGTCTCAGCATCTCCTCAGCATCAATGAAATGGTTATGATACCCCACTACTGAGAGTCAATGAAATGGTTATGAGACCCCACTACTTCCTCCATTTTTGTTTCCAAATGGTTGGTACGATCTCCAATCTCGTTGATGGATTGTTGGCACGCCTGGAGAGCGGAATTCTGCCGCTATTTCAGATTTGAACTGCGACATAAGCAATTTCATTGTACCCACAGTTAATGCATCAGAGTCACTGACCACGTCCATGGAGGGAGAGGGCGGCAACGGCAGTGTCGAGTCAGAGGCAGAAGGAAGAGGTCGGGAGTCAGTATTCCGTATTTGAGGTTTATCACCCATTTTTTTGGAAGATTGGGGGAAGATTTAAAAAATGAAATTTGAGATACTGACTTGGAGGATTTCTGGCGTTTGAGAGGCATAACAGAGCTCGAGATGCACTGGGGAAAAGGGTCTCGTTTGGAAGTGTTGAGAGCGAAGAGTCCACAGAAGAGGATACTAATTAACACATATCCCGGGTTAGGACTGAGGCGGGAGGAAAAGTCATCAGAACGGAAACATTATTTGTGGGTGGCTAGAGCAGAGTATCCCATAAGGAAAAATGCAATATATCAAAGAGGACACTAGATGGAGCTCTAAGCTCTGCATATATGATGTGCACTGCAGCATATAGCAGGAGCCAATGGCCCTCATTCTGAGTTGATCGCTCGCTAGCTGCTTTTAGCAGCAGTACAAACGCTAAGCCGCCGCCCTCTGGAAGTGTATCTTTGCTTAGCAGAAGTGCGACCGAAAGGATCGCAGAACTGCTCCAAAAAAATATTGTGCAGTTTCAGAGTAGCTCGAGACTTATTCCTAGCTTGCGATCACTTCAGTCTGTTTAGTTCCTGTTTTGACGTCACAAACCCGCCCTGCGTTCGGCCAGCCACTCCCCCATTTCCCCAGGCACGCCTGCGTTTGTATCTGACACCGCCTGCGTTTTTCAGTACACTCCCGGAAAACGGCCAGTTACCTCCCAGAAACGCCCCTTTCCTGTCAATCACTCAGCAGTCAGCAGTGCGACTGAAAAGCGTCGCTAGACCTTGTGTGAAACTGCATTGGCCTTTTTGAAAGTACGTCGCGCGTGCGCACTGCGCGCCATACGCATGTGCAGAAGTGCCTGATCTCTGCGCTGCGAACAACGGCAGCTAGCGATTAACTCGGAATGACCCCAATATTCACAGTTTTGGGGGCTGCTCTGATGTGAGAAAAGAAGGATTCAGCGGAGCCTGCTGCTTCAGTGGATGCAGCTCTGGAGCCCAGATTACAGGTAATGTTGTGGCTGATCTTGTCTCTCTGCACCGGAGCTCTCCAGGTTTGATGGAGGTAGGGTCCAAATAGTGGGGTTAACCGCTGCCCCTTATACAGGTAGCCCAGGTAAGCAAGCAATAGAATATAATATTATATGGTGCCCCAACTGCATGCACTGGTAGAGCCAGGGAAGGAAACTGACCTGATGATGCTGCAGGGGGAGAGAGTACACTCCGGCTATCCAGGCACACCAGAGCTGCATCTGCCATCGGGCTTAGTGGATGTAAACTTCCACCTCCGGACCCCAGCGAGGGGGGACGCCGGGACCGCTGCAGCCGCCTCTTCAGGTACAGGCACCGCTGCTCCCGCTCCCCGTGGTGAGGGTGCTCCGTGCTGCTCAAGCTCCGATCCCGGGACGTAGGTGCAACTCCAGCTCCCGGCTTCACTGAGGGGGGCGGGCCGCAACCCGCGAGGATGCCAAGAAGCGAATCCACCAGCTCCGCAACATCCTCCTCTCGGTACCGAAGGGTGATGTGCCGACCCTAGAAGGCATTGGGGTCAGAGGGAGCTCCCAAAAGCGCGTAGTGCCCAATTAATATCGGGGTTTGCAGGAGCTCTGAGAGTTAGCTTCTGCTCATCTTGCTTGCCAGCCCCCCACCCCAAATGCTATGTTTTTAACAGAACATATGTAAAAAGGACCTATCAGTTTCTGTTTTGTTAAACACTCTGAACTGGAGTTTTAGTGGAACAGTACTTTTTTTTTTTTTATCATTCTTGTCCTCAATACCTGAGCTGGTGATAGCAGAGCAAGGATTATAATGTTGTTATTTATGTTTAGATAATACTGACTGGTGCATCTTTAGATGCACTAATCGTTTGCACCATCACAATGTGCACCTGCCCTATGGCAAGTGCAGTTTCTCCATCTGAGTATGGCCTTCTACATGAGCATTTGAGTGTCACTGTGTGCAACCGCTTTCAGTGACAAAACCTCAACACTCCCATAACACGCTCATGGCACCAAGTGATTTTCATCTCTTTGGACCATTCAAGAAGAAACTGGGTGAAAGGCGATACGCAACCGATGGTGAAGTTCAGCAAACAGTCATGTCCTGGCTTCAGGCACTTGACACTGATTTCTTCTATGCCAGGATAGATCCCTCCCTCAAAGGTATTTCTACATTGATTGAGCAGCTACCATTTTATATTGCTGTTCTAAGAGGCATAGATGGGACCAGCATTTTGAGGGATGGGGACGGAGGGGGGGGGGGGGGGGGGGTGAGGTTACAGTTAAGCACCCCCGAGGAAGATTAGGTTTAGGCACTGCCTGTGCAGCTCAATTGAACTGCAACTTTGCACGCACAATGGCCCTCTTTCCGAGTTGTTCGCTCGCTAGCTGCTTTTAACAGCATTGCACACGCTAGGCCGCCGCCCTCTGGGAGTGTATCTTAGCTTAGCAGAATTGCGAACGAAAGATTAGCAGAATTGCGAATAAATAATTCTTAGCAGTTTCTGAGTAGCTCGAGACTTACGCCTACACTGCGATCAGCTCGTTTCGTTCCTGGTTTGACGTCACAAACACGCCCTGCGTTCGGCCACCCACTCCCCCGTTTCTCCAGACACTCCCGCGTTTTATCCTGGCACGTCTGCATTTTTCCGCACACTCCCAGAAAACGGTCAGTTTCCGCCCAGAAACACCCACTTCCTGTCAATCACACTCCGAACACTTCAACAATGAAATTTCTTTGTTCGGACGTGAGTAAATCTACTAAATTTTGTGCTAAAATACTTAGCGCATGCGCGCTGCGTACCATGCGCATGCTCATTTTTGCCTTAATCGCTCCGTTGCGAAAATCGTCAACGAGCGAACAACTCGGAATGACCCCCAATATCTGGACGTATGTGCAATGCAACTTTGACACATGCATAAAAATAATCGCTCCACTGTGTCTTACATTGGCAGTGCGTAAACCCTATATTTACAAGATGAACGGTTTTGCTAATGAAGGAATGATTTCAAGAGTTTTTACATAAACATTTAATGTTGTGTGTTTTGTTATTTTCCACTTTTCAGGCTTTTCCACAGGTACAGAGACTTGGCACCACAACTTGTTCCAGATGACTACACAAATAAACCAGATGTGAGGATTCCTTATGAACTTATAGGCAGCATGCCAGAACTCAAGGTAAAGCATGTCAGAAGCAATAACTGCAAAGGTTGCCAGGTGTCACTCTAATCCTGTGCTTCATTCATAATTTATCATGTGCTAATTTGCAGGACTGGGAAGATAATTGATGCCTAACATAATACACATTAATGACCAAAGGTCTTCTTTAAACTACTGTACCATCTCAGTTACATATTATGCACTAATCTGCACTCTAGTTCACCTATTGCTCTTAGAGTGAACCCACACAATAAAGTTTTCTCTTACGTCTTAGAGGATGCTGGGGACTCCAAAAGGACCATGGGGTATAGACGGGATCTGCAGGAGCTTGGGCACACTAAAAAGACTTTGACTGGGTGTGAACTGGCTCCTCCCTCTATGCCCCTCCCCCAGACCTCAGGAGTGACTGGACACACACTAGGGGAGCTCTACTGAGTTTCTCTGGAAAAAGACTTTTGTTAGGTTTTTTATTTTCAGGGAGACCTGCTGGCTACACTTGGTTCGCCTAGCTGCTTGTTCCTGGAGCCGCGCCGTCACCCCCCTCACAGAAGACAGAAGCCGGGTGAGTATTAGAAGAACCGAAGATTTCAGACGGCAGAAGACTTCAGTAATGAGGTACAGCGCAGCGGTAGCGCTGCGCTCCATGCTCCCACACATACCACTAACGGCACTCACAAGGTGCAGGGCGCTGGGGGGGGGGCGCCCTGAGCAGCAGTTACTGAGGTATTTTAAACTGGTAAAAGCCATATTCGGTGCTCGGGCACCGTATATCAGACCCCCACCAGTATAAAAAATTCAAATTCAGGCGGGACTGAAGCGCGCCGGGAAGGGGCGGGGCTTAGCCGCACAGCTCACCAGTGCCATTTTCTTCTCTTCACAGCCGCTGCAGAGAACGCTGGCCCGGACCTCCAAGCTCCTCACACGTAAAAGGGAGCAAAATGGGGGTGGGGAATGGTGGTCACAAATATTTTAGTGCTTTTATTACTATTAGTACAGCGCTGCTGACATATATTGTTGTGGTGTAATATATGGGCGCTGGGGTGTGAGCTGGCATACTTCCTCTGTGTTTCTCTCTCTGGGCTTCCCTGTAGGCTGTCCCCTTTATTGGCCAGTGTGTGTGTTGGGTGTCGGTACTTCGTGTCGGCATTTCTGAGGCTGACTGTTCCTCCTAGGAGGAAGTTACTGGGGGCACAGAAAAGGAGCTGGAAATGGCTCTGTCAACACAGTCGACTACTGATTGGGTTGCTATGTTGAGTACACTTAATGCTAATGTTGTTTTGTTGTCTAAGAGGTTGGATAAATCTGATTCTCAGACACAGACATGGAGAAAATCCATGGAGGATGCTTTGGCTCAGGTGCAGACCCCCTCAGGGTCACAAAAACGTTCATTTACCCAGATGGTAGATACAGATGCCGACACGGACTCCGATATCGATTTTAATGAGGCTACTTTACACCCAAGGATCGTTAAGAGTATTCAGTACATGATTGTGGCTATTAAAGATGTTTTACATATTTCTGACGAACCTGCGGTTTAGGAAACAAGGATTTGCCTATTTAAAGGGAAAAAACCTGAGGTGAAGTTTCCCCCTTCTCATGAAATGAATGCTCTTTGTGAAAAAGCTTGGGAGTCGCCGGACAAGAGGTGGCAGATTCCCAAGAGAATTTTTATGGCGTAACCTTTCCCCTCTGATGACAGGGAAAAATGGGAGTCGTCTCCGGATGTCGACAAGGCTCTTTCCCGTTTGTCCAAGAAGGTGGTGCTTCCGTCCCCTGACACGGCTGCTCTCAAGGATCCGGCGGATCGCAAGCTGGAAACGTCTTTGAAGGCCATTTTCGTTAATACGGGTGCA
Source organism: Pseudophryne corroboree (assembly GCF_028390025.1). Lineage (NCBI taxonomy): Eukaryota > Metazoa > Chordata > Amphibia > Anura > Myobatrachidae > Pseudophryne > Pseudophryne corroboree. Next base: position 684,887,143 of record NC_086444.1, read on the forward strand.
CTGCTCAGACCTGCTGTGGCATCGGTATGGGTGAGTAGTGCTATTGCTAAATGGGCTGATAATTTAGCTTCTGATATGGATACCCTTGATTAAGATAATATTCTTTTGACTCTTGGTTATATCAAGGATGCTGTAGATTACCTAAAGGATGCGGCGAGGGATGTTGGCCTCTTGGGATCAAGAGCAAATGCCATGGCTGTCTCGGCCAGGAGAGCGCTGTGGATCCATCAATGGAATGCTGATGCCGACTCCAAGAAAAATATGGAAGCTCTCCCCTTCAAAGGTAGTGTCTTGTTTGGTGACGGCCTGGCTGACCTGGTGTCTACCGCTACTGCGGGTAAGTCATCTTTTCTTCCTTATTTTCCCACACAACAGAAAAAGGCACCCCATCAACAGATGCAGTCCTTTCAACCTAATAAATACAAGCAAGGTAACGGCTCGTCCTTCCTCGCTTCAAAGGGTAGATCAAGGGGAAAGAAGTTACCTGCAGGATCAGGCACCCAGGACCAAAAGTCCTCCCCCGCCTCTACCAAGTCCACCGCATGACACTGGGGCTCCCCTGCGGGAGTCTGTGCCGGTGGGGGGACGTCTCCGGATCTTCAGTCAGGTCTGGGTTCAATCAGCCCTGGATCCTTGGGTCTTAGACATAGTGTCTCAAGGGTACAAGCTGGAGTTTCAGGAGATGCCCCCTTGCCGCTTTTTCATATCGGCCTTGCCAGTGTCTCTTCAGGAAAGAGAAGTAGTAAATGCTGCGATACAAAAGTTGTGTCAACAGAGGGTCATTGTTCCCGTTCCCCCGTCCCAAGGGGGGGAAGGGTTCTATTCGAGCCTCTTTGTCGTATCGAAGCTGGACGGTTCGGTCAGACCGATTCTGAACCTAAAATCCCTCAATCCATACTTGAAAACTTTCAAGTTCAAGATGGAATCTCTTCGAGCTGTGATCTCCAGCCTAGAAGGGGGGGATTTTATGGCGTCAGTCGACATAAAGGATGCCTACTTACACGTCCCGATATATATCCTCCGCATCAGGCCTTCCTGAGATTTGCGGTGCAGGATTGTCATTACCAATTTCAGACGTTGCTGTTTGGTCTTTCCATGGCCCCGAGGGTTTTCACCAAGGTCATGGCAGAAATGATGCTTCCCCTTCACAAGCAAGGGGTTACAATTATCCCGTACTTGGACGATCTCCTGATAAAGGCGAGGTCCAAGGAACAGTTGTTAAGAAATGTGGCTCTATCCCTGTCGGTATTACGACAACACGTTTGGGTTCTAAATTTCCCATAGTCTCAGTTGATCCCGGCCACTCGGCTGCCCTTTCTGGGCATGATTCTAGACACGGAGCTACAGAGAGTGTTTCTTTCGGAGGACAAAGCTCTGGAAATCCAGACAATGGTCAGGGAGCTTCTGAGGTCAACAAGTGTGTCGATTCATCAATGCACTCGGGTTCTAAGGAAGATGGTGGCGGCTTACGAAGCCATTCCGTTTGGCAGGTTTCATGCCCGGGTGTTTCAGTGGGATCTGCTGAACAAATGGTCCGGGTCTCACCTGCACATGCACCGGAAAATAAGTCTATCTTCCAGGGCCAGGATTTCTCTCCTGTGGTGGCTGCAAGGCTCTCACCTTCTAGAGGGACGCTGATTCGGAATCCAGGACTGGGTCCTGCTGACAACAGATGCAAGTCTCCGAGGCTGGGGCGCAGTCACACAAGGAAGAAATTTCCAGGGAAAATGGTCAAACCAGGAATCTTGTCTCCACATAAATGTGCTTGAGTTAAGAGCCATTTACAACGGCCTGCAGCAAGCGAAGAACCTTCTTCAGGGTCTTCCTGTCCTGATCCAGTTGGACAACATAACGGCGGTGGCGTACGTAAACCGCCAAGGCGGAACAAGGAGCAGGGCGGCAATGGCGGAGGCCACAAGAATCCTTCGCTGGGCGGAATAGCACGTGAGCGCTCTATCAGCAGTCTTCCTCCCGGGCGTGGACAACTGGGAAGCAGACTTCCTCAGCAGACATGATCTCCATCCGGGAGAGTGGGCTCTTCATCAAGAGATATTTGCAGAAGTGACAAGGTGTTGGGGAATTCCTCTGATAGACATGATGGCGTCTTGCCTCAACAAGAAGCTTCCAAGGTATTGTTCCAGGTCACGGAACCCCCAAGCCAGTGCAGTGGACACCCTGGTGACTCCGTGGGTGTTTCAGTCCGTGTATGTGTTCCCTCCGCTTCCTCTCATTCCAAAGGTGCTGAGGATCATACGACGAACAAGGGTTCAGGCGATACTCGTAGTTCCAGATTGGCCACGCAGGGCCTGGTATCCGGATCTTCAGGAATTGCTTGTAGAAGATCCTTGGCCGCTTCCTCTAAGAGAGGATCTGTTACTGCAGGGGCCCTGCATGTTTTCGGACTTACCGCGGCTGCGTTTGACGGCATGGAAGTTGAGCGCCAAATCTTAGCTCGGAAAGGTTTTCCCGGGGAAGTCATCCCCACTTTCATTAAAGCAAGGAAGGAGGTAATGGTGAAACATTATCACCTTATTTGGAGAAAGTATGTGTCGTGGTGTGAAACCAAAGCAGCTCCTGCGGAGTAGTTTCACTTGGGTCGGTTTCTCCATTTTTTGCAGGCAGGCGTCGATGCAGGCCTGAAATTGGGTTCCATCAAGGTGCAGATTTCGGCTTTATCTATTTTCTTTCAAAAGGAATTGGCCGTCCTTCCAGAGGTTCAGACTTTCGTGAAGGGAGTGCTGCATATCCATCCTCCATTTGTGCCACCCGTGGCGCCGTGGGATCTTGAAGTGGTGTTGCGATTTCTTATGTCTCACTGGTTTGAACCTTTGCGTCAGGTTGAGTTGAAGTTTCTCACTTGGAAAGTGGTCATGCTTTTGGCTCTGGCGTCTGCCAGACGAGTGTCCGAGTTGGCGGCTTTGTCTCACAAGAGCCCATATTTGATCTTTCATTTGGATAGAGCGGAATTGAGGACTCGTCAACAATTTCTGCCGAAGGTGGTTTCTTTGTTTCACATAATCCAACCTATTGTGGTTCCTGTGGCTACAGATACTGTAGTGGCCCCTAAATCTCTTGACGTTGTATGAGCTTTGAAAATGTATGTCGCTAGAACGGCTCTTACTAGGAAGACAGAGGCTCTATTTGTCCTGTATGCTTCCAACAAGATTGGAAATCCTGCTTCTAAGCAAACTATTGCACGCTAGATTTGTAATACGATTCAGCAAGCTTATTCTTCGGCTGGGCTACCGTTGCCGAAGTCAGTAAAGGCCCAATTCTGCCAGGAAGGTGGGCTCCTCTTGGGCGGCTGCCCAAGCGGTCTCGGCACTTCAACTTTGCTGAGCAGCTACGTGGTCGGGTTCAAACACTTTTGCTAAGTTCTACAAGTTTGATACCCTGGCTGAGGAGGACTTCATGTTTGCTCAATCGGTTCTGCAGAGTCATCCGCACTCTCCCACCCAGTCTGGAGCTTTGGTATAGACCCCATGGTTCTTTTGGAGTCCCCAGCATCCTCTAGGACGTAAGAGAAAATAGGATTTTAATACCTACCGGTAAATCCTATTCTCCTAGTCCGTAGAGGATGCTGGGCGCCCATCCCAGGGGGTAAATCCAAGTTGATAACAGCAGGAAATTTTAGCAGTTGGGCAAAACCATGTGCACTGCAGGGGGGGCAGATATAACATTTGCAGAGAGAGTTAGATTTGGGTGGGCTATTTTGTTTCTGTGCAGGGTAAATACTGGCTGCTTTATTTTTACACTGCAATTTAGATTGCAGATTGAACTCACCACATCCAAATCTATCTCTCTCTGCACGTTATATCTGCCTCCCCTGCAGTGCACATGGTTTTGCCCAACTGCTAAAATATTTTGGTTGTGTATTCGTTATATTCAGCTTGTTGCTGTTGTTAGTTCATACTGTTATCTGGTTTCCTGCTACTCCGGTTGTACGGTATGTTTGTGGTGTGGGGTGGTAGGTTTTCTCGCCCTTAGTTTAACAAAAATCCTTTCCTCAAAATGTCTGTCTCTCCTGGGCACAGTTCCTATAACTGAGGTCTGGGGGAGGGGCATAGAGGGAGGAGCCAGTTCACACCCAGTCAAAGTCTTTTTAGTGTGCCCAAGCTCCTGCGGATCCCGTCTATACCCCATGGTCCTTTTGGAGTCCCCAGCATCCTCTACGGACTAGGAGAAAAGGATTTACCGGTAGGTATTAAAATCCTATTTATTTTCCAACAAAAATATTATAGTATGTGGAGACTGGTTACGGTCGTTAGGTCAACACAACTTAGGTCGACCACAGAAGGTCGACAATGCCATTAGGTCGACATGTATTAGGTCAACATGGACGTTATGTTGACATGTACTAGGTCGACAGGTCAAAAGGTCGACATGAATTTCTCACATTTTTCTTCTTCATTTTTTGGATTTTTGGAATGGTAATTTGTGCCGAGCGAAGCGAGGCACCTTGCAGGGGACACGGTGCACTAATATGGGTTCCCCGTCACTTTACGGAGAAAACGACACCAAAAACAGTCAAAAACCTCATGTCGACCTTTTGACCTGTCGACCTAACGCCCATGTCGACCTAGCACATGTCGACCTAATGACAATGTCGACCTTCAGTGGTCGACCCAATGAGTGTCGACCTCAGTTGGGTCGACCCAACGACCCATACCCATGGAGACTGTTACCCTTTTAAGTTCTTATTATCTTTTATTTATATGGTGCCATAGGTGTTCAGTAGTGCCGTACAAACGGTTGCATACCAGTTTATCAATAATATCAACATATTCTATATTCATAAAGCAGTTGAGGCAGTGCGAGTACTACCGCAGTTGGCATGGCATAATGGCATATTTTATGGGTATCCAGACCACGCATACCCAGAATGAGAATGTATCACCTATTGCGACTATGGAGGTTATTCAGGTTTGTCAGCAAACCAAAAAAGCACACTAAGGGGCAAAACCATGTTGCACTGCAAGTGGGCAGACATAACATGTACAGATAGATTTAGATTTGGGTGGGTTATACTGTTTCTGTGCAGGGTAAATACTGGCTGCTTTATTTTTACACTGCAATTTATATTTCAGTTTGAACACACCCCACCCAAATCTAACTCTGTCTGCACATGTTATATCTGCCCCACCTGCGGTACAACATAATTTTGCCCATCAGTGTGCTTTTTTGGTTTGTTATCAAACCTAAATAAGGCCCTATATATAGTATGTGGTACAGGGGTGGGAGATTGCGTTCTCACATAGTCAATGTGCAATGTAAGGGATTGTTCACACAAATGCAGCCCATGCAGCCTACCTGTTATGTAGAATGGTGTGATGCAGCAGAATCATCCCTTGTCTGGCTAGTTTATGCTTATACTTACTACTAACTGCATATAGCCACATTACTGAGATATTCCATAGCATTCCATAACAGATTGGCTGAAACACTGTTTTTCTAAAAACATAATTTCTTTCTCTTTATAGCCACCAAGGACAACAGTAAAGGGGGGTACACACGAGAGATGTTCAGCTAATTTCTAAGCAATCTGACTAGCTTGCTTAGAAATTAGCTGAACATCGCACTGTGTGTAGGGGTGCCGGCGACCACGCATCGCTATCACCGGTGCTAGATTGGCATGCATGCAGGCACAATCTAGCAGGTTGCTCATTTCACCGTTGGGTGAAATGAGCAGCCCCCCGTGTCCGCCCCCTCCCTCGCTCAGCACATCGCGCCGTGCTGAGCAGGGGTGGGGGAGAAAGAGGTTTGCTGAGTGGTCTGTGCTAGACAGCTCAGCACACTTCTCTGGGGAAATTTCCCGATCAGTATGTCCCTTAAGTCCTCCACTCTGACTTTAGAAGCCTCCTTTGCGATGGAAGTTAAGGGAAGCCTGTGGCTGACTTTAAGCCTGAGACCATTTCAAGTCCAGAGGTTGAGTTGAGAGTGGCACTTTTAAGAAATGTATTCCTAAATGTGTCACAATGAAACAATCACATAAATGTGATTGTTTCATTCTTTAGGTTAGTACTTGTGGCAAGGTGGGACATTTGCTTGCATCAAGCGATATAATACTTGTATGTAATGTCTACGTGTATATTGTAATGGAGTATGTGACACAACATGGCTGCCAGCCTGTCCTTTAAGTGAACTCATAGCTACCCAGATATGGGAATAGAGGACACTGATGTATAGTGGGGAGTCAGAGGTTAGTTTATGGCCCTTACCTTATCTAAGAAGCTATAGACTATAGTTAGGAGGAACACCACAGGTCAAGAAACCTAACCTCTTGAAACTTAAAAGAAAGCCAGCTGTTAAAAGTGGAAGAAGAAACTCTGGTTTCTCACTGCCCGAGTACACAGCATTGAGAGCATTAAGGAAAAGGTGGGGGGACGCAGCTGTGAGGGGGTTATATCTGCCCCCCTCACCCACACTAGTTATTCATTTCTGAGGGAAGCAGCCAGGAGCTGGGAATGCACCATGGGGGTCATTCCGAGGTGATCGTAGCTGTGCTAAATTTAGCACAGCTACGATCATGAACTCAGACATGCGTGGGGACACCCAGCACAAGGCTAGTCCGCCCCGCATGCCTTTGCACTTCAAGAGTAGCTCCCGGCCAGCGCAGCTTTAGCGTGCTTGCCGGGAGCTACTCATCGCTCCCTGGCCCGCACCGGCTGCTTCTGACATCACGCAGCCGCTGCGGGCCACTCTCCGCACGGTCCGGCCACGCCTGCGTTGGCCAGACCACGCCCATGAAACGGCGGCCAAACGCCACTGTTTCGCCCCCTCCCGCCCATCGACCGCCTCTACCCGTCAATCAGGCAGAGGCGATCATAGCGCCGGCACATGCGTGTTTCTGACCCAATCACTACGCTGCGAGAAACTGCAGCATGCAATCGAGTCAGAATGACCCCCCATATCTCTTACATTGTGAAATCCCTCCACACAGAAGGCTAACTGCGGTTGAGTAAGTTAGGCTTCTGAAATTTTCCTCTTTTGTTTTATTTGAAATTGTATTCTAATCGGTGTGTACTTTTGAATATTTCTCATAATCTTTGTAACTCTTTTTTGTAACTAAGGCTCTGAAGACATTCTTGAAATGAAACATCTAATTTTTAGTTCTGGTCTGTGTTCTTATGCCCAAAGGCCTCATGGTCCATGCTATAATTTTGTGACGTATTAATAATTGTGTGTGTAGGCTGAAGCGAAGATGGCCTTGCGTTTACTCTGTAAATCTTCTTGCTGGTGGCAGTTTTGGGTTTAAAGTAATCCAGTAGTCACGCATGGCGATTCTCTGATTGGCGTATCTGGAGAATCGGCCGGTGTTCGCGACAAAGTGGAGGGCAGTGGTGGGATTGATAATTGTTTTCTTTATTAGAACTTAAGCAAATTTGGGAATAATTCCTTGAGAGGAAAACCCACTTTGCCAGAACCAGAACTCAGAGCTTTATAATCATTGTGACGATGCTGCCAGCAAATTCCACAAATATGCCAATTTGAGAATTGCCACATGCGACGTGTCGAAGTAAAAAATATTACATAAAAAGAACATACAAACTCTACACATTATAAGTCGCTATACTTGCAAATATGCGCAGCAAGCACAGCAATATATGCTAACACACGCATTTACATGGACATGTCACAGAGATCGATTCAACACTTATTTCATGCAGTTCATAACTATAATAATATCAAGCGCCAGACATCATCATGATTTAAAATTAGATATAATGAAGTAATGTCATGTATGTGTATTATTTGAACGAAACCAGATACACCTGTCATATTTGGTATTTAAGCAACCAAATTAATGTGTAGATTCATTTGATACTTGTTATAAAGTTGTAGGACATTGCAACACATAATTATTATTAAATGTATAAAAGCTAAAATCACTTTTATTAGAACAATAGATATTCCAAACAGGTAGTAGACAGGAAGCTCAGGCCAGCCCCTTTGGACATCCCCAAGGCTGAACCTGTTTAGCATATACAAAGAGACTAGTGACTCATCATGAATGAGTAAGTTCCCTCCCCCAAAAACTAGATAACACATTGCTGATCACACAGGAGGTCAGTTGCTATTTGGTCTGAGACGATGATGGAGTTATTGCCAGATCAGTTCCTGTATTTATTTGCTGAGAGAGAGAGAGATATTAAGAGGAGGATGCATTGAAATATATGGTAATTGTATCGCTGGCCTGTAACTGTATGTAACTGTATGTATTAACTGCTTACTGTATGAGTTGTAACTATAGGTATACTGTACATTGTAATATATTGAATCCATATCCTTTTAATAACAAATATATACATCAATGAGCTTTGGAACTCAGATAATGTGTGGGTGTATTGTTTTCTCTTATGGGATGCAGTGTTTTGCGATGTACAGTGCACTTTTATCGTATATGGTAATAAGATGCGCCTGGCGTATGCAGTATATATTAGAGTGGGCATTTTAAATATTTGTGAGAAAGCAATTTGACATTCACAGATTAGGGCTCTTACGGGATATCAGGGTCTTAATGATGCACTGTACATTACAAACACGGCTGTAATCGACCAGCTCCGATGGACGCATCGCGACGCTGATGAAAATAACATCCACGTGTATTGTTGTGATATCAGTAAGCCAATGATATGAAATTTCAAGGGACAATGTGTTTCTCATAATATTTAAGATTCTAAAATGTATTTTTATTGTTGCAAAACAAAGTTCAAATAAGTCATATTGTGTTTGATTCAGATTGGATTGTTTATCTGTTAAGTAGGTAAAAGTACATTTAAAAGTTGCTGCATAGCCTTGATATAGTTTTTTTTTAACTCAAGCCTAAAATAACTTCTGGTGCTTGTATAATGTGTGATTTCTTTTTGACAAAGGAAGCCGCATGGTCTGCCCTCCATTTTGGGCTAACCACATGGCCTGTCCACCATTTTGTGTAAACCTCATGGATGTGGAAGGGGGAGGAGCAGTGGCCTTTTTAGGAAGGTCATTTTCTAAATAGCTGATTTTTACTCTGCTCAGAATAATCAGTTTCCTTGGTCACATCAAACACCATTTATGAGTTACCAATGCATTTATTTAACCCATGCCATAGTCATTTACAAATAGTTTCAATTGGGCCTAGTGAGAGTAAATGGTAAGATAAATGCTTGGCTTGGGTTAGAAAAATTGCACACAGATAGAAAAAGGAAAGAAAGGGTTTTGTTTTTTTTTCTCTTTTTCCTTCCAAGACTTGTAGAATCTGTTTACTAGGGAAGATAGCTATTGCAATGCAAATTAACCTGTGTAACTGCTTTTTCTTAGCGGTGGAAAAGCAAATAGCTTTGATATGCAAATAAGAGGTAAGGTGTCTCATAGGAGACCAGTGAATGATACATATATATAATATTATTATAATTATGTGTATATTTATATCAGTGTATGTTCTGCAAGATAGCTATCCAATCTGAATCATATCATTTAAATTATTGATTATTGCTAGAGTCATTATAGATCTGGGTGAAATAGGATACATTTGTTGCTATATAGGTAAATTTGAAATAACAGTATTTTAAGGAAGTAAGTGTAAAGACACAAACGCAGTTCTGCATAAAAGTTTATACAGAACAAGTTGTGTCTAGTGGGCAATAGTAATTAGTATTGTTCACATTTATAGAGCTGTGTGATTTGTTTTATTGTGGACACAGGGTTTTGTACACGTGTCTCGGACAAAGTACAGGACTGCGCACGCAGCATAAGAGACACGCACGGTCGCGTGTTTACGCAAAGTGCTTAAGAATGCGGGCGCTAAGTACAAATTACACAATAGTGTGGGATAGTTTTAGGTGGGATAGTAGACATTTAATACAATAGCACAAAACTACTCGGTTTCTAAAGCAGATTAGTATAAAACTTTTGTTTAAACTGTATTGCCTCTGGGGTAAAGCTGCCTATCTGAAAGAATTGAAATTTTCTGTACAGAAAAAAAAACCCAAAGTGTATTTGAGTGAGCGAACGTAGGAGTGAGTGGATTTGAACCCAGGGAATTCGGGATCCCGTAGTGTGGTACATCAAGTAAGTGGAGGCTTGGTGGCGTGAGGTGGCTGACTCACGTTAGTATAAGGTTTAATACGCAAATCGTGAGGAGATTTGCAGAGGAGCGTAATAGGGAATTGTGCATTGTGTAGTATTGAAGTAAAAAGGTTTTTTGTTACGCTCTGAGCTGAGGGTCGCAGTTTGTACATTGACCCATACATTGACCTATACGCTCTGCGATTGGACCGCATGTTTCTGGGTGCGATACATAGCGCAACTTGATACCCCTTTTACAAGATTTTGCGTAAAATCGCGGTATCATTAGCGCTGTATAGAGCATACTCGAACGTGATTTGTGTATAAAAAGTGTATAGGGAGTTTTCGCTGGTCTCTCCAGCGGCGGATATTTACTGGAAAAGGTAAGTCACTCCTAACACTTCCAGTTAATAGAAACCGATAGGGCCTCACTGGGTACGCAGTGTTCACTATTGGAGTGAGTCGTGGTACTCAGCGGAGAAGGAGCGAGTGAAAGCGCTAGGTGTTTTTCACCATCTATCTGCGGTGTGCATTGGGAATTGCTTTTATTGGCAAAAAGTCCGCGATGGGATCCAATTGCACAAGCAGTGGGCGTTTGGTAGCTAGGGTTCAGGCTGAAGAAGAGTTGGGACCGAGAAAGTCAGACTCGGGACCGAGAAGATCAGAATTGCGACCGAGAGGGTCAGCAAGGTTTATTATGTGTGAAAAGTATGGTTCAAACACGGAAGCTTTTTGCAATGAATGGTTACGTATGACTGCCCATTCCATAGGGTGGGCAGCTTTGAACCAAAGGTATTGCAGAACTTAAGGATAAGGATATGTCTGATAAAATCCCGAAAACAAAGGGTCAGACATACAAATTGTTTAAACCTGTGGCAGCAAGAGGGGTTGGTGAGTTTGATCCTAAGGTATTGCAGGTGGTATGTCTAACCAAAGTCATATAAGACAAGAATGGAAATATAAGAACTGTTTGAACTTGTAGCAACAATAAACAAGTAGGGAGAAAAAAAAAGAGAATGCAAGTACACCGCCATATGTAGATGTGGAAGCAGTTACGGCCAGCATACAAACTATAATAAATAATAAAAATATGAAAAATATGACTGTAACCTATATATGTACTAATGAATGTTGAAGTTTTATTTAGGAGGAGAAGGTGACCTGAATGTTTTCAGCCATTTCTCATGCACCCAGAGGAGTATCCAACCCAGGGGCGGAACTACCAGTGGTGCAACCAGTGCAATGCATTGGGGCCCACCGCAGTGAAGGGGCCCACAGCCAGCGTCATTATGAGTCAGACTGACTCATTAAATGCCGTCCGCAGCTGCACCGCGGGCTGCCCGTAACATTAAAAAGAGATGCGCTCCGGCCATAGGAGAGGAGGAGCTCCCTGTCTTCCTCTATCCTCCCCTGCTCTCATGGTAGAGGCTAGATCCAAGTGGCCTAAGGGACCATTTCCGTCAGGGGGAGGAGCCACGACACAAGGGGGAGGAGCTACACCAGCGGTACAGTTGGTCTAGTATCCACACCACCAACTATTACCTTAATTAGGTGCCCGAAGCGTGGCGAGCGAAGCGAGCCCGCGAGGGTACTTTTCAGGTACCTTGTTCGGCCGCAGCTCCTCCCCCTGGTGACGGGTCTCCTCCCCTAGGTACGTCAGAAGGTCCCTTCTCCCACTCCAATATAGAACCAACCCTGCTCTCCATATCTTTCCGACGCTTCCTGTTTCCTCTGAGGAGTAGGGGCTAGGAATTCTGGGTATTGTAGTTTTATATGCACAAGAACTGGGAACTGTAGTTATGTGTAGAACTACAGTTCCCATCAGCACTCAGCAAGCAGTGAATAAGAACAGCCTCCCCTGAACCCGGCACCCTGTTTGACTCCTGAGCACTGTACAGTTCTTCTACTGAAGTGCACCACTATACTACTGCATTAAAAGTAAGATACTGTAATCTGTGCAAATTACTTTGAAATGGAGTGAGAACAATGTGGATGGCAAAGGAGTCAGTATAGTGTGGATGACAATGGGGCCAGTGAAATGTATGCTGATTATGTTTGAATAGGGTGACAACTAGAGATGAGCACCGGAAATTTTTCGGGTTTTGTGTTTTGGTTTTGGGTTCGGTTCCGCGGCCGTGTTTTGGGTTCGACCGCGTTTTGGCAAAACCTCACCGAATTTTTTTTGTCGGATTCGGGTGTGTTTTGGATTCGGGTGTTTTTTTCAAAAAACCCTAAAAAACAGCTTAAATTATAGAATTTGGGGGTCATTTTGATCCCAAAGTATTATTAACCTCAAAAACCATAATTTCCACTCATTTTCAGTCTATTCTGAATACCTCACACCTCACAATATTATTTTTAGTCCTAAAATTTGCACCGAGGTCGCTGGATGACTAAGCTAAGCGACCCTAGTGGCCGACACAAACACCGGGCCCATCTAGGAGTGGCACTGCAGTGTCACGCAGGATGGCCCTTCCAAAAAACACTCCCCAAACAGCACATGACGCAAAGAAAAAAAGAGGCGCAATGAGGTAGCTGTGTGAGTAAGATAAGCGACCCTAGTGGCCGACACAAACACCGGGCCCATCTAGGAGTGGCACTGCAGTGTCACGCAGGATGTCCCTTCCAAAAAAACCCTCCCCAAACAGCACATGACGCAAAGAAAAATTAAAGAAAAAAAGAGGTGCAAGATGGAATTGTCCTTGGGCCCTCCCACCCACCCTTATGTTGTATAAACAGGACATGCACACTTTAACCAACCCATCATTTCAGTGACAGGGTCTGCCACACGACTGTGACTGAAATGACGGGTTGGTTTGGACCCCCACCAAAAAAGAAGCAATTAATCTCTCCTTGCACAAACTGGCTCTACAGAGGCAAGATGTCCACCTCATCATCATCCTCCGATATATCACCGTGTACATCCCCCTCCTCACAGATTATCAATTCGTCCCCACTGGAATCCACCATCTCAGCTCCCTGTGTACTTTGTGGAGGCAATTGCTGCTGGTCAATGTCTCCACGGAGGAATTGATTATAATTCATTTTAATGAACATCATCTTCTCCACATTTTCTGGATGTAACCTCGTACGCCGATTGCTGACAAGGTGAGCGGCGGCACTAAACACTCTTTCGGAGTACACACTTGTGGGAAGGCAACTTAGGTAGAATAAAGCCAGTTTGTGCAAGGGCCTCCAAATTGCCTCTTTTTCCTGCCAGTATAAGTACGGACTGTGTGACGTGCCTACTTGGATGCGGTCACACATATAATCCTCCACCATTCTTTCAATGGTGAGAGAATCATATGCAGTGACAGTAGACGACATGTCCGTAATCGTTGTCAGGTCCTTCAGTCCGGACCAGATGTCAGCATCAGCAGTCGCTCCAGACTGCCCTGCATCACCGCCAGCGGGTGGGCTCGGAATTCTGAGCCTTTTCCTCGCACACCCAGTTGCGGGAGAATGTGAAGGAGGAGATGTTGACAGGTCGCGTTCCGCTTGACTTGACAATTTTCTCACCAGCAGGTCTTTCAACCCCAGCAGACTTGTGTCTGCCGGAAAGAGAGATCCAAGGTAGGCTTTAAATCTAGGATCGAGCACGGTGGCCAAAATGTAGTGCTCTGATTTCAACAGATTGACCACCCGTGAATCCTTGTTAAGCAAATTAAGGGCTCCATCCACAAGTCCCACATGCCTAGCGGAATCGCTCTGTGTTAGCTCCTCCTTCAATGTCTCCAGCTTCTTCTGCAAAAGCCTGATGAGGGGAATGACCTGACTCAGGCTGGCAGTGTCTGAACTGACTTCACGTGTGGCAAGTTCAAAGGGCATCAGAACCTTGCACAACGTTGAAATCATTCTCCACTGCGCTTGAGACAGGTGCATTCCACCTCCTATATCGTGCTCAATTGTATAGGCTTGAATGGCCTTTTGCTGCTCCTCCAACCTCTGAAGCATATAGAGGGTTGAATTCCACCTCGTTACCACTTCTTGCTTCAGATGATGGCAGGGCAGGTTCAGTAGTTTTTGGTGGTGCTCCAGTCTTCTGTACGTGGTGCCTGTACGCCGAAAGTGTCCCGCAATTCTTCTGGCCACCGACAGCATCTCTTGCACGCCCCTGTCGTTTTTTAAATAATTCTGCACCACCAAATTCAAGGTATGTGCAAAACATGGGACGTGCTGGAATTTGCCCATATTTAATGCACACACAATATTGCTGGCGTTGTCCGATGCCACAAATCCACAGGAGAGTCCAATTGGGGTAAGCCATTCCGCGATGATCTTCCTCAGTTGCCGTAAGAGGTTTTCAGCTGTGTGCGTATTCTGGAAACCGGTGATACAAAGCGTAGCCTGCCTAGGAAAGAGTTGGCATTTGCGAGATGCTGCTACTGGTGCCGCCGCTGCTGTTCTTGCGGCGGGAGTCCATACATCTACCCAGTGGGCTGTCACAGTCATATAGTGCTGACCCTGCCCTGCTCCACTTGTCCACATGTCCGTGGTTAAGTGGACATTGGGTACAGCTGCATTTTTTAGGACACTGGTGACTCTTTTTCTGAGGTCTGTGTACATTTTCGGTATCGCCTGCCTAGAGAAATGGAACCTAGATGGTATTTGGTACCGGGGACACAGTACCTCCAACAAGTCTCTAGTTGGCTCTGCAGTAATGATGGATACCGGAACCACGTTTCTCACCACCCAGGATGCCAAGGCCTCAGTTATCCGCTTTGCAGTAGGATGACTGCTGTGATATTTCATCTTCCTCGCAAAGGACTGTTGGACAGTCAATTGCTTGGTGGAAGTAGTAAAAGTGGTCTTACGACTTCCCCTCTGGGATGACCATCGACTCCCAGCAGCAACAACAGCAGCGCCAGCAGCAGTAGGCGTTACACGCAAGGATGCATCGGAGGAATCCCAGGCAGGAGAGGAATCGTCAGAATTGCCAGTGACATGGCCTGCAGGACTATTGGCATTCCTGGGGAAGGAGGAAATTGACACTGAGGGAGTTGGTGGGGTGGTTTGCGTGAGCTTGGTTACAAGAGGAAGGGATTTACTGGTCAGTGGACTGCTTCCGCTGTCACCCAAAGTTTTTGAACTTGTCACTGACTTATTATGAATGCGCTGCAGGTGACGTATAAGGGAGGATGTTCCGAGGTGGTTAACGTCCTTACCCCTACTTATTACAGCTTGACAAAGGCAACACACGGCTTGACACCTGTTGTCCGCATTTCTGTTGAAATACTTCCACACCGAAGAGCTGATTTTTTTGGTATTTTCACCAGGCATGTCAGTGGCCATATTCCTCCCACGGACAACAGGTGTCTCCCCGGGTGCCTGACTTAAACAAACCACCTCACCATCAGAATCCTCCTGGTCCATTTCCTCCCCAGCGCCAGCAACACCCATATCCTCCTCATCCTGGTGTACTTCAACACTGACATCTTCAATCTGACTATCAGGAACTGGACTGCGGGTGCTCCTTCCAGCACTTGCAGGGGGCGTGCAAATGGTGGAAGGCGCATGCTCTTCACGTCCAGTGTTGGGAAGGTCAGGCATCGCAACCGACACAATTGGACTCTCCTTGTGGATTTGGGATTTCGAAGAACGCACAGTTCTTTGCGGTGCTTTTGCCAGCTTGAGTCTTTTCAGTTTTCTAGCGAGAGGCTGAGTGCTTCCATTCTCATGTGAAGCTGAACCACTAGCCATGAACATAGGCCAGGGCCTCAGCCGTTCCTTGCCACTCCGTGTGGTAAATGGCATATTGGCAAGTTTACGCTTCTCCTCCGACAATTTTATTTTAGGTTTTGGAGTCCTTTTTTTACTGATATTTGGTGTTTTGGATTTGACATGCTCTGTACTATGACATTGGGCATCGGCCTTGGCAGACGACGTTGCTGGCATTTCATCGTCTCGGCCATGACTAGTGGCAGCAGCTTCAGCACGAGGTGGAAGTGGATCTTGATCTTTCCCTAATTTTGGAACCTCAACATTTTTGTTCTCCATATTTTAATAGGCACAACTAAAAGGCACCTCAGGTAAACAATGGAGATGGATGGATACTAGTATACAATTATGGATGGACTGCCGAGTGCCGACACAGAGGTAGCTACAGCCGTGGACTAACGTACTGTGTCTGCTGCTAATATAGACTGGATGATTGATAATGAGATGAAATCAATATATATATGTATGTATGTATATTCCAAATGTTCTCTGGCACTCCAGTCCTCCCCCGTAGGGTGTATCCTGCTCTGGTGCCCTCCCCAGGGATCCTCTCCCTGACATGCAACAACAATCGAAAATCAGAGGCGGCACTCAGAGTCTTGTAAAGCAGTGAAAAAAAACTTGTATTTGTGAGGTCAACGTTTCGGGGACCACCTCCCCGTCTTCAGGACAAACAAATAGTGAAAACAATGTGCAATAAATACCTACTTACCCCCCTCCTCTTTCTGATCTCCCCGCCAGCGTCCGCCGCGGACACGCCAGCCGCACTTCCGGTATAGTGTTCTGCTTGTTGCGTCAAAGCCGGAAGTGACGTGTCGATGTGGGCCGCGTGACCATGGCAACGCTGAAGGGGAAAGAGAAACAGAGAACACATGACTCTTTAATCCAAACAGACACCCGATCGCCAGTGCCCGCTTGCAATCAAGAGACTCCTCATTTTTAAATGCATCAATCACATTCCAATAAAAAGTGCTATTAAAACATCATAAAATTCATATACAAAATATGACTAAGGCATAATATTAAAAATTACAATATAAAACATTGAAAAACATCCTTGTGTTCCCATTAACCCTTTTTTTTATACCTACTATGTGAAAATTAAACATATCATAAGACCTGCACTACCAACAAATACTTAATATTTGTTTGGAAGTCAGGATGGGTGCTTTGCTATACTGTGATGCTAAACTGAGCACCTAAATTCCTCTCTCCAGTGGTGTCTTAAAAATTAATTCACTTAATTGGGTACTAAGCTGCATGTTGGATCTATAGAGTGGCTCGAACCTATGCTTCTTTTCTCATCTTCTATCTATTTTCTCCCTTCAGGTGACACGTATATGTATGGCTCCCTACCATTTCTACTTTGGAGGTGGAGCTCTACCCTAGCTTTCTGCTTATTTCTGAATTCACACAAAATTAATCAGCCCTAGACTGTCATTCAGACCTTTCGGTTTCAGAGTATTTAGCCTGTGGATCCATCTGGACTCCAATTGTAATAACTGTTGTTCTCGATTCCCACCTCTGGTCGATACTGGCACATGATCAATGATCCTGTGTTTGAATGTAGCCATGCCATGTCTGTTTTCCAAAAAGTGCCTGGCCACAGGCTGATCTCCACTGCCAGTGGCCAGCGCATTACGTATTGCCTGCCTGTGCTGCGCCATTCTTGTCTTGAACTGGCACTCAGTTTTGCCAATGTAATAGCGCCCGCACGGGCATATAATGGCATAAATCACGAATTTGGTGCTGCACGTCAGCGGCCACCTAATGGGGAACTTCTTCCCTGTATAAGGATGTGCTATGTGATCTCCAGGTGACATATGGGAGCAGGTGGTGCAACCTGTGCATTTATAACACCCATTTTTACGTGATAAAAAATTCGTGGCTGGGGATGCTTTAAGTTTGGACATATCTGTTTTTACAACGATGTCCCTGATGCTTTTGCCTCTTTTATGGCTAGGCATCAACCTTTTGTCTTTAAAGATTTTTAAATCTGGATCGGACGTGACAATAGGCCAAAACTTCCGTACCTTCTGTTTAATGGCACTACTCCTGGTGGTAAATTCATTAACCCATGGGATGACATTCGTCATATCCCTAACTGCCGCTGGTTGCAGTAATTCTTCTCTCTTTTTACCTAGGGCTTTTGCCTTAGCTGCCTGTAATAGTTTTCTAGGGTACCCCCTTTGCAGAAATCTTTGTTCCATCTCATCCAGTTGGGCTAGCCTCAATTTATTATCGCTATTTACTCTGCAGACCCGTAGGAACTGGGAATAGGGGAGCCCCTTGATTGTCGCTGGGGGATGAAAACTATCATGTCTTAACATGGTATTTCGGTCTGTCGGTTTCTTATACAGACTCGTGTTAATCTGCTTATCCTGGATTCTAATGTGTATATCCAAGAAACAGATCTCTATCATACTGCATGCAACTGTAAACTTAATGGGGCTAGTTGTGGAGTTGTGTATCTCCACCAGTTTACTCAATGCTTGCTCTGTACCTCTCCAAAAGAGTAATAGATCATCTATATATCTATAATAAACAAAGAGGCACTCTGCCACCGCCTTGTCAGCAAAGAAAAGATTTCGCTCCACCTCCCACATATATGAGTTTGCGAACGAGGGTGCCACGGATGACCCCATGGCACACCCCGTTCGTTGTCTGTAGTATGCCCCATCAAAGATGAAATAATTGTGGGTTAAAGTAAACTCCAACAACTGAATGAAAAAATCTACATCTGGTCCTACATAATGTGTGTTGCCTGTTATCAACTGCCTCACTGCCTGTAGACCCTGCGTGTGAGGTATACAGGTATAGAGGCTTGTGACATCTAAAGTGGCCAGTATAACGTCTGTTGGCACTTCCTTAATGGACTGGAACTTTCTCAGAAGCATGCTGGAGTCTTTCAAGTGGGAGACCGTGTGTTGGATGCAGGGCTGTAAATATGTGTCAAGGTATACCGCTGAAGGCTCGCACAGAGACCCCCGGGCCGATATAATCGGTCTCCCCGGAGGCTTCTGTGCGTCCTTGTGTATCTTGGGAATTGTATAAAAAATAGGCGTGACTGGATATTCCGGGCAAAGTTTCCTGCCCACATCTGTTGTTATCACGCCCTCATCCTGCGCTTTCTGTAACAATTTCCCTAGCTGTACTCAGTATTCCTGTGATGGATCAGAGCTCAGCCTACAATAAGTGTCCTGATCATTTAGTAACCGGAGACATTCTGTTTTATATTCTGCTGTGCCCTGTACAACCACCGCTCCTCCCTTATCCGCGTTGCGGATCACGATATCTTTGCGATCACTTAGTCCTTTCAAGGCGGCTCGTTCCTCTTTCGATAGATTATGATGTTTGTGGGCAGTTATTTCACTCCCTGCTGTTTCCAGCATTCTGTGAAAAGTCTTTAAGGAGGGATTTTGAGAGACCGGATCAAACCGTGACTTGGGCCCCAAGCTCTGGATTCGTGGTGGTAATGTTACTTTATCCTTACTGGGGGGGGATTTGCTAAAATAGTCCTTAATTTTTAAGGTACGATGTAGTTTGAATGACTCCACTGTCCATCCAAAATCTTTGCCAAAGTTAGTAGGGACATAAGACAACCCTTTATTCAGTACACTCACCTCTGCGGGTGTGAGGGGGGTTGTAGATAAATTGAAAATTAACGTGTCTTCCCCTTGGTGGTTTTGGTCTTTCCTTTTTCTTTGGCTTTGTCCTCCCCGTCGCGTTTGCCTCCTTTTCCTCCCCGGGACGCCGCCACTGCCCGGGTCTTTACCCCTAAAGGGGTCCTCTCATTTGAGGAAATGGCAGAGGATGTGTTTGCTTCCTCCGAATCACTTGCTGAGGTGTAACCTTGTCTGCCTCCACTTCTGAACCTCGGATTACGGGCAGGCCTCCTCCTGATGTTCTCTGCTTTGGTGTTCCCCAGCCAGGTATACACCCGGTGTTGCGTGTAGTCCATCTGCACCTTTCTCAATTTCTCTTTCTTGAATTTCAAGAGATTGTTCTTATACTGCTCCACCTGTTCGTTAAATTTTGTCATCCACGTCTTGGATTGTTCCAAGGACAGAACTGTAGCATGGTCTAGTTCAAATTTGCTTATATTCTCCCTGGTTCGTTCCAGCTCCTTGGTGGATTCCTCTATCACTAGGAGTACCAAATCCATGGAGCATTTGTTTAGTACAGCGATCCATTTTCTGCAAAATTCCATGTTGTACCGACCGATGGTGGGGATGTTATGAACTCTGAAGCCCCTCGGTAGCTGTTTGGCTCTATAATAGTCCGATAACGTCCGACTATGATAGAGGTAATCCAATTCTCGTTTTTTCAACCGGAACAACTCGCGCTGGATATCATCCCCAGAAGGTGTGATCGTCTCTGTAAATGCTGGTTCCAGCATTTACAGAGACGGTCACACCTTCTGGGGATGATATCCAGCGCGAGTTGTTCCGGTTGAAAAAACGAGAATTGGATTACCTCTATCATAGTCGGACGTTATCGGACTATTATAGAGCCAAACAGCTACCGAGGGGCTTCAGAGTTCATAACATCCCCACCATCGGTCGGTACAACATGGAATTTTGCAGAAAATGGATCGCTGTACTAAACAAATGCTCCATGGATTTGGTACTCCTAGTGATAGAGGAATCCACCAAGGAGCTGGAACGAACCAGGGAGAATATAAGCAAATTTGAACTAGACCATGCTACAGTTCTGTCCTTGGAACAATCCAAGACGTGGATGACAAAATTTAACGAACAGGTGGAGCAGTATAAGAACAATCTCTTGAAATTCAAGAAAGAGAAATTGAGAAAGGTGCAGATGGACTACACGCAACACCGGGTGTATACCTGGCTGGGGAACACCAAAGCAGAGAACATCAGGAGGAGGCCTGCCCGTAATCCGAGGTTCAGAAGTGGAGGCAGACAAGGTTACACCTCAGCAAGTGATTCGGAGGAAGCAAACACATCCTCTGCCATTTCCTCAAATGAGAGGACCCCTTTAGGGGTAAAGACCCGGGCAGTGGCGGCGTCCCGGGGAGGAAAAGGAGGCAAACGCGACGGGGAGGACAAAGCCAAAGAAAAAGGAAAGACCAAAACCACCAAGGGGAAGACACGTTAATTTTCAATTTATCTACAACCCCCCTCACACCCGCAGAGGTGAGTGTACTGAATAAAGGGTTGTCTTATGTCCCTACTAACTTTGGCAAAGATTTTGGATGGACAGTGGAGTCATTCAAACTACATCGTACCTTAAAAATTAAGGACTATTTTAGCAAATCCCCCCCCAGTAAGGATAAAGTAACATTACCACCACGAATCCAGAGCTTGGGGCCCAAGTCACGGTTTGATCCGGTCTCTCAAAATCCCTCCTTAAAGACTTTTCACAGAATGCTGGAAACAGCAGGGAGTGAAATAACTGCCCACAAACATCATAATCTATCGAAAGAGGAACGAGCCGCCTTGAAAGGACTAAGTGATCGCAAAGATATCGTGATCCGCAACGCGGATAAGGGAGGAGCGGTGGTTGTACAGGGCACAGCAGAATATAAAACAGAATGTCTCCGGTTACTAAATGATCAGGACACTTATTGTAGGCTGAGCTCTGATCCATCACAGGAATACCGAGTACAGCTAGGGAAATTGTTACAGAAAGCGCAGGATGAGGGCGTGATAACAACAGATGTGGGCAGGAAACTTTGCCCGGAATATCCAGTCACGCCTATTTTTTATACAATTCCCAAGATACACAAGGACGCACAGAAGCCTCCGGGGAGACCGATTATATCGGCCCGGGGGTCTCTGTGCGAGCCTACAGCGGTATACCTTGACACATATTTACAGCCCTGCATCCAACACACGGTCTCCCACTTGAAAGACTCCAGCATGCTTCTGAGAAAGTTCCAGTCCATTAAGGAAGTGCCAACAGACGTTATACTGGCCACTTTAGATGTCACAAGCCTCTATACCTGTATACCTCACACGCAGGGTCTACAGGCAGTGAGGCAGTTGATAACAGGCAACACACATTATGTAGGACCAGATGTAGATTTTTTCATTCAGTTGTTGGAGTTTACTTTAACCCACAATTATTTCATCTTTGATGGGGCATACTACAGACAACGAACGGGGTGTGCCATGGGGTCATCCGTGGCACCCTCGTTCGCAAACTCATATATGTGGGAGGTGGAGCGAAATCTTTTCTTTGCTGACAAGGCGGTGGCAGAGTGCCTCTTTGTTTATTATAGATATATAGATGATCTATTACTCTTTTGGAGAGGTACAGAGCAAGCATTGAGTAAACTGGTGGAGATACACAACTCCACAACTAGCCCCATTAAGTTTACAGTTGCATGCAGTATGATAGAGATCTGTTTCTTGGATATACACATTAGAATCCAGGATAAGCAGATTAACACGAGTCTGTATAAGAAACCGACAGACCGAAATACCATGTTAAGACATGATAGTTTTCATCCCCCAGCGACAATCAAGGGGCTCCCCTATTCCCAGTTCCTACGGGTCTGCAGAGTAAATAGCGATAATAAATTGAGGCTAGCCCAACTGGATGAGATGGAACAAAGATTTCTGCAAAGGGGGTACCCTAGAAAACTATTACAGGCAGCTAAGGCAAAAGCCCTAGGTAAAAAGAGAGAAGAATTACTGCAACCAGCGGCAGTTAGGGATATGACGAATGTCATCCCATGGGTTAATGAATTTACCACCAGGAGTAGTGCCATTAAACAGAAGGTACGGAAGTTTTGGCCTATTGTCACGTCCGATCCAGATTTAAAAATCTTTAAAGACAAAAGGTTGATGCCTAGCCATAAAAGAGGCAAAAGCATCAGGGACATCGTTGTAAAAACAGATATGTCCAAACTTAAAGCATCCCCAGCCACGAATTTTTTATCACGTAAAAATGGGTGTTATAAATGCACAGGTTGCACCACCTGCTCCCATATGTCACCTGGAGATCACATAGCACATCCTTATACAGGGAAGAAGTTCCCCATTAGGTGGCCGCTGACGTGCAGCACCAAATTCGTGATTTATGCCATTATATGCCCGTGCGGGCGCTATTACATTGGCAAAACTGAGTGCCAGTTCAAGACAAGAATGGCGCAGCACAGGCAGGCAATACGTAATGCGCTGGCCACTGGCAGTGGAGATCAGCCTGTGGCCAGGCACTTTTTGGAAAACAGACATGGCATGGCTACATTCAAACACAGGATCATTGATCATGTGCCAGTATCGACCAGAGGTGGGAATCGAGGACAACAGTTATTACAATTGGAGTCCAGATGGATCCACAGGCTAAATACTCTGAAACCGAAAGGTCTGAATGACAGTCTAGGGCTGATTAATTTTGTGTGAATTCAGAAATAAGCAGAAAGCTAGGGTAGAGCTCCACCTCCAAAGTAGAAATGGTAGGGAGCCATACATATACGTGTCACCTGAAGGGAGAAAATAGATAGAAGATGAGAAAAGAAGCATAGGTTCGAGCCACTCTATAGATCCAACATGCAGCTTAGTACCCAATTAAGTGAATTAATTTTTAAGACACCACTGGAGAGAGGAATTTAGGTGCTCAGTTTAGCATCACAGTATAGCAAAGCACCCATCCTGACTTCCAAACAAATATTAAGTATTTGTTGGTAGTGCAGGTCTTATGATATGTTTAATTTTCACATAGTAGGTATAAAAAAAAGGGTTAATGGGAACACAAGGATGTTTTTCAATGTTTTATATTGTAATTTTTAATATTATGCCTTAGTCATATTTTGTATATGAATTTTATGATGTTTTAATAGCACTTTTTATTGGAATGTGATTGATGCATTTAAAAATGAGGAGTCTCTTGATTGCAAGCGGGCACTGGCGATCGGGTGTCTGTTTGGATTAAAGAGTCATGTGTTCTCTGTTTCTCTTTCCCCTTCAGCGTTGCCATGGTCACGTGGCCCACATCGACACGTCACTTCCGGCTTTGACGCAAC
This sequence comes from Pseudophryne corroboree, assembly GCF_028390025.1. Taxonomy (NCBI): domain Eukaryota; kingdom Metazoa; phylum Chordata; class Amphibia; order Anura; family Myobatrachidae; genus Pseudophryne; species Pseudophryne corroboree. The sequence continues at coordinate 684,910,901 of NC_086444.1, forward strand.
AAGCAGAACACTATACCGGAAGTGCGGCTGGCGTGTCCGCGGCGGACGCTGGCGGGGAGATCAGAAAGAGGAGGGGGGTAAGTAGGTATTTATTGCACATTGTTTTCACTATTTGTTTGTCCTGAAGACGGGGAGGTGGTCCCCGAAACGTTGACCTCACAAATACAAGTTTTTTTTCACTGCTTTACAAGACTCTGAGTGCCGCCTCTGATTTTCGATTGTTGTTGTATGTATGTATGTATATATAATATCACTAGTACTGCAGCCGGACAGGTAGATAATATATTTATTAGGTAATGATGACTGATGACGGACCTGCTGGACACTGTCAGCTCAGCAGTACCGCAGACTGCTACAGTAAGCTACTATACTCTATAGTAGTATGTACAAAGAAAGAAAAAAAAAAAACCACGGGTAGGTGGTATACAATTATGGATGGACTGCCGAGTGCAGACACAGAGGTAGCTACAGCCGTGGACTAACGTACTGTGTCTGCTGCTAATATAGACTGGATGATTGATAATGAGATTAAATCAATATATATATGTATGTATATATAATATCACTAGTACTGCAGCCGGACAGGTAGATAATATATTTATTAGGTAATGATGACTGATGACGGACCTGCTGGACACTGTCAGCTCAGCAGCACCGCAGACTGCTACAGTAAGCTACTATACTATAGTAGTATGTACAAAGAAGAACGAAAAAAAAAAAAACACGGGTAGGTGGTATACAATTATGGATGGACTGCTGAGTGCCGACACAGAGGTAGCTACAGCCGTGGACTACCGTACTGTACTGTGTCTGCTGCTAATATAGACTGGATGATAATGAGATGTAGTATGTATAAAGAAGAAAAAAAAAAACCACGGGTAGGTGGTATACAATTATGGATGGACTGCCGAGTGCCGACACAGAGGTAGCTACAGCCGTGGACTACCGTACTGTACTGTGTCTGCTGCTAATATAGACTGGATGATAATGAGATGTAGTATGTATAAAGAAAGAAAAAAAAAACCACGGGTAGGTGGTATACAATTATGGATGGACTGCCGAGTGCCGACACAGAGGTAGCTACAGCCGTGAACTACCGTACTGTGTCTGCTGCGACTGGATGATAAATAATGATATAAAAAATATATATATATCACTACTGCAGCCGGACAGGTATATATTATATAATGACGGACCTGCTGGACACTGTCTGTCAGCAGAATGAGTTTTTTATAGAATAAAAAAACACCACACAAGTCACACGACGAGTGTTTAACTTTTTCAGGCAATCACAATATAGTATACTATACTGGTGGTCAGTGTGGTCAGGTCACTGGTCAGTCACACTGGCAGTGGCACTCCTGCAGCAAAAGTGTGCACTGTTTAATTTTAATAATATGTACTCCTGGCTCCTGCTATAACCTATAACTGCTCCCCAGTCTCCCCCACAATTAAGCTGTGTGAGCACAGTCAGATATTATACATAAATGATGCAGCACACTGGGCTGAGCACAGATATGGTATGTGACTGAGTCACTGTGTATCGTTTTTTTCAGGCAGAGAACGGATTATATTAAATAAAACTGCACTGGTGGTCACTGGTCAGTGGTCAGTCACTAGTAAACTCTGCACTCTCTAGTACTCCTAAGCTCCAGTAAATCAAGTGTCTCTGTCTCAATCTCACTCTCTCTCTTCTAATCTAAATGGAGAGGACGCCAGCCACGTCCTCTCCCTATCAATCTCAATGCACGTGTGAAAATGGCGGCGACGCGCGGCTCCTTATATAGAATCCGAGTCTCGCAATAGAATCCGAGCCTCGCGAGAATCCGACAGCGTCATGATGACGTTCGGGCGCGCTCGGGTTAACCGAGCAAGGCGGGAAGATCCGAGTCGCTCGGATCCGTGTAAAAAAAGCTGAAGTTCGGGCGGGTTCGGATTCCGAGGAACCGAACCCGCTCATCTCTAGTGACAACCCAATATTTTATATATTTCTGAGTAATTGGATTGACCCCTTGTATACAGCTGCTGAAGTCTCACCTCACAACTCTTTTTAAGCCCCTCCCAGCAGTTGTGACAAGCAAAGTTACCAAAGCAGTACTGCTTTCAGTAGAATATATGCAAAGCACATACAAAATTGTGGGAATGGGTAAAAACAAGAATGGTCCAGACCTCGGACCAGATACCTGCAGCAATCTCAGCCACTCGCATAGTAGTGCGCGTCGCCATCAAGGGGGTGTCTCGTCCCAGGGGGTGTATGTGACAGCAGTCACCGGGGAGACAGGGAGGGAGAAATTACAGTCTTTCTGTATGATCCAGGGATGTGGTAAAAAAAGCGTAATGGTCCGGACCATATGGTAAGGCTGTTATCTCTCTCTCCCTATCTCCCTGGGGAGTGATGACACGTACACCCTCTGGACCGGGACGGACGGGGGACATGCAGTACTATCTCCACAATGGCTGAAATTGCTGCAGGGATCCAGTCTGGTCTGGCGTTCGGACTGTTGTGGTTACCAAATCCCCAAAATTGTGACTGGCAATGGGTTGTCTGCAATGTGAGTTGTAAAGGGATCTATGTATGTGGATGGCAAAAAGGTCTATGGGCTCGATTCAATTGACTGCGATGTTAATAGCTCCGGGAAGGAGGTTCCGGCGCTAATTAATTGAGTGCGATGTTAGGTCGGAGAATGCCAATTCTCCCGGACTAAACAGGGTGTTTTGTCAGGAGTACCGGCATTCTCTGACTTAAGTGCCGGGCGCGATGCTGTTTCCGCACCGCTAAGGGCAGAAATCAGCATCGCTCCGGCACTTTTGTGAGATTTCTGCTCGCACCCCTCCAGGGGGTGCGAGAAGAAATCCCTTCGTCGGCTGTCACTGCGCACTCAAATGAATAGCGCCGGGACCTTCTTCCCGGCGCTATTAACATCAAAGTCAATTGAATCGAGTCCTATGAATGTGGTTGGCAGTAAGACCTGTGTGTAACATGGCTGTTATTAGGATACATACAAAATGGTTTGATCAATCTAGGTGACAGAAGAATGTGTTCAATTATGTGGGACAGGTATAAAGGGGTGTTATATTATGGAAAGGTGTTTTTATGCTCGCAGACGGGAGTTAAAAAAATAAAAATCACCTTAAAAGGCATCTATATGTATCCAAAATTCATCTAGAGCCTTATATTTGCTGAAAAACAATTGTTTTCTTTCATTTTTACAATGTTAGTAAAAAATGATAAAATCATCTACAGGTATTTGACAATTTTTAAGAGCCCCAAATAATTTGATTATGGCCACTAATAGACTTCTATTCTATTATGCAATGTTATTTGCCACCTTTTTGTTTTTTCTTTAGCGTAGGGGGCCCAAATCATATTTTTGCACTTGGGCCCACCACTCACTAGTTCCGCCACTGATCCAACCGGTAAAAGAAGAGCAGTAGCCTGTGGGGGAAGTGGCTGAGACCAGTGGAACAGGTAAGTGTGGTATCATTCGACATATATAGTAAAACCAAAAAAAAAGAAAACCAAAAAAAATCAAGAAAGTAACGGCAGAAATGGAGAAAAACCTGTCCGCACATTAGTATTTGCCAGTCGGAAAGCGGACAGAGACAAGGTAACACCCGGGTATTTCTTTCAGTTACCATATAAGAAGTATTCATTCCTAGTAATGCTCCTAGTAAAGATGAGCTCGGAAATGTTTGTTGGACCATGTACAGACCCTTAATACGGGATGAGAAGGATTGAATGAATACTTCGCATGACCTAGAAGCTTGTTAAACTTTTTTTTTTTTTTTTTTGTCTCTTGCAGTAATAGAAAACTCTCCATCTGGATAAGACCACTGGTAAACACTAATTCGGCAAATGGGAGGTGGCTGTCTCTGTGCAAATGGACGGGCTCAATAAGGCATTGAGTGTCAGGGTGCAGACTTCTTTGCAAAATTGGAAAGGGGTCACAGTAGCTAATCTTAGATAGTGTGCTATTGAACATCACAATACTAGTGCTAGGCGCAGAGAACAACAGGTGGAGAGGTTGAGGACGGTAAGTATACTGGCACATACAGGAAAGACCCATCAGTTCAAACCCCAGATCCCTAATGGTCAATAATATGTTACACTTGTAGGAAGGAAGGGCATTTTGCCAGAGATTGTAGGAGTAGTAGGACACATAGTCAATATAGATCCCCTAGACAGTAAACACAAGCCACATTATTAAACACATAGACGGGACCAAGGGACATATAGTAAGGAATCATAAACCATATAGAAAACACAGATTCGGCTAATGGGAAGAACAAAATAAATGCAACATTACCCTTTGACAAAACTTGCTGGGGTTAAGATGGGGCCTCTAAACTTTTGCTTCTTTTTCCTAGCAGAAATGGCCCCTGATTAACTTAATTTTGTTAGATATGATATACATATACTGTGCTCCCGCTCACGAAGTACAAAGTATGTTAGACACCCACGAAGACTAATGTCGCATTCTACTGTTCTAGATGCATGTCCATCACAGGTAGAGGAAATTATCTCACAGATACCGGGTTCCCTATGAACTTAGGATGGACAGGACACTGGACTGATGGCTGGGATAGTCCCAATAGCGATACGACAAACACAGAATTTTTTTTAAGGGGAGTAGACCAAGTAGAGAATCACTTCCCCGTAGTGCCCAATCCAGTTGTCAAATTTTTATAAAATCTTCACCTCTACAAACTCATCTGTCACCAACCTCTATTCTGTTTCTCTACAATTTTCCTCTTCATCTTTTGCGTTCACACAGGGTAGTACAATACATGGACCCAAGTACAGTTCAAACTCCACATGCCTAGGTCCTTCAGTGTTCTGCCCGAACCCAGTATATCTCAACAGCACGATGACACCAGTATTACTGCAGTGTGCCTTGTCATGCACAAAGGGTGGAGAATGGGAATACTGGTGAAGGGAAATTTTGTATAGACACTGATATGCCTGTTGGTGAATGGCAAACCTGACATTTTCTTTTTCATTTTCTTCTTCTTTCTCTCCTCTAGAGATGTTTCTTTTTTCTTTCTTTTTTTTTTGAGTTATGCTCATGATACTCTACATTGCAAACACACGATAGTTAAATTAAGATATAAAAATGTGTGTTCCCTACAGGAAAAGGCATTCTGGAGGACAATGGGGTATGGCCAGGAGTCCTCAGGACTGTGGGCAGGTGTACACGGTAAGCCAGTAGCCCCCAGAGCATACCTTCCAAGTCTAGCTGAGGTGGCACACGGTCTGACTCATCTAAGCAAAGAGGGTAGGTGCAGGCTGATGAGAGCCTACTGGTGTGCGCTAGGATTCTATTCTCATGCAGGTAAGAGAGCAATGACCTGTCTTGCTTGCTTGAGGAAGAATATTGGTAAAGCAATACCAACAGAGCCATCCCATATCCCTCCTGCAGACGGATCTTTTCAGAAAATCGACTTCGTACAGTTAACACCCTTTAGGAATTATTGTTATGTATTGGTGTGCACTGATGTTTTCTCACACTGGGTAGAGGCATTTCCTGCCGCCATGGATGCTGCTGTGCTTACCGCAAAGAAAAATTGCACAGAAATTTGTGTGTAGATAATGGTACCCCTAGAAGTAGGAGCAAAGCTTGAAATTGTACTATTGTGATCATAGATACTGCCACTAGTATTATGTAGCTTCAGAACCACTCCCAGATCTTCACTCAACGAATCACCCTCTTCGAAATTTGTTTTGGTATTTGTGTTTTTTTTTGGGTTGTTTTTGGAAGACAACCTCATGTCATGATTGATCCACACAATGATCAGAGATGCACCAATGAGGTGACAGTACAGTACCTTATTGAGATGAGCCAGCATTTGAGAACTTGACAAAAGAACTTGAAACTGTTGATTGCTGGTATGCCAAATACTGTCTTGATTGTAAACTAAGAGACTGTGTGATTGTTTTTACGCTCAGGTTGCCTAATAGACAGGTGGGAAGGACCATACCAAGTTTTGTTGACAGCACTATTCCAGTGAAAGTAGCCGAGAGAGAGACTTGGGTCCACGATTCCCATTGCAGGAAAGTCGGTAGTCCGGAAGGAACTCGTAAATGGAGTGAGATCGCAAAAGTATCACCAGAGACTCTGTTCCGTGAAGACTGAGAGGCGGCACTGTTGAACACTACCTGAGCGTACTAAAGGATTGCAGAAAGACCAGTCATTGTAATTGATTTGTTATGAACAAGAGTTGTTTTGTTCTATTTCTCTTTTCTCTCTTTCCCGCTGACAAACATTTTCTTTCAGGATATTCTATTTTTGTGAGGTTTTTTTATGAGTCGTCGAGTGTGGGACTGGAACTGGTTCTGGAGGAAGGAGTGATTTCCTTATAGGATCCCAGGATTAGCCGATCAGTTTGTTAAAGTCAGAGAAAAATCAAACTTCTAGTAGTTATGGAGTTCAGAGGTAATCAGGAACAATCAGACAATGGCAATTCACACATTGCAGATAAAGAGCTCATTAATATATGTGGAAGAAAGGTTTATGAGTGGCTCTCCCCGAACTCCGAAGGTTTATGTTATTTAGGAAGGACACTACTTATAACCCTTGTTCAATTATTAAACAGACCTAGCTTACGTTCCAGAAATGGAAACAATGTTCAGAAAATGATAGGAATATGTAGATCATGAAAATTTTATATGTCACTGTCACGATTTGTTTGTGTCTTCTTCATCTACCCAGCAGAACCTCAATCGAATACAAACATCAGTGTACAAAGACGTAGGTACATATATGTGTGAAATGTTAGTCGCAAATCAGAAATTATAGGCCACAGCACTGTCCCAGCATACTCTATAGGTTGAATGTTGTCCCACACCCAACCAGTGGTTCCGTGACCACCGAGTGCATAGAGAGGATGTCTCGTCCTCCTCCCTGTCTTCCCCAAATATAGACAAGTGTCTTATTTGCAAAATTAATACATACTTGTGTCTAGGTCACCGATTATTGTATGAAATATTTTTTTCTTATGTTAATAATTGATGGCAGTTATTGTTTGCTGCGAAAGGGTGTACTGTTGAAGTCAATAATATTACATAAAAAGAACATACAAACTCTACACATTATAAGTCGCTATACTTGCAAATACGCGCAGCAAGCACAGCAATATATGGTAACACACGCATTTACACGGACATGCCACAGAGATGGATTCAACACTTTTTTCATGCAGTACATAACGATAATAATATCAAGCGCCAGACATCATGATGATTTAAAATTATATATAATGAAGTAATTTCATGTATGTGTATTATTTGAACGAAACCAGATACACCTGTCATATTTGGTATTTAAGCAACCAGATTAATATGTAGATTCATTTGATACTTGTTATAAAGTTGTAGGACATTGCAACAAATAATTATGATTAAATGTATAAAAGCTAAAATCACTTTTATTAGAACAATAGATATTCCAAACAGGTAGTAGACAGGAAGCTCAGCCAGCCCCTTTGGACGTCCCCAAGGCTGAACCTGTTTAGCATATACAAAGAGACTAGTGACTCATCATGAATGAGTAAGTTCCCTCCCCCAAAAACGAGATAACACATTGCTGATCACACAGGAGGTCAGTTGCTGTTTGGTCTGAGACGATGATGGAGTTATTGCCAGATCAGTTCCTGTATTTATTTGCTGAGAGAGAGAGATATTAAGAGGAGGATGCATTGAAATATATGGTAATTGTTTCGCTGGCCTGTAACTGTATGTAACTGTAACTGTATGTATTAACTGCTTACTGTATGAGTTGTAACTATAGGTATACTGTACATATTGAATCCATATCCTTTAAATAACAAATATATACATCAATGAGCTTTGGAACTCAGATAATGTGTGGGTGTATTGTTTTCTCTTATGGGATGCAGTGTTTTGCGATGTACAGTGCACTTTTATTGTATATGGTAATAAGATGCGCCTGGCGTCTGCAGTATATGTATTAGAGTAGGCATTTTAAATATTTGCGAGAAAGCAACATGGCATTCACAGACGTGCGGGGTCACTTTTGAAACACGGGATTACTTAACTACTTTCAGCTGCCACCAGCAAAGACTTTTCAACATATTACGGACGTTGCAGGCGTCTTTAGCTTTACCTGTCACACACACACTGCAATACTTAGAAAAATAGGTAGGCGTGAGCCACACAGGCCTTAAATTCCAAAGAACAACAGAATCAGAACTAAAATTAGGATTTTAATTTCAAGAATACTTCAGAGCTTTAGTTACAAAAAGGTTACAAAGATTATTAAGAATATTTAAAAACAACACACAAGATACAGCAATCTCAATAAATGAAAAGAAATAAAAAATACAGAAACCCTAATTCACTTACACAAACGAATTTTAGGTATCTGTACTGTGGGGGATTTCACAGAATAACTCAGCGTATTGTTGAGCCCCAAAAGATCACATCTTCTATTTTCATGAGAGGGACAGATGTAGTGTCCAGCTTTATCAGGCCCCCTCCCTTTAGATTTTTAACCACTTCCCTGCTGGACACTACCCATACACCAGTTTTACATACTTGGTGCTTGGCAACAGCCAAGGGGGCTGTTTGTAACAAACAAATTGGCCTTATCAGCCCTCAATGTTCAGAGCTTGCATGTGGAAATCTAATCCCCCTTTACAATAGTCAAGTCAGGCACATGTTATCTCAAACTTTATGGTTTGCAGATCTCCCCTAGCCTGGATGGATGGAGGGAAACTGTAGGACATTGCATGTCAGCCATTTTGTCACATCTAGGCTGAACGAATACAAAAGTATTTATATATTCACTTGAAAACATTATTGGTGATTATTCCTGCAGGTAATCACACCTTAGATCACATATAATTTGTGATCCTCCTTACTGTATTTAAACATGACATCTCCCCCTGCAAATGGCGCACAAGGGCCGGTGACCCATGTCACCGACTCTTTGCTGCGCTACTGACCACTTGTTCACATTGCCGTGATAAACCATCTGCATTAGTGTGTTGAGAACCCTTTCTGTGCTGGATGGTAAAAGTATACTGCTACAAGGTGAGACTCCATCTCAGGAGTTTCCTATTGTCCCCAGACAATCTATTAAGTTCACCATGACCAACGCCACCCTCTTCTAGCTGCTCAGCGCCAGGGCCAAGGGTAGTCAGGGTCTGACTTCCATCAGACACATTTTTACACATTTTGTTCACATGATCTCCTGGTATCTTTAACTGTACATGGTTGAATACATTATCAACGGGAGTACTCTCATGATTAATGCTCACGGTGGGACAGGTGAATATGTTCTTCTCCCACATAATCTCACCTTGTGCCCTTTCCTGATATGGTGGCCTGCCCCTCACCCACACGGGCCCTGAGGTGGGGGCATCTTCCTCTACAGGATGCTCTTGACAGGTTTCCCTGCACATCATTTGGGGTATACCTAGGACATTAGGATCGTCACCTAAATGTCACTTGTCACCAAAATGTCCCTTTCAAAGAGAAATTCTCCCTGATTTATCTGCCCAGCCTGTCTGACTGATCTGCATCCTTACAGATGCTAAGTCAGGGTCAGCTGTTTGCCCTTCCTTGGTATAGTGGGCAAATATGTGTTTTGTGATGGGAACACACTCTTTCGTACACTGTGCTCCCTGTGTTCGCTATCTCTGCTGTTAGTGTATGTGTTATAGCTGCGTCACAGCTACGGCCTTTGTCACTCTGCCCCATCTCCACAAGACTGGGGTCTCCCACCTCCATATACAACCTCTGTGAATAAACACTGTATACTTCTACACCCCTGTTACCTACACCTGGAGAGAGAGTAATATGTTCCTTTCCTGGCTCAGCCTCAGGGAAAGCTTGATAGGCCCTCCCCCTCAGAGGTTCTGCAGAATCTTCCTGAGGACCTCTCTGAAGAGTCCCCCCCTCCCTGGCTGCTCTCTGTCAGGGCAGAGGGGGGTTTGCATGGCAGGACTTGCATCACACTCCTGTCCAATCCTTTTGTTCATATTGCCCCCCGGCACTTGTAAATGGGAATTCTCATTCTGATTAAACACAATTTCACACTTTTTACATGGTTCTGACCGGGCACTTTGCAGCTTCACCGGGTCATGGTTTCTAATGGACAAATTAACCATATCACATACATCAGTGCCTATATCATGCACAGCCATTCCTGACACTGATACATTTTCTACTTTCATTGCTAAGTGGAAAGGAGATGGTCTCTTATCAGCAGAAATACTTTCTGATTCCTTTCCAAGAGTTAATGTGCAGCCCTTCTGCATTGCCCTCTGCTGGGTACCTATAGCCATGGCACATATCACACCAGGCACATCTTTATACAGTGTGCCCACATCATTCCCAGGTGTCTGTAACTCAGTGGGTCTAGTGGTACCACAATGGGAAGACATTTCCTCATTAACACATACCAGGGAAAATACATCTAGACACTTTTCCCAAACCATCTCTTCCTGCCCTTGTGCTGTATTGGGGCTAGCTCTCTGTTCAGCCTGGAGAGGTAAGTTTTCCACTGAAGCCTCAGTGTATGAGAATCCCTGCTGGGTGTCTGCCTGCAAGAGGAGTGCAGGGAGGGGGGTCAGAGGGGGAAGGACAGAAACGTGTGTTTCTCCCTTCTCCTCAGCTGTTGACACAGCCCCCTTCTTTGACACAACCCTGGTACCTAACATGCTGGCAGCACCTCAACAGACATTATTTCCTACATTGATACATGCACCATCAGAATTACTTGTAACATGGGTACAAGACAATACATCATCCTCATTATTATCCTGACTGGGTGCATCATCCTGGGGTATTTGCAACACAACACAAGCATTTTCATCAATACAAGGAATCATTGCCCCTCCTTTACACATAGACAGTTGCATGTTTTCAGGGCCCCTCAGTACCTGCAAATCAATTTGAGCATTTTCCTCAACACTTGGATTCACTGCCCTCCCTTGACAGATAAACATTTGCATTTCATCTTGGACCCGCTGTACCTGCAAATCAACCTGAGCTGTCTCAACAATAGAGGGAGTCATTTCCTTGTCCCTACACATAGACATTGGCATGTTATCCAGATCACCTGGGGCTTGAGACTAGTGATAGCAAGAAAAGCTGGCAACATTGCAGTATCAGTAATGACATCACCATCATATATGTAGGGGCAGTGCGTTTGCCCCAAACCAGTTTCAAGTACCTCACTCTTAGGCAGGTTGGGTAGCACACATATGGGAGAAGGGTCCCCTATCCCCACCTCGTGGTAATATGCCTGTGGACAGACAGGGTTACATCCTATAACATTAATCAGGGTAGCACAGGACACATTGATGCATACAGCCTTCAACCCAACTACTGATACAGGTGGAACATAATCTGCTAACTGCACCCCACACAACTCTATATCAGGGCATGCACTTTCTGATAGAATAGTTCCAGCCCTGTGTGACATTTTATTTTCTAGTACACACTGGTTGGTAACATTCTCAGCATCACATACATCGGCATTAATGTTGTGCAGATCAGCAGGTGTCCCCTGAGGGAAAGAAGGGTTAGTTCCTGCAGCAATACAGTTAATTTCACTGGTATTATCACAAGTCTCTGTCTCAGTAGAAAATGCTAAATGTTCGCAGGGCACTAAGTTTTGACCCAGAGTCACTTCTGTGAGAGATTCAGCAGTATCACATAGCATTACAGAGACTGTACACAGAGTAACACCATTGCAAGGTTCAGCATCATCACATACTACCTGAGATGATTCACATTTTTCCACAGACTTAGAAATGTCAGGCACACATTGTGCTGTCAATTGTCCAAAGTCAGTTCTCACGAACACATTCTTGGGAATAATATCTGACACTCCCACCTCTCTTGTCGACATAATCTCCTCCACAATCAGGTTCTCCTGAAAATCAGCCTCTTCCAGCTGCACATTCTGCGCAGACGGTGGTAATAGGCTGTTCCCACCAACAGCCCCTCTCAGTAGGGTACTCTGCACCTTGGGAGGTGAGAACTCCGTAACATAGTCCACGCTGACTGTAGATGTTGGGGGTACCTGTTCCTCTTGGGGCACCCCTGCAGGCTGGACTACTGCTTCTTCCGCTGATAAAAGAAGCTTTCGTAGATGTCTTTCATCATCCACTCTGCAACACTGATCGTGCCAGAATGGGGTATCGAGCTTCCTCAAACTGTGAGCCTCTCTCCATGCATCTGCAAAACATTCCGCCAGCTCACGCAGCAGGTACCCAGGACTCTCCTCGGGTCCTAACCACAGAAATGAGATTCTATACTGGCTGAAGGCGTTGCTCTCATCTTTCTGTGCATAGGTGAGCTGCGTGATCATCTCCCTGCGGGAAGTGTTGCGGCAGGGGATACCCTGCAGCAGACATTCTTTAATTAGCTCATCCGTACTCATCATGGAAAACAGGTCAGCTGGGTCATCCCCCATTGCTCTTCTGATGCTGCCTCGGATGGTTGCCCTGCAGCCTTCTTGGTACTGGCATGTGTTGTACTGTCCAAGTTCCCATAGTCCGTCATACTAGGGACTGGTGTCAGGCAAGGTTTAATGGTGACCCTCCCTGGTGATAAAGCTAAATATTTATCGTATATAAAACACCTTAAGAGGTCTAAGAACACTGTACGCTATCTACGTAAGAAGTACCGTAAGGGTACGCAAGTTGTGTAGCGATCGCTCAACCGTAGTCGAGACGCACAAGCGTCACGTTCGCTTACGGCCCAGTGATCACAGGCAGGCACGCTATTGGCTGCCGACTAACGTGATGATTCGCTATAGCGTAGCGTACGCTCGGGACCACGAGGAGATCACCAGCGGTGCAGACGCTTACAACGTTTAAACCTTTATATCTATACCTTTAACAGTGAGATACACAGTATGCCTTAGTGTAGAGACAGAGTGTAAGTGCAACCTGGTGTAACCTGATTAACTACAAAGCTGCTTGAGCGTCACCGACGCTCAGAGAATACTTAACACTTATAAAGAATACACAGATACCTGGGCTTAGGGTCCGAAACCTATTATATGTATTACGTCTATTATACTTGCAAAAAGGATCACAGTACAAATGATACACTACAATATAACAAACCAACTAACCAGATAAACTACACAGGAAATACAATACAATACAATTAAAGGAAAATACGAGAGAAAGAGTAGAGAGAGAGAGAGAGAGATGGAGAGAGATGGCCCACAGTAAGACAATATGATTACGGAGAAAACTTACGCACAAGGGGAACGATCGCATGCGCCTCGATATCCAGCTCCCGATTATCAGCAATGAGAACCGTTGAAGAGAGAGAAGTTGGATATGGTCGGCCTGCCTATTTATGCCCCACACACAATACAATTCAATGGTCCCTACAATCTCATTGTTCATTGGACATAGGAATTCGGCTTCGCATTATAACAAAAGGTCATAGGTTGATTCATACAGGTGGGCTGTGACTATTTCCAACTGCTCAGGTGGGAGGGAAACTGGGTTTCCCGCCGCATGGGTAATAAAGTGCAAATAAAGTAAATGTTCATAAACTTCTTATGTCCATAACTATTCGCACGAGCGATTGATCTGCTTCAAACCAACACCGGAATATTTCTAATTAAATATTCTTCCGATGGATACTAAACACCACTGTATTACTCCTGTCTGACCCTTCGTATCAAACAAAGAGGGATTCCTCTGTTCATAAACATTCTATATTAACCAAACTTTCAGAATCTATCAAAGGGACCATGATCTACAAAATACATTATTACTGAAAATATGTTACGATTGAGTCGCACGCTACAACCACATAAACTCTACCGTAAATACGCATACCATGCGCCTGCGGGTGCCCGCGACTGTGAGTATGCGCACGTACGGGAGAGCGTACGCATGCGCAGCACGGACCTGTGTGAGGTGCAAATATGGTAGTGTGCATAGAGATATTTTTCTGACTTTGACAGTCCACCCTTTGGCAGTCAATAATAACTGCCACCTTCTAAAACATTTCAAAAGGAGAAAAATATATGTCAGGGGTTAATTCATTTCCATGGTTGGGTGAGGGAGGAGAGAGGAGTAGGTGTGAAGAGGGTATGACCTAGTGTGATAGCAGAAGCATGTGTGTATGAGTCCATGTTTGGGGGGTCATGTATCATCGTGCCGTACGTGTTGTAAATCAAGCTTCGAGGTATTGCGAAGTATACATTTGAATTCCTTCTTATCCCGTGGTACGGGTCTGTGGATGGGCTGTCAAACTTTACCGAGCTCTTTTCGGATTTTGAACAAAATGGGGAGCACATTTTAGTTGATGATACATGAATGGGGGAATATGTGATTGCTGATATCTGTGCCTGTATTCCCTATACTATGTGTGTCATTACCTGAGGGTTGTAGAAATGAAGAAAAGACAATTACGGTAAATGCGGTGGTATTCTATGTCAGGTTAATGTACATCTGTCGGTTGAAGTTTTGTTCGGTATCAGTTGAAAGTCGTCTTCTTTGCGCTGTGTTGCCCATTAGGTGTGAGCAAAAGCTTTGTCAATGCCATTAGATTTACAAAAAATGTTGGGCTAGCGTAAGTTTAAGAATTCTAGGGAAACTGGGGATCCATGGCAAAGTTCATCAAGTGTCCATATCTCAAGTGGTCAAAACTTCTTCTTTGGTCTATCTGTTGTCTGTATAGCGTCTCGTCGACTTCCTCGTCCAAGGGGGTCTTTTTATCTTGGAGAAAAGCAGAAAAACAGGTGAAAGAAACGGACCGTAGAAATCGCATTTTCATCACATCATTGTTTCTATCATTGGGTCATAAATCAAATCCAGGTTAATTACAGTTTCCTCACTCCTTAAACTCATTACCTTAGTACGACGATTGCACCTCATTAAAGCCTGACCGCATCTAAATATCAAACCGATCGTTATGACAACACCTAAGATACATAGGAGAAACTTCCCAACATCCATTATGACTCCTTGAGCCCAGTCTCCCAAACCGGAGAACCAATTTCGCGGGTTCAACCATGACACCCAACCAGTCAGCTCATTACCTACAGCAGCAAGAGTGAGATTGTGTTTTCGGCGAAATTCCCACTTCAATTGGAGAATATCGTCCATCTTTTGGTCTATGACCTCGACCGGATCCTCGGTGCTATTCGTGATATACGTTCAACATTTCACGCCGTACTGTGTTGCCAATGTAACACAATATCCGCCTGTCACTGCTGTGAGGTAATTAAGAACCATTCTATGCTGCACCAGTTCTGTTTTATAAGCTTGAAGTTCCCTTCCCGTATATCTAAACGTGTCATCATACATTTCAGTGATATTATCTAACAAATTTGCGAGCGCCGATATGTATTTAGAATTTAGCACTCCTCTAGCGGTGCGGGTGAAATCTAACGCGATTAAGAATTGAATCCCGGTGGATTCACTTATCAGATCAGAGGCCGGATGCTCTGTCTTCTCTATCAGGTGCCTTTTAACAACGTGCTCGTAGTGGGTGTGAGTATAAGGAGCTTGGGCACCACGGTGTATGTCTTTCATTTTGTCATGTGTTACAGTCATTACTTCAGGCAATACTTTTCCAATATAACACAATCCTTCAGAGTTTGGGGCAAGCCACTTGTACGCCTTTCTCCCGCATATGAAATATGCATCATCGGGGAGAACATATGGGACGGAGAAGGACATAACCATATTACACACCTTCCAGGTGAAATCTCCTAGCCCTAATTCTTCCATCTGCTTAATGCACGTATCAGGTTGTACGATATGTGCACAGTATCCTGGTGATACTTCTCCAACTCTCGTAATCCTATTTCCTAAGGTGTACCTATACCGGAAAGATTTTCCTCTACTGGCTATGTGGCGTACAAGCTCTGTATCTGTAGGCATTCTATCTGCCCTATGTGAAAAGGTCATGGTGTGGTTACTCCATGATACTTCCCAATTTCCCGGTTTTCTGGGATTGGAGATGTTAAAACATAATAGGGACCTATCCACGTGGTATTGGTGGAGCTTCAAACTAGGAGGGCTGGAGATATTAAACCTCCGGTCCACCGGTCTCCCACCATTTAACTCAAGTACCTCCCCTATCGTTAAAGGAAATGGCACTAGCCCTGATTTGCTATGACCTTGAGGTACTTGAGAGCATACCCAACAATCTGTTTTGTTTAACACATTACCCACTAAGGAGTGATAGTCACTCAATGGATGCCGGTCCATATGGATATTAAAACTGGATTGGCATTTCTTAATGCACCCATCTTCAATGACATTGTTACAGAGCCTACAGATACAGTTTTCTTCAGCTAACAATCCGTCACAATTTCTTCTATGGTCAATGCTATCGGATCGTTTTCTGATACTCGCCTTTGCTTGTTGGTTAGGTTGATCTTGGAAAACTACGCCTCCATCTTTATCATCAGAACCCATTCCAGAACCTCTATCGACCTCCATGGTACTCTCGCCGGAACAGACTGCTCTGGTCAACATCATGGTCAACAGGAAAATCCGGATCACAGTCTTTTGGGGCAAGTCCATCTTTGAGGAGGAAACGAAGAAAAATGAGAAAGGGGAAAAATAATTTTTCAAGGGAGAGGGGATGGGAAGTGGAGAAAAACAATAAAAGGGAGTGGGGAGTCGACAACTGCTTTCGGTCTTCAAGGCTCAGGTGCCGCCTCAGTCCTCCTGGAACAGACACTCCAGTGATACAACCTCTACCGTCTGTTCCTTATCACGGGACTTCTCTGGATCAGCAACCTTCTTGCAGTGGGATGAATGGACCCAAGTCTCTCTCTCAGCAACCTTCAATGCTGTAGTGCTAGTCAATAAGACCTGGTATGGTCCTTCCCATCTGTCAATAAGGCAACCTGAGCGTAGAAAATTCCGTATCATTACATAATCCCCAGGTTTAATGTCATGACAATTACTATCAGGTAGATCAGGAATCACCAACTTCAGATTATCATTTTGATTCCTTAACTGTTTACTCATGTTAATCAAGTACTTTACAGTTACTTCATTGTTACATTTCAAATCATCCTGAGGGTTAATCATGACATGCGGTTGTCGACCAAACAAGATTTCAAAAGGGGACAGATTAAGAGGGGACCTGGGAGTGGTTCTGATACTGTACAATACAATGGGTAAAGCTTCTGGCCATGTCAATCCTGTCTCTGCCATCACTTTACTCAATTTATTTTTAATAGTGCTGTTCACTCTTTCGACCTTCGCACTCGCCTGTGGACGGTACGGAGTGTGCAGCTTGCTATCAATTCCCATCAACTTACACATTCCTTGAAAGACATCACCTGTAAAATGGGTACCCCTATCACTTTCGATTATTCTAGGGATACCATATCTACATACAAATTCCTGCACAATTTTCTTAGCTGTAAACATAGCGGTATTTGTAGCTGCAGGAAATGCTTGGACCCAATTCGAGAAAACATCTATACAAACAAGTACATATTTCAAATTCCGACAAGGGGGTAATTGAATGAAGTCAATTTGTATTACCTGGAAAGGGCCGCCGGCAGGTGGGATATGGGATGGTTCTGTAGGTATTGCCTTTCCAATATTCTTTCTCAAACAGGTAAGGCATGACATTGCTCTTTTACCTGCATGAGAGGAGAATCCTGGGGCGCACCAATAGGCTCTTACCAATTTGCACATTCCTTCCTTGCCTAGATGAGTCAGCCCGTGAGCTGCTTCAGCCAGACATGGAAGATATGCTCTGGGGGCCACTGGTTTACCATGTCCATCCGTCCAGAGTCCTGAGGACTCCTGGCCACATCCCTTTGCCTTCCAGACTGCCTTTTCCTGTGTGGAACACAAATTTTGCATTTCACACAACTTCTGTGTGTTAATGGTATTAAATACCATCAATTGTGTGATGTCTGTCTGTATGGGGGTAGCAGCTGCTAACTTAGCAGCTTCGTCTGCTCGGCTGTTACCAAGTGATACCGGGTCTTGGCTATATGTGTGTGCTTTACATTTGATAACAGCCACTCTGTCGGGTTCCTGTATCGCTGTTAGAAGCCTTTTTATGTGAGCTGCATGCGCTACCGGTGTACCAGCTGCCGTCATGAAATTTCTGAGGCGCCATAGGGCTCCGAAATCATGGACTACCCCGAATGCGTATCTAGAATCGGTGTAGATATTGGCTGACTTACCCTTAGCCAATTCACATGCTCTGGTTAGGGCGACCAGTTCAGCAACCTGGGCTGAGTGAGGTGGGCCTAGCGGTTCCGCTTCTATGGTGTCTTGGTCATCTACGACTGCGTATCCAGTACACAAGTCTCCCGAGTCTGACTGTCTATGACAACTACCGTCCGTGTAGAACGTGAGTTCTGCATCTTCCAGTGGGTTGTCACTGATGTCAGGCCTTGCGGTAAAATTTTGGGTCAAATATTCCATACAATCATGTGTATCTTCCTTTGTATTAAATCCTCCTTCCCCATCACTCTCACCTTCCACCCTTTGTGCCTGACCAGGCACACCTGGGAGATACGTTGCAGGATTTAATGCACTGCATCTCCTTATGGTGATGTTTACGGGGGCCATTAGTGCCAATTCCCATCTTGTAAATCTCGCTGATGAGACGTGTCTGGTTTGGGCAGAATTCAATAAGGCTGATACTGCATGTGGCGTATGGATTGTGAGGTTGTGGCCTAGCACGACATCTTCGCTTTTTGTCACTAGCAATGCTATCGCAGCAACGCTTCGCAAGCATGTGGGGAGGGATCGCGCTACCGTGTCTAGCTGAGCGCTGTAGTATGCAACTGGCCTGCTGGCATCACCGTGTTTTTGGGTTAGTACACCTGCCGCGCAACCAGCACTTTCTGTTCCGTATAGTTCAAAGGGTTTCCCATAGTCTGGCATACCTAGTGCTGGTGCCTGCGTTAGGCACTGTTTGAGTCTCTCAAATGCTGTTTCGGACTCGTCTGTATGCGAAATCCTATCAGGTTTGTTTGAGGAGACCATTTCCTGCAAAGGTAACGCCAAAATGGAAAACCCTGGGATCCAATTACGGCAATACCCACACATTCCTAAAAACGTTCTGATCTGTTGCTGGGTTTGTGGCAGAGTCATGTCTCTAATTACTTGGATTCTATCAGCGGTCAGGTGTCTCAGTCCTTGTGTTAGACAGTGTCCCAAATATTTTACCTTAGTTTGGCATAATTGTAACTTGTCTTTGGACACCTTGTGTCCTGTGTCTGAAAGATGAAACAGGAGCTGTTTCGTATCCTTCAGAGATGCTTCCAGTGAATCTGAACACAGTAATAAATCGTCCACATACTGTATCAATACTGATCCACTGTCTGGTTGGAAAGACTGTAAACAATCATGCAAAGCCTGAGAAAATATACTTGGACTATCTATGAAACCTTGGGGTAATCGAGTCCACGTGTATTGGACTCCTCTGTATGTGAATGCAAACAAATATTGGCTGTCAGGGTGCAGAGGTACCGAAAAGAAAGCGGAGCAGAGGTCAATAACAGTGAAAAATTTGGCAGTGGGAGGGATTTGCATTAGGATGACAGCTGGATTTGGCACTACGGGGAACTGACTCAACTATTTTGTTAATCCCCCTTAGATCCTGCACTAGCCTGTAACCCCTCCCCCCACTCTTTTTCACAGGGAAGATGGGACTATTGGCAGTGCTGGACGTTCTTACCAGAATGCCCTGTTGTAGCAAGCGCTCTATTACTGGGTAAACTCCTAACTCCACCTCTGGCTTCAGAGGGTACTGTGGGATTTTTGGAGCTATCCTACCATCTTTTACTTGTACAACTACTGGAGCTACGTTTGCCATTAATCCAGTGTCTTGTCCGTCTTTTGTCCAAAGTGACTCTGGTATCTGAGATGTCATCTCTTCTATTTGGGATGGATTCCTATTTGTCATAATGGTATGTGACATTAATTTTGATGGGGAGTCTAACATGTCTCGCACTTCCTGAGCGTGTTTCTCAGGTATGTCCAAGAATACACCTTCAGGAGTACAATAAATGACGCACCCCATTTTACACAGTAAGTCTCTTCCCAGGAGATTGGTTGGTGCCGATGCAGCCAGCAAAAAGGAATGCTTGGTATGCAAAGGCCCTATTGTAATCTCGGCTGGTTTGCTAACAGGGTAGTGCTGGACTACTCCTGTTACTCCCATGGCTGGAATTGTCCTACCAGTGGTTCTCATGCCCACTGTCGAATTTATCACTGACTTGGCCGCCCCTGTGTCTACAAGAAAGTTTAAAGTTTTACCAGCTACATTAATTGCGATCTCGGGTTCACTTCCAAGATTGGCAATTAATTTTACTGGCTGCAGATTACAGGTATGGCCACACCCCTATTGGGTATGGTGACCTCCCTGAATCCCGCTGGCAGCAACTACTTGTGAGGGAGATAGTTGGGAACTACCAGAGGCATGCCAGTCTCTGTTTGGGGGATATCTTTTTGTTTCCCCTGTATGTGGCTCATAACTCCGTTTCTGCGGACCTTGCTCCCAATGTCGTGTGTCGTTTCGTTGTCTAGGGGTTTGGTATGAGTTTCGTGGATTCTTTACTCTACAATCTCGTGCCATGTGTCCCTGTTTGTGACAAGAATAACAAGTAACCATACTTGACTTACCCACAGGATTTGGTGATACAAACAAAGGCTGCCTTGTGGTCAGAGCCTGTATACTTACTGACATTAATTTGTCACCTTGTTGTTCCCTGTGTCTGGTGATGTTTCTGTCGTGATCAATAGCAGCCTCTCTCAAAGTAGCCACAGACAGACCTCGCCAACATGGTTGCGTGGTCTGTACCCTAGTCTTCAATGACTCTTTTAAACCATCCATCAGTACCGATACTGCTACTTCCCGATGGTTTGTGTCTGTTTTAATGTCCTCTATGCCTGTGTATTTTGCCATTTCTAATAATGCTCTGTGAAAATACTCTGCAGCTGTCTCTGACTCCTTCTGTTTAATGGAGAATATCTTATTCCATTTAGCTACTGCTGGGAAATACTCTTTTAGCTGCAAGTTTATTCTTTTCACATTATCTTGGTTGTACACATCTGTAAGAGGTACATCATGACCTAGTCCGCAATCAGCTAAAAATTGAGTTGCGTCGACATTTGAGGGTAAACATGCTCTCAGCAATATCTGCCAGTCTTTATTGTTGGGCTCTACAGTGTTACCTAAGTCTCTGATGTATTTTTGACTGGCAACTAAGTCTTTTCTAGGGTCAGGAAATTCAGACACTATGGTCCTTAATTCCATTCGGGAAAATGGAGTGTACATGGCAATGTTCCTAATGGGAGTGGCTCCTGATGCGTCTGTTTTCCCATTTGGCACTGCTATTACTCTAACAGGTGTAATTCTAACAACCTCATTCTGTGTAGATTCTACAGGCTGTGGTGAAATAGTTTCAGCATAATGCATGGTGCCGTACTTACCAGTTGATACGACCTCACCTATCCCTCCGCTAGGGGCCTTTACTAATCTCGTGGGTGGAGCTGTGCCTACTGTGGTCTCTGCTATGGTGGCTGCTAGAGAGAGCGCTGAAATCGTTGCCGATTCGTCCTCTTGATCACACTCCTGAGGAAAGTTCAAAACAGGGTACAACTTGCACGGGTTAATACTTGCATGGGTTAATGGGTTAACATTATCATTAACATTTACACAGTTACTAAGTGATTTTGCGTTACACCTTAGTGCGTCTTTCTCCGCAATCAACTTCTCTCCTGATATGTATGGTGGCGGCGGGGCCGTGGCAATCAGTTTTCTGTTAGAGCCAGATCCCGCCGCCTGAGCCAAACCTCTCTGTATCTCACCTTCCTGTTGCCACAACTGTAAATAATCAATGCTGGATTCGTCTCTTTGTTGATTTTATGAGACATATCCTCCTCCTTAAATTTTGTAACACTTCTGAGCTGAAGCTCCCTATTCTTGGGAATTTCTCCCCGTCATGTACAGTCATTCTCTCCCATTCATCACATAAAGTTTCTGTGTGACTTCCATATTTCTCACACATTATATACCTGGCCGACCCAATTGGCCGGACCACTGAATCAACCCGAACCGAGGTTGATCGCCCCCTACCTGAACAAGTGGCCCCCATAGTTCGAAAGTGTTGCTTTATTTAGCCAACCCTTTACGCAAAACCAAATGCCAACAATAGGCTGACGGTGGCGGTTTACCGAGTACCCCACTCACTCGCCCACGCCGACCAATACGACCTGATCACACCGATATGGTGCTGGCGTACTCGACCTAGGGCCCCTGCGACCTGAACCTCTATTTACTGGAACCTGCGAGGGTTATCCGAAGAACACTTACTCTTTCCAGTAACTATTGGTTGTTGGATAGTTCCTGAGTGAGCAGCGAACTTCCCTTAAAATAAAAAAATTACACAAATCACGTTAGAGTGTACAGATAGCGTTTGTGACCCCTTTACTCTAATGGTATTAGGTCAGATTACTAACTACTGCACACACTTACGTGCGGTCCAGTCGTTCAGTACACAAACAACTAAGCTTATGTACGGAAAGACCAATGGAATCGAAACTTACGACTGCGAATTCCTTCAGCCAGAGCTTATATGGCCTATATGGGTGTTGCACCAACCCTTTTCGGTGTTGTGCCTGTGAACTGTATAGCGGACTTCCTTGTCGGCTGTACCTGGACCTCCTGGTCTGTTATGACCTCCTGGTCTTGTTACAGTATGACCTCCTGGTCTTGTTACAGTATGACCTCCTGGTCTGCTATACTCTAATGCTCAAAATTGTATATTTAACCAGAGATGCCTCCCTAGCCACCGTGCACGTCACTTACACGCATGTACCTCACGAGTACTCGACTTTTCTTGTGGTTCAACCTTTAAAAATTGTAAAAACACTCGCTCATCACATGTACACTTTTGTTTCTATTTCTATTTCTGCGCAGAAATTTTTCTTCAGATCAGGTGTGTTACCAATTAGGAGCAGGATCTGTTAACTAAATTTCGGACACCCAAAAATAGACTTGCGTTATTTCTCGCCTCGCGTTATTTATCGCTTTGCGTTATTTATCGCTTTGCGTTAAGAATCAACTTATCGTGACTTGAGCTACGTGGGCGTAACCGGACGCTCCGTTGCGTAACGTACGCTGCGTGCGTCGGCCTTTGGATTGCGTACGCAAGTCTTTGTTAGAGACACGTATACGCAAAGCAAAGATCCACCGTAACACAATTTATACTTTTATCAATGTAGATGATCCTTGATCATCTACCACACAAACACACTGACTTCGCCTTATCTCCCAGGCGAAACTGTGTGTTTGTCTATCTTTTAACTATATTACCTTTACTCTTAAACTATGAAATAACGGCAAATCTCTTTTAGCACTTCTATCAACTATAAAAACTGGCAGACAGGAGAGTGATATACGAAAATGAAAAAGAAAAAGAAATGCAGATATATATATATGTGTGCGTGCGTGTGTACGCAAGACAGAAAAATAAACAGTTTTAAAAGACACTAGCGTTTTGTTCTTACCTCCGGTTCCCGGATTCCTTCAGCATTCTTTACCTAAGCGAAGCAGACGCTTATCCCGTCAGCACTACGAGACAACCTCCCGCCCTTTGCTGAGGGATAATGTCTGCTGATCTACCTAGTGCAGATATGTGAAGGACGGGCGAGCCGCCAATTGATAAAGCTAAATATTTATCGTATATAAAACACCTTAAGAGGTCTAAGAACACTGTACGCTATCTACGTAAGAAGTACCGTAAGAGTACGCAAGTTGTGTAGCGATCGCTCAACCGTAGTCGAGACGCACAAGCGTCACGTTCGCTTACGGCCCAGTGATCACAGGCAGGCACGCTATTGGCTGCCGACTAACGTGATGATTCGCTATAGCGTAGCGTACGCTCGGGACCACGAGGAGATCACCAGCGGTGCAGACGCTTACAACGTTTAAACCTTTATATCTATACCTTTAACAGTGAGATACACAGTATGCCTTAGTGTAGAGACAGAGTGTAAGTGCAACCTGGTGTAACCTGATTAACTACAAAGCTGCTTGAGCGTCACCGACGCTCAGAGAATACTTAACACTTATAAAGAATACACAGATACCTGGGCTTAGGGTCCGAAACCTATTATATGTATTACGTCTATTATACTTGCAAAAAGGATCACAGTACAAATGATACACTACAATATAACATAAACCAACTAACCAGATAAACTACACAGGAAATACAATACAATACAATTAAAGGAAAATACGAGAGAAAGAGTAGAGAGAGAGAGAGAGAGATGGAGAGAGATGGCCCACAGTAAGACAATATGATTACGGAGAAAACTTACGCACAAGGGGAACGATCGCATGCGCCTCGATATCCAGCTCCCGATTATCAGCAATGAGAACCGTTGAAGAGAGAGAAGTTGGATATGGTCGGCCTGCCTATTTATGCCCCACACACAATACAATTCAATGGTCCCTACAATCTCATTGTTCATTGGACATAGGAATTCGGCTTCGCATTATAACAAAAGGTCATAGGTTGATTCATACAGGTGGGCTGTGACTATTTCCAACTGCTCAGGTGGGAGGGAAACTGGGTTTCCCGCCGCATGGGTAATAAAGTGCAAATAAAGTAAATGTTCATAAACTTCTTATGTCCATAACTATTCGCACGAGCGATTGATCTGCTTCAAACCAACACCGGAATATTTCTAATTAAATATTCTTCCGATGGATACTAAACACCACTGTATTACTCCTGTCTGACCCTTCGTATCAAACAAAGAGGGATTCCTCTGTTCATAAACATTCTATATTAACCAAACTTTCAGAATCTATCAAAGGGACCATGATCTACAAAATACATTATTACTGAAAATATGTTACGATTGAGTCGCACGCTACAACCACATAAACTCTACCGTAAATACGCATACCATGCGCCTGCGGGTGCCCGCGACTGTGAGTATGCGCACGTACGGGAGAGCGTACGCATGCGCAGCACGGACCTGTGTGAGGTGCAAATATGGTAGTGTGCATAGAGATATTTTTCTGACTTTGACACTGGTCTCATGGTATTGCGAGCAATCACTTTCTTGTAGTGATGCAATTTGTAGCTTATATTCTCTCTCAGCTACTCAGTTTGCAGAACTCTTTTCTGCCATAGAACTCTCCCTCTGCACCAGGTGTGCAGCACGGGCAAGCTCTATCTCTCTCCCCTCTCGTCGGTTTGAAGAACTCGTTTCTGCCATAGAACTCTTCCTCTGCACCAGGTGTGCAGCATGGGCAGGCCCTATCTCCCTTCTCATCGGTTTGCAGAACTCATTTCTGCCATAGAACTCTCCCTCTGCACCAGGTGTGCAGCACTGGCAGGCCCTATCTCTCTCTCCTCTCGTGCACTGGAACACTTACTTCCTGTCCATAATGCAGCTCCGACAGTTTCCAGGAATGGGGGGATAAGATTCACATTTGAGGCAGCCACAGCAGGCCTCACCGATAACATCTACATAAGAATCCAGCATTGCACTATTACTACCCGCAGTATGTAATAGTCCAGCACGCAATACATTTCCTACTGTCTTAGCAGCCAAGGCCTATGTATCATTCCCACTCACTGGTTTGCAGCCATCATGATGCTCTGTATCTTTCCCATACTTGATATCAGTCGGTGAATATTCATCCAAGGCCATATGCACAGACCTCGTGTTGATAACAGAGTCCACATCAGAAGTGTCGCACTATTACTACCCGCAGTACATAATAGTCCAGCACGCAATACATCTCCTACTGTCTTAGCAGCCCATGCCGATGTATCATTCCCATGCATGGGTTTGCAGCCATCATGATGCTCTGTATCTTTCCCATACTTGATATCAGTCGGCGAATATTCATCCAAGGCCATATGCAGAAACCTTGCATCGATAACTGAGTCCACATCAGAAATCAGCATGGCACCATTACTACAGGCCAGTGCGCAATACATCCCCTACTGTCTCGGCAGCACAGGGCGATGCATCATTCCCACGCACAAATTTGCCATCATCCTTCATCAGATGCTTAGACTTAGTCATCTTTGATCTCATTTTCAACAAAATAAAATAATAGAAAAGAAAAACAAGAGATGGGGAGGGGAACAGAGATCGCCACTCACTGTGTGGATTTTAAAATGATAAAAAAGCTCTGAGCTCTGATTCTAGAGAAGTGGATGTTCCGCTCACGGAATTATTACCATATTCACTTAAGTTCTTAGATAAAAACACACAATTATCATCCCACTGCTGCCACCACTTTGTGACGATGCTGCCGGCCAATTCCACAAATATGCCAATTTGAGAATTGCCACACACCCCGTGAAACACGGGATTACTTAACTACTTTCAGCTGCCACCAGCAAAGACTTTTCAACATATTACGGACGTTGCAGGCGTCTTTAGCTTTACCTGTCACACACACACTGCAATATTTAGAAAAATAGGTAGGTGTGAGCCACACAGGCCTTGAGTTCATAAGAACAACAGAATCAGAACTAAAATTAGGATTTTAATCTCAAGAATATATTAGGAATATTTTAAAAACACACACAGGATACAGCAATCTCAATAAATGAAAAGAAATAAAAAATACAGAAACCCCAAGTCACTTACGCAAACAAATTTTAGATATCTGTACTGTGGGGGATTTCAAAGAATAACTCAGGTAATGTCCAACGTATTGTTGAGCCCCAAAAGATCACATCTTCTATTTTCATGAGAGGGACAGATATAGTCTCCACCATCATCAGGCCCCCTCCCTTGGGTTTTTTAACCACTTCCCTGCTGGACACTACCCATACACCAGTTTTATAAACTTGGTGTTTGGCAACAGCCATGGGGGAGGTAAGGGGTGTAGCCCCAAATGTGTACTGTATGAATCTCTTTCAAAGAAAGTGAGGTTTATGACATTAGCCAGGAAATAGGATCCCTGCCACCCAATCAGGACATTTGGACATACTTCCCTGGTCTGTTTACAGCCCCTCTGTTGACATAAACAAATTGGCCTTATCAGCCCTCAATGTCCAGAGCTTGCAAATATCTGCTTTTGATGTGGAAATGTAATTCCCCTTTACAATGGTCAAGTCAGGCACATGTCCTCTCAAACTTTATGGTTTGCAGATCACTCCTAGCCTGGATGGATGGAGGGTAACTATAGGACGTTGCATGTCAGCCATTTTGTCACATGTAGGCTGAAAGAATACAACAGTATATATATATTCACTTGAAAACATTATTGATGATTATTCCTGCAGGTAATCACCACACCTTAGATCACATATAATTTGTGATCCTCCTTACTGTATTTAAACATGACAATCATTTTAAAAGTCACACCGTGAAAGGCAATTTCTGTTCCCCTCCCCTTCTCTCGTTTTTCTTTTCTATCTGTTTATTTGGTAAAAAATGAGGTCCAAGATGTCCGAGTATAAGCAAATGAGGAAGGATGTTTTTGTGGAGCTGTGCAAGGACAGAGGGATTGCCAGCACCAACCAGACCAAGGATCAGCTGGTCCAAGCACTCCAAGAAGCTGACCAGAGGCAGGATGGGGAAAGGGATCAGACTGAGAAAAATGCTGTTGGGGGAAATTCTCTGTCCGTGGTTATTACAACAGAGACTGGTACCGTTGCAAGGCAGAGGTCGGATCCCTCTACTAGTTCCAGTGATGATAGTACCTTGGACCAATGTTTGCAAACTGCCCTCAAATATAGGAGGGATACAGATGATGTGTCCCCTCCACAGCTGATACGGCAGTACTAAGAGGATGCAGAGCGCAAAGTGGAACGAGAGGCTGAGGCTGCAGAGCGCAAAGCTGAGCGAGAAGCTGCAGCGCGCAAAGCCAAAAGAGAGGCCGCTGAGCGCAAAAGCCGAACTTGAGTACCTGCTGAAGCTGGCGAGGCTCAGAGGCCAGAGTGCTGTTCCTGACCTGGGTAGGAAAAAGCCCCAGCATGATCAATTTCCAGTGCTGGAGAAAGATGATGACCTGGATACTTTCTTCAGGTGTTTTGAAAAAACTTGTCGACAGTTTGCACTGGACTCCAGTCAGTGGGCAAGCTATTTAACCCCTGGGCTGAGGTGAAAAGCCTTGGAAGCGTTTGCAGACCTTCCCCAGGAGCTGGATGGTGATTATGCTGCAATTAAGAGCATCGCTAAAGCGTTTCAACATCACCCCTGAGGCTTACAGACAGAAGTTCAGAGACACAAAGTGCAGTCCCTCTGATACCTATGCGGGACTGTTAGCGCAATTGTCAGCCCTGTTGCATCAATGGGTTGAGGGCTTGCAAGTGAAGGACTATGATAAACTGAAAGATCTCATACTCCAGGAGTAGTTCATCGCACTCTGCCTAGCTGAGGTCAAAGAGTGGGTCCTGGATCGGAACCCCAAGACATCTGAAGAGGCTGCCACCCTGGCAGACCAATACACCAGCACTAGGGATCCTGTGGCAAAGAAAAGCTGGAGAGGGCCAGGGCAAGATGGGTGGAGAGGACGGAGACCTGCAGGATCACCCCCGCAGACTTTTCCAACTAAACCAGTGACCGCTACATCTGTTGGGGAGGGTGGAGGAAAAACCTGTTTTGGACACTGGCTACAGGTGTTTTAATTGTGGTGAAGTGGGGCACATCAGTTTTACTTGTCCCAAAAGGAAGAAATCCCCTGTGGAGGGCCCAGCAGGGAAACGTGTGCCCGCTATCCTGTGTGTGGAAGACCTCCAGATCGGCGCAGAGGTAACCTGCAAGCAGTTACGGTAGGAACGCAATTAACACTTGATTTACTGGACTCTGGGGCAGACCTGACACTGGTGCATCCTGCACTAGTGGACCCCGAGAACATTATTCCAGGAAAGACTATTGCTGTAAGGGGAACTGGCTCCTCCCTCTATGCCCCTCCCCCAGACCTCAGTTTTAGAAATGTGCCCAGGTCAACTGGATGCACTGAGGAGCTCTACTGAGTTCTCTGAAAAGACTTAAGTTAGGTATTTTATTTTCATGGAGATCTGCTGGCATCAGACTCCCTGCTTCGTGGGACTGAGGGGGCAGAAGCAGAACCAACTTCCTCAGAGTTTCATGGCTCTGTTTCTGGCTGACAGGACACCATTAGCTCCTGAAGGGAACTGAACGCTAGCCGTGTCTAGATGCTCACTCCCACAGCACGCCGTCACCCCCCTCACAGAGCCAGAAGTCAGAAGACAGGTGAGTATGAGAATGATCTTCAATCAAGTAAGTGACGGCTGAGGTGCGGCGCGGCTGACGGGAGCGCAGCGCGCCATTGCTGCCCACACACACAGGCACTGCAGGGCGCAGGGGGGTGGCGCCCTGGGCAGCAAGAAAAATACCTCAAACTGGCTGAAAGGGGGAATAAGATGCCGCTGGCACAGCCCTACCCCCGTCAGTATAAATATTGTCATGGATACTGAGGGGCGGAGCTTCTTCCTCAGGCAGACAGCACACTACTCGGCACCATTTTCTCTCTCCTCAGGCTGCAGAAAACACGCTGGTCCTCTCCTCCACTTCTGACAAGTACAGGGTGCTATAAAGGGGGGGCACAAAGTGATTGTGGTGCATTTGATAGTATATATTACTATTTAAAAGTGCTTTTGGGTTGTGGACATACTGTGTTCACAGGCAATACTGGCGCTGGGTTTGTGAACTGGCTGCTCCTATCCTGTGTCCCTCTGACAGATTTTACTGTGGGTCTTTTCCCAAAATAAGTCCCAGTGTGTCTGTGAGTGTGGTGTACACGTGTGAGGCATGTCTGAGGCAGGGAGTTCCTCCCAGGAGGAAGCCATTTTAGGGACACAGAGTTGTAATGTGGTGGCACTACCGGCACACCAAGAGCCTGCATGGGTGAAAGAGCTACATGACAGTATGCATCTGATTAACCGTATATTAGATAAGTCTGAATCTAAGGCTGCATGCTGGAGAAAATCTGTGGAAGATGTGATTTTTCAGGATGCTGTTATTCCTTATGCGGGCAGCCCCCCTGGGTCACATAAGAGACCATTTGCAAATGTTGTAAACACTGATACCGACACGGATTCTGATTCTTGTGTCGACAATAGTGAATCCATAGAGATAGATCATAAATTGGCAAAAAGTATACAATATATGATTGTGGCTATAAGGGACGTGTTGGAGGTTACAGAAAGCACTCCTGTACCTCAGGAGAAAGCTTTTTTATGTAAGGAAAAGAAATCCAAAGTCACGTTCCCTCCTTCACATGAACTAAATACTCTGTTTGAAGGGATGTGGGTGAATCCTGATAAAAAAAATTGTATTCCCAAAAGGATTCACATAGCTTATCCTTTCCCAGTTGAAGACCGGAAAAAATGGGAGTCACCCCCTGTGTTAGACAGTGCACTTTCCAGGTTGACAAAGAAGGTAATTCTCCCTGCCCCTGGCACGGCTTCTCTTAAAGAGCTGGCAGACCGCAAAATGGAAACGACATTGAAATCCATTTATGTTACCAATGGTACACTGCTCAGGCCCACTATTGCCTGCGCATGGGTGAGTCGCGCTATTGAAAAATCGTCAGAAAGCGTGTCATCAGAAATTGACACGACTAATAAAGATGAGATACTCCTTAAGTTAGGGAATATCAAGGACGCTGCTGCCTACATGCTGGAAGCAATGAAGGATACTGGACTCTTGAGTTCACAAGCCGCTACCATGGCAGTATCGGCTAGGCGGGCGTTATGGATTCGCCAGTGGAACGCGGATGCAGTTTCCAAAAGAAACATGGAAGCTCTCCCATATAAAGGTGAGGCCTTATTTGGCGATGGCCTTGATGCGTTAGTCTCGGCGGCTACTGCAGGTAAGTCAACATTTTTGCCCTCTGCGTCTGCACCGGCAAAAAAGACCTATCACCCGCAAATGCAGTCCTTTCGGCCCAATAAATACAAAAAGGCGAGCGGTTCCCCCTTCTTTGCAGGAAGGGGATGGGGAAAGAAGCCCACACCGGCTCCAGGTTCCCAAGAGCAGACGTCTACCCCTAATTCTGCCAAATCCCCAGCATGACGCTGGAACTCCCTTGCGGGAGGCCGCTCGGGTGGGGGCACGTCTCAAACTCTTCAGCCAGGATTGGATTCTGTCTGGCCTGGATTCCTGGGTGTTGCAAATAGTATCCCAGGGATACAAACTAGAGTTTCAAGACGTTCCCCCATGCCGGTTTTTCAAATCGACCTTGCCAGCTTCTCCGCCAGAGAGAGAAGCAGTAACAGCGGCAATCCAAAAATTATGTCAAGACCAGGTCATAGTCCTAGTACCGTTGTCACAACAAGGGCAGGGTTTTTATTCAAGCCTCTTTGTTGTTCCGAAGCCGGACGGCTCGGTTAGACCGATCCTAAATCTAAAAGATCTGAATTTTTTCCTGAAAAGGTTCAAGTTCAAGATGGAATCACTTCGGGCAGTGAATGCCAGTCTGGAGGAGGGGGACTACTTAGTGTCAGAAAGGAGTCAATATAATCCCTTATCTGGACGACCTCCTGATAAAGGCGAGATCCAGGGAGCAGTTATTACAAAACATATCCCTCTCCCTGTCAATACTCCAACAACACGGGTGGATCATAAATTACCCAAAGTCACAGTTGGAACCAACGACAAGGTTGTCTTTCCTCGGGATGATTCTGGACACAGAAGTTCAGAGAGTATTTCTTCCGCTGGAAAAGGCTCTGGAAATCCAGAAAATGGTAAAATAGATATTGAAACCATCAAGTGTGTTGATCCATCAGTGCATTCGGTTGTTGGGGAAGATGGTGGTGGCCTACGAGGCCATACAGTTTGGCAGGTTCCATGCCAGAGTATTCCAGTGGGACCTGTTGGACAAGTGGTCGGGGTCACATCTACACATGCACAGAAAGATAATCCTGTCGTCAAAAACCAGGATTTTGCTTTCAGGGAGAAAACTTCCAGGGACGTTGGTCACAACAGGAAGCCTGCCTTCACATAAACGTTCTGGAGCTAAGAGCCATTTACAACGGCCTTCAACAAGCGGTACATCTTCTTCAAGACCATCCCGTGCAGATCCAGGCGGACAATGTAACAGCAGTCGCATACATAAACAGGCAGGGTGAAACGAAAAGCAGAACGGCAATGGCAGAGGCGTCAAAAATCCTCCGCTCTGCAGAAAAACATCTTCAAGCTCTGGCGGCAATATTCATTCCGGGAGTAGACAACTGGGAAGCAAACTTCTTCAGCAGACACGATCTCCATCCAGGAGAGTGGGGCCTCCACCAAGAAGTCTTTGCAGAGGTGACAAGTCTTTAGGGAGCTCCTCAAATAGACATGATGGTGTCTCGTCTCAACAAGAAGCTTCAGAGATACTGTTCCAAGTCGAGAGACCCTCAAGCAGTAGCAGTGGGTGCACTGGTGACCCAGTGAATGTTTCCATCAGTGTATGTTTTCCCTCCACTTCCGCTGATCCCAAAAGTACTCAGGATCATAAGAAAGACAAGGGTACAAGCAATCTTCATTGCCCCAGACTGGCCAAGAAGGGCTTGGTACCCAGATCTTTAGCAGTTACTCAAAGGAGATTGATAATGTCAAATATTATCTTTAAACATAAAGCTATAACTTTAAATACACCTTTATCGTGGAGCCGCTGCGGCCGCTAGATTGAATACACACGCTACGTACTGTGTACGCTATTTGCATACAGAGTCCTATAGCTTACGGACTTAGCATACAAGACGCCGCGCTGGGAGTACAAAGTACACACCGCGCGCACACAATAGGATGATAGATTTTAACCCTTGTTAGTGATACAATGTAATGATACGTTTATGCTTTAAACCTTCTGCAGCACGGCACTGTAATGATGATACACTTTAAACCTTGTGCAGCGCTGTCGGTACAAAGTACTCACAGTGCGTACACTTTACCAAATACACGTTAAAACCTTAAGCAGTTTGTGAATATAATAACCCTATAACCCCTAGCAGAGAAATGAGGACACAACACCGATATGGGGTAAAACCACAGGGTTCTAAGGCCACTGCGGATTGATTAGACAAAAGGAAATAACAATACAATTTATACACTACAGGCTAACAAGATATCTAAACAGAATAATGGCTACAGAGAATGTACATACGTGAAAGTCGTTCGCAGGCGCAACCTCGGCCAGTCCTCCGCTATCAGGTAGAAAGCGTTCAGAGTCTTCTCACCAGCCCAGCAACAACAGGCTTTTTATACACAACTTGCATACACAATACAATGGCTACTGTAAATGCATTTTCCATTGGACAAAGAGAGGCGTCTCCACATTACAGGTGAGGTCATAGGTTGATTTGAAAAGGTGGGCAATGTCTTTCTCCAACTGCTCTGGTGGGTGGTATCCTCTGGATTCCCGCCGCATACATAATATACAATAAACACAGTTTAAACCTATATTCTACTTTTGCACATAACTATACGCTGGGACATGCGATCTTTCTATAACCAACACCGGAATATTACTCTTGAAATACCCTACAGCTGGATACTAGACATCACCTTCTAACCTTAGGCTGACCCTTCCTATCATGTAAAGGCGAATCTCTCAGTCCAGGAATCATCTAAACTGTTAATACTTGCTGATGTGGTGCTATGGGGTTATGTCTAAATAATGTGCTATTTGGGTTAAATATGTAATGTTCTAATAACCCTCTACACGCTCACAAACTCCGCCGTAAATACCCATATCACGCGCAGGGACGTGGGAGCGATCATACGCAAATTGCGGATATGTGCACGCACGGCGGACTGAGTGCTCGCGCAGCGGGCATGTGCATGGGGTTAGTACAGTGTGTGTGCATCACGATATTTTTCGACTTTGACAGTCAACAATAACTGCCACTATCTAAACGGAAAAACAGAAAAATATACAATACACATACAAATTATCTACAGATAATTGGAGGGAAGGAGGAGAGGTGTAGGTGGGAAATGTATGATCTAGTGGGATAGTAAAAAGCATGTGTATGAATCCATGTCTGAGGGGCATGTATCATCGTGCCGTATATGTTCTAAATAAGCTTTGAGGTATTGCGAAGTATACATTAAATCCTTCTTATCCCGTATTAAGGGTCTGTAAATGGGCTAACAAACTCTACCGAGCTCTTTTCGGCTTCTGGTTACAACAAATGGGGTGCACATTTAGTTGATGATACATGGAGGGGGAACATATGTGAATGCTAGTATATGTGGATATTACCTTTCGACTATGTGTGACACTACCTGAAGGTTGTAGAGATGAAGATAAGACACGTATCACAAATACATTTACATAACATTTGTACAGTCGTTCTTTGGTGTTGATTGAAGTCTTGTCCGTGTGGGTGTATCTTTGCTGTGAATGTCCATTAAAGTTTTTTCCGGAGGGATGTATCTTTGTTTTAAGTGTTCATCAAAAGTCTTGTCTGGATGGATGAATGAATTTTCGCTGAGGGAAAACAAAGGAGAAACGGGTGAAAGAAACGGATCGTGGAATCATATCTTATCACAACATTGTCTCTATTGATGGATCATAAATTAAATCAGTTGTTGTAACAATGCCCCACTCCTCAAAACTCATTACTTTGGTATCGTGCGCGCACCGCGTTAGAATTCGAACACACCTAAATATCAAGCCAATAATTACGATGATTCCCAGAATACACATGAGGAACTTTCCTATGCTCATAATAACATTCTGAGCCCACTCTCCTAAGCCCGAGAACCAATTGCGTGGGTTCAGCCATGAGACCCAGCCAGTCAGCTCATTACCCACAGCAGTTAGGGTAAGGTTGTGTCTTCTTCGGAACTCCCACTTCAGCTGCAAGATATCGTCCATCTTTTGATCTATGACCTCGGTTGGGTCATCAGTGCTGTTAGTAATATACGTACAACACTTCACACCATACTGAGTTGCCAAAGTGACACAGTACCCGCCTGTCACCGCTGTGGTATAATTGAGGACCATCCTTTGCTGGATCAGTTCCGTTTTATAAGCTTGCAATTCCCTTCCTGTATACCTGAAAGTGTCATCATACATCTCGGTGATGTTATCAATCAGGTTGGCTAGCGCGTGGATATACCTATAATTTACAATTCCTCTGACGGTACGGGTGATGTCTATCGCGAGTAGGAATTGAATCCCTGTGGATTCGTGGATCAAATCAGAGGCTGGATGCTCTGTCCTCTCTATGAGGTGTCTCTTAACAATGTGTTCGTAATGAGTATGAGTGTAAGGAGCTTGAGCACTGCGGTGAACGTCTTTCATCTTATCATGAGTAATGGTCATAACCTCTGGCAACACTCTTCCAATGTAACACAATCCCTTTGAGTTTGGGGCAAGCCACTTATATGCCTTTCTCCCGTATATAAAATAAGCATCATCGGGAAGAACATATGGGACAGAATATGACATTACCATATTGCAAACCTTCCAAGTGAAAAATCCTATCCCTAGTTCTCTCATCTGTTCAGTACACGTATCAGGCTGTATGATATGCGCACAGTATCCTGGTGATACTTCTCCAACTCGCATGGTCTTACTTTCTAGAGTATACCTATACCGAAAATACCTTCCACTATTGGCTATCTGGCGTATAAGTTCAGAATCTACGGGTGTCCTGTCAGCTCTGTGTGAAAATGCCATGGTTTGGTTATTCCATGTCACTTCCCAATTTCCCGGCTTTCGGGAATTGGAAATGTTGAAACATACTAAGGATCTATCCACATGATATTGGTGGAGCTTCAAACTAGGGGGCTTAGAAATATTAAATTTCTTGTCCACCGGTCTCCCACCCCGTAATTCAAGTACCTCATCTATTGCTAAAGGATATGGTACTAGTCCTGACTTGCTCTGACCTTGAGGTACTTGTGAACACACCCAGCATTCTGTCTGGTTAAGGACCTTACCCACTAACGAGTGGTAATCACTCAATGGATGACAGTCCATGTTAATATTAAGGCTGGACTGACATCTCTATATGCAACCGTCCTCAACTATGTTTTCACAGTTTCTACAAATACAATTTTCCTCAGTTAACAACCCTTCACAGTGCCTTCTAGCTTCATGACTACCAGATCGTTTTCTGATACTCGCCTTTGCTCGATGGTTGTGTTGCTCTTGGAATTCTACTAATCCGTCCTTGCCATCAGAACCCATTCCAGATCCTTTCTCAACCTCTCTGGTACTCTCACCGAAACAGACTGCTCTGGTCAACAACAGGGTCAACAGGAAAACCCGGAACACAGTCTCTTGGGGTAAGTCCATCTTGTTAAAGGAAGAGGAAAAGAATGAGAAGGGGGGAGGAAAGGAGGGTGATGGGAGGTGGAGAAAATAATAAAAGGGAAAAAAGAAAACTGGTGCGACAACCGCCTCCGGTCTTATTGTTCTCAGTGCTCAGGGGCCGTCTCAACCTTCCCGGAACAGACACTCCAATGATACGATTTCCTCTACAGTCTGCTCTTTGTCACGAGATCTCTCTGGGTCAGCGACCTTCTTACAGTGGGACGAGTGGACCCAAGTTTCTCTCTCGGCAACCTTCAATGCTGTAGTGCTGGTCAGTAAGACTTGGTACGGTCCTTCCCACCTGTCGATGAGGCAACCTGAGCGTAGAAAATTTCGAATCATTACATAATCCCCAGGTTCAATGGCATGACAATTACTGTCTGGTAGGTCAGGAATCACCAGCTTTAGATTTCTATTCTGATTCCTCAGCTGCTGGCTCATCTTAACCAAATATTTTACAGTCACTTCATTATTGCATTTCAAATCATCCTGGGGGTCAATCATTACATGGGGTTGTCGACCAAAAAGAATCTCAAAAGGTGATAGGTTAAGGGGGGACCTGGGAGTGGTTCTGATGCTGTACAATACAAGCGGCAAAGCTTCTGGCCACAACAATCCGGTTTCAGCCATCACTTTGCTCAGCTTGTTCTTAATAGTGCTGTTTACTCTTTCCACCTTCGCACTCGCCTGTGGGCGGTACGGAGTATGCAGCTTGCTATTAATTCCCATCAGTTTGCACATTACCTGAAAGACTTCACCTGTAAAATGGGTACCCCTATCGCTTTTAATTATCCTAGGGATACCATATCTGCATACAAATTCCTGCACAATTTTCTTTGCCGTAAACGTAGCAGTATTTGTGGCAGTCGGAAATGCTTCTACCCAATTTGAAAACACATCAATACAAACTAACACATATTTTAAATTTCTGCATGGTGGTAACTGTATGAAATCAATCTGTATTATCTGAAAAGGGCCATCTGTTGGAGGGATATGGGATGGTTCTGTTGGTATTGACTTTCCAATATTCTTTCTCAAGCAGATAAGGCATGTCATTGCTCTTTTACCCGCATGAGAAGAGAATCCTGGCGCACACCAGTAGGCTCTTACCAACTTACACATACCTTCTTTGCCTAGATGAGTCAGACCGTGTGCCGCCTCAGCTAAGCTTGGAAGGTATGCTCTGGGGGCTACTGGCTTACCCTGTCCATCTGTCCAGAGTCCTGAGGACTCCTGGCCATATCCTTTTGACCTCCAGACTGCCTTTTCCTGTGGAGAACACACATTTTGCATTTCACTTAATTTTTGTGTATTCATGGTGTTGAATACCATCAGTTGTGTGGTATCTGTCCGTATCAGGGGGCTGGCTGCTGACTTGGCAGCTTCGTCTGCCCTGCTGTTACCAAGTGACACTGGGTCTTGACTGTAAGTGTGGGCTTTGCACTTGATAACGGCCACTCTGTCAGGTTCTTGTATCGCTGTTAGAAGCCTTTTTATGTGGGATGCATGCGCTACGGGTGTGCCAGCTGCCGTCATGAAATTTCTGAGGCGCCATAGGGCCCCGAAATCATGCACTACTCCAAAGGCATACCTAGAATCTGTATATATATTGGCTGACTTACCCTTAGCCAATTCACACGCTCTAGTTAGGGCGACCAGCTCAGTGACTTGTGCTGAATGTGGTGGGCCCAGGGGTTCCGCTTCTATGGTACCTCTGTCATCTACGACTGCGTATCCAGTACACAAGTCTCCCGAGTCCGTCTGTCTGTGGCAACTACCGTCAGTGTAAAAAGTAAAATCTACGCCTTCCAGTGGGTTGTCACTAATGTCAGGCTTGCAGTAAAAGTTTGGTTCAGATATTCCATACAATCATGTGTGTCAGTGTCTGTACTAAATCCTCCTTCACCATCACTCTCATCCTCCACCCTTTGTGACTGTCCAGGCACACCTGGGAGATAAGTTGCAGGATTTAGTGCGCTGCATCTCTTTATGGTGATGTTTACAGGGGCCATTAGTGCTAATTCCCACCTTGTAAACCGTGCTGATGAGACATGTCTGGTTTGGGCAGAGTTTAGTAAGGCTGACACTGCATGAGGTGTATGGACCGTCAGATTGTGTCCTAACACCACGTCTTCGCTTTTACTGACTAGCAAAGCTATCGCTGCAACACTTCGCAAGCATGTGGGGAGACCGTGCTACGGTGTCCAACTGTGCACTGTAGTAAGCTACCGGCCTGCTGGCATCACCATGTTTCTGGGTTAAGACACCTGCCGCACACCCAGCACTTTCCGTACCGTATAATTCAAAGGGTTTCCCATAATCTGGCATGCCTAATGCTGGATCTTGTAATAGGCATTGTTTAAGTCTCTCAAATACCAGTTCGGACTCATCAGTGTGCGAGATCCGATCTGGTTTGTTCGAGGAGACCATTTCTTGTAAAGGTAAAGCCAGTATGGAGAACCCTGGGATCCAGTTTCGGCAGTACCCACACATTCCAAGGAAAGTGCGGATCTGCTGCTGGGTTTGTGGCAGAGTCATGTCGCGAATCGCCTGTATTCTATCAGCGGTGAGGTGTCTGAGTCCTTGTGTCAAGCAATGTCCCAAATATTTTACCTTGGTCTGACACAACTGCAACTTGTCCTTTGAAACCTTGTGTCCTGTATCAGAAAGGTGAAACAGAAGCTGTTTCATGTCTCTCAAGGACGATTCGAGTGAATCAGAACACAGCAGTAAGTCATCTACATACTGTATTAATACTGATCCGCTCTCAGGTTGAAAGGATTGTAAACAGTCATGCAAAGCCTGGGAGAAAATACTTGGGCTGTCAATGAAACCTTGGGGCAGACGAGTCCAGGTGTACTGTACTCCCCTGTATGTGAATGCAAACAGATAGTGAAAAATTTCGCAGTAGGGGGGAATTTGCATAAGGATAACAACTGGATTTGGCACTACAGGGAATTGGCTCTCAACTATATTGTTTATTCCCCTTAGATCCTGCACTAGCCTGTAACCCCTCCCCCCACTCTTTTTCACAGGGAAGATGGGACTATTGGCAGTGCTGGACGTCCTAACTAGGATGCCCTGTTGCAGCAAGCGCTCTATGACTGGGTACACTCCTAACTCCACCTCTGGCTTCAGAGGATACTGTGGGATTTTTGGAGCTATCCTACCATCTTTTACTTGCACTTCTACGGGAGCTACATTTGCCATTAATCCAGTGTCTTGTCCATCTTTGGTCCAGAGGGATTCCGGTATCTGGGAGATCATTTCCTCTACCTTGGATGGACACTTGTCTATAACAGCAGAGTGTGACATTAACCTTTGTGGGGAGTCTAACATATCTTGCACTTCCTGAACGTGATTCTCAGGTATATCTAAGAAAACACCTTCAGGAGTACAATATATGCCACACCTCATCTTACATAATAAATCTCTCCCAAGTAGATTAGTCGGAGCCGATGCAGCCAGCAAAAAGGAATGCTTGGTTTGCAAAGGCCCTATCGTAATCTCTGCGGGTCTACTTAAAGGGTAGTGTTGTACTATTCCTGTTACTCCCATTGCTGAAATTGTTTTTCCCGTGTTTTTCATACCTACCGTTGAATTTAACACTGACCTGGCCGCCCCTGTATCTACAAGAAAAGGTAGTGATCTACCAGCTACATCAACTGTGACCTCAGGTTCACTTCCAAGGCTCGCAATTAACTTCACTGGCTGCAGACTACAGGTGTGGCCCCACCCCTATTGTGTGTGGTGACCCTCCCGCAGCGCGCTGGCAGCTACAATATGTGAGGGGGTAACTGAGAATTTTCAGAGACCTGCCAGTCTCTCTTTGGTGGGTACCTCTTTGTTTCCCCTGCATGCGGTTCATAACTTCTCCCCTGCGGTCCCTGATCCCAATTTCGTGTGTTATATTGTGGGTCATGTTCTGGTCTAGGGGGTCGATATATCTTATGTGTGCTTTTAGATCTGCAATTCCGTGCAATATGTCCATCCTTATGGCAGTTATAACATTTTACTACATCCGACTTACCATCAGGGGTCTGGGGTTTCAGCTGATGTGGCCTCGTTGTAAGGTCCTGTATACTTACTGTCATCAGCTTATCCCCCTGTGACTCCCTGTGTTTAATGATGTTCCGATCGTGCTCAATAGTGGACTCTCTTAAGGCAGCCACCGAGATACCTCTCCAGTTAGGTTGAGTGGTTTGTACCCTGGTTCTCAACGCTTCCTTTAACCCGTCCATTAATACGGACACAGCTACCTCCCTATGATGTACTTTATCCTTAATGTCTTCGATCCCAGTGTATCTAGCCATTTCTTGCAGTGCTCGATGGAAATATTCGGATGCAGTTTCACCTTCTTTTTGTCTAATAGAAAATATTTTATTCCATTTGACAACAATAGGGAAATATACTCCTAATTGCAGGTTGATCTGTCGCACATTCTCCCGATTGTATTCATCAGTGAGAGGTACTTCTGCGTCTAATTTACAGTCAGCAATGAATTTCACGGGGTCAATATTGGAGGGTAAACATGCCCTTAGCACTGTCCGCCAATCTTTGTTTGTAGGTTCGGTGGCGTGACCTAATTCTCTAATAAACCTCTGGCATCCAACTAGATCTTTTCTGGGATCGGGAAATTCAGACATAATTGTTCTCAATTCTGCCCGGGACCAGGGACAATGCATAGCAATGTTTCTGATGGGAGTGACTCCCTGAGCGTCAGTCTTCCCATTGGGGACTGCGATCACCCTGGCAGGATTTAGTTCAATTATATCATTTTGTGTCGACTCTACAATGTGAGGTGCTATTGTCTCTGCATAATGTACAGTACCGTACTTACCTGTGGACACGACCTCACCTGTCCCTCCACTAGGGGCCTTTGCTACCGCTCTTACTGGTTGGGCCGTGCCCACTTGAGTATCTTGTATGGTGGCTGCTAGAGAGAGTGCCGATATCGTGCTGGGCTCATCTTCTTGGTCGCAGTCCTGAGGGAAGTTTAAGATGGGATACAACTTGCACGGGTTAGCATTAGCATTAATACATTTATCTACTTTACTCTTATCATATACCAGTATGCCATTCTCTGTAGCCACTTTCTCCCCTGTAATGTACGGTGGTGGTGGTGCAGTTGCAATCAGTTTCCTGCTAGGGTTGGAACCAGCTGTTTGAGCTAATCCCCTCTGCATATCACTCTCCTGTTGCCATAAATGTAAACAGTTTGAGTGTCTAATCCTTTCTTTTCGGGATTTTAACAGACATATCCTAATCCTTAAATTCTGCAACACCTCTGGATTAAAACTGCCCACCTTAGGGAATGGTTCCCTATCTTCCGCAGTCATACGTTCCCATTCACTGCATAAAACCTCTGTGTGAGATCCATATTTCTCACACATTATGTACCTCGCTGACCCTTTAGGCCGCGGAATATCAACCTGAACCCTGGTTGATCGTCCCTTACTTGAGCAACTGGCCCCCATATTTGTAGGTATTGCTATCTTGGCTAATCCTACAAAAACCAAAATACTCAATATAAGGCAACGGTGAATGTTCAACGAGTGCTCTCACACACTCTCGCCCACGCTGGCCAATACACCGAACACTGTCCGCAGCGCTGGTCGTACCCAACCTAGGGCCCTGCGTAACCTCTTTTTACTGGAAATATCTGGGAGTGACTTACCCTAACCAGTAAATATTAGTCGTTGGAGATTTCCTGAGTGACCAGCGAAACTCCCTTAAAATAAAAAAAATGTTACACAAATCACGTCTGCGTATGCTACACTCGGCGCCTATGATCCCGTGTTTTTACGCAAAGCTCGTAAAAAGGGTATCAAGTTGCGCTAAGTATTGCACCCACGAACGCGCGGTACAATCGCACTGCGTATAAGTAACTGTTACTTATCCGCCATACGACCAACGGAATCGATTGTTTAGGCTGCGAAACCTCAGCCGGAGCGTATCCTTAAAACGGGCCTATATGGGTATCTCGCCAACCCCCGGGGCTGCGATATCTCTCTGCTGACCTCTCAGGCTGCAGTATTCAGAGCTTCACTGACCTACTGGTCTGTGGTAAACTTGCTACCTTGCTCCTTTGTACTCTTATCAATGTTAACGTGAGCAAGCCAATCTCACGCCACCAAGTGTCCACTCCACTGGTGTAATCTCCTACGGGATCCCGAATTCCCTGGGTCCAAAACCTTTTTTGTTTGCACACTCACGCTCGTTCAATCATATACACCTTTTGGTTTTTCTGTACAGAAAATTAACTTTCATTCAGGAAAACAGAATAACTCCAGAGGTGATACAGTAAGTAAGGTATTTAAACTAAATATTGGACACTGATCAATTTGTGCTATTATCGCGTGGCTACCGATTCGCGCCTAAACTAAACAATGCTATTGTGTAATTTGTACTTAGCGGTCGTACATTGTACGCACGTTGCGTAAACACGCCACGTGTATAGGCCTTTACGTTGCGTACGCGGTCTTGCACGTTTGTCCGAGACACGTGTACAAAGGCCGTACGTCCGCAGTAATACAAATACCACACTTCTATAAATGTAAACAATATTTAACTATAATCGCTTACCAAACACCACACAGTATCTTCTGTATAAACCTTTATAACAAAGCCAGGCTGCGTGTGTGTTTTACACGTACTCCCTTAAGTATTAACTCTATATCTTTAACTAAATAGCAACAAATTTCTCAGCACGGGTCAAAATGGATTTAGTAATCAATGCTAATGGCAACAAACGAGTAGATATGCAAAGTACAAAAATAAAATACAGGTGTGTGCATGTGTTGCGTGCGCAGTTGGCACCAAACAGAAATTTCACAGATTTTAAAAATAGCTTTACGTTCTTACCTTTCGGATCCCACCAGCATCCCTACAAACCATGCAGAGCAGATGCTTATCTAATCAGCACCAATGTATCCACGACCAAGAAAAGGCTAACAGGGGATACCTTTCCGCCCTTTGCTGATAGATAAAGTCTGCCTTGTCCTGCTAGGCTGTGGGTATGAGGAGGACCGGACGAGCCCTCAATTGATAAATGTCAAATATTATCTTTAAACATAAAGCTATAACTTTAAATACACCTTTATCGTGGAGCCGCTGCGGCCGCTAGATTGAATACACACGCTACGTACTGTGTACGCTATTCGCGTACAGAGTACTATAGCTTACGGACTTGGCGTACAAGACGCCGCTCCGGGAGTACAAAGTACACACCGCGCACACACAATAGGATGATAGATTTTAACCCTTGTTAGTGATACAATGTAATGATACGTTTATGCTTTAAACCTTCTGCAGCATGGCACTGTAATGATGATACACTTTAAACCTTGTGCAGCGCTGTCGGTACAAAGTATCCACAGTGCGTACACTTTACCAAATACACGTTAAAACCTTAAGCAGTTTGTGAATATAATAACCCTATAACCCCTAGCAGAGAAATGAGGACACAACACAGATATGGGGTAGAACCACAGGATTCTAAGGCCACTGCGGATTGATTAGACAAAAGGAAATAACAATACAATTTATACACTACAGGCTAACAAGATATCTAAACAGAATAATGGCTACAGAGAATGTACATACGTGAAAGTCGTTCGCAGGCGCAACCTGGACCAGTCCTCCGCTATCAGGTAGAAAGCGTTCAGAGTCTTCTCACCAGCCCAGCAACAACAGGCTTTTTATACACAACTTGCATACACAATACAATGGCTACTGTAAACGCATTTTCCATTGGACAAAGAGAGGCGTCTCCACATTACAGGTGAGGTCATAGGTTGATTTGAAAAGGTGGGCAATGTCTTTCTCCAACTGCTCTGGTGGGTGGTATCCTCTGGATTCCCGCCGCATACATAATATACAATAAACACAGTTTAAACCTATATTCTACTTTTGCACATAACTATACGCTGGGACATGCGATCTTTCTATAACCAACACCGGAATATTACTCTTGAAATACCCTACAGCTGGATACTAGACATCACCTTCTAAC
The DNA here is from genome assembly GCF_028390025.1 of Pseudophryne corroboree. Taxonomy (NCBI): domain Eukaryota; kingdom Metazoa; phylum Chordata; class Amphibia; order Anura; family Myobatrachidae; genus Pseudophryne; species Pseudophryne corroboree. The sequence continues at coordinate 684,955,186 of NC_086444.1, forward strand.
CTTAGGCTGACCATTCCTATCATGTAAAGGCGAATCTCTCAGTCCAGGAATCATCTAAACTGTTGATACTTGCTGATGTGTTGCTATGGGGTTATGTCTAAATAATGTGCTATTTGGGTTAAATATGTAATGTTCTAATAACCCTCTACACGCTCACACACTCCGCCGTAAATACCCATATCACGCGCAGGAACGCGGGAGCGATCATACGCAAATTGCGGATATGTGCACGCACGGCGGACTGAGTGCTCGCGCAGCGGGCACGTGCATGGGGTTAGTACAGTGTGTGTGCGCATCACGATATTTTTCGACTTTGACAAGATCCTCGGCCTCTTTTTCCTCGGGAGGACCTGCTGCAGCAGGGGCCCTGTGTGTACCAAGACTTACCGCGGCTAAGTTTGACGGAATGGCTGTTGAGTGCCGTATCCTAGCCAGGAAGGGTATTCCTAAGGAGGTCATCCCCACCCTTATTCGGGCCATAAAGGGAGTACCGTCAAAACATTACCACCGTATTTGGAGAAAATATGTGTCTTGGTGTGATTCCAAGAAAGCTCCTGTGGAAGAGTTTCACTTAGTACGTTTTCTCCATTTTTTGTGGGATGGTGTGGAGACGGGCCTACGATTGGGATCAATCAAGGTCCAGATTTCGGCCTTGTCAGTGTTCTTCCAAAAACAATTGGGCTCTCTTCCAGAGGTTCAGACCTTCGTGAAAGGGGTTCTGCACATCCAGCCTCCATTCGTGCCTCCAGTGGCACCATGGGACCTTAACGTGGTATTGCAGTTCCTTCAATCGGATTGGTTTGAGCCTCTACAATAGAGTTAAAGTTTCTCACTTGGAAAGTGGTGATGCTTTTGGCATTGGCATCCGCAAGGCGGGTATCGGAATTGGGGGCCTTTTCTCACAAGAGCCCTTACCTGATTTTCCATGAAGATAGGGCAGAGTTGCAAACTCGCCAACATTTTCTTCCAAAGGTGGTTTCTGCTTTTCACATAAACCAACCTATTGTGGTGCCAGTAGTTACTGACACATTCACTGATTCAAAGTCTCTAGATGTGGTTATAGCTTTGAAAATCTATGTTGCTAGAACAGCTCGTATACGGAAAACAGAGGCTCCGTTTGTCCTGTATGATCACAACAAGATTGGCTGTCCTGCTTCCAAGCAGACTATTGCACTTTGGATTAGAAATACGATTCAGCAAGCTCATACTGTGGCTGGATTGCCGTTACCGAAGTCAGTAAAGGCCCACTCCACTAGGAAGGTGGGCTCATCCTGGGCGGCTGCCCGGGGGGTCTCGGCATTACAACTTTGCCAAGCAGCTACTTGGTCAGGGTCAAACACATTTGCTAAGTTCTACAAGTTTGACACCTTGGCCGATGAGGACCTAAAGTTTGGTCAATCGGTCCTGCAGGGTCATCCGCACTCTCTTGCCCGTACTGGAGCTTTGGTATAGACCCCATGGTCTTGATGTTGTCCCCAGCATCCTCTAGGACGTATGAGAAAATAGGATTTTGATAACCTACCGGTAAATCCTTTTCTCCTAGTCCGTAGAGGATGCTGGGCGCCCGTCCCAGTGCGTACTTTACCTGCAGTTTAGTTATTACAGTTACACAAGTTGTGGTATCTTGGTTTCAGCATGTTGCTGCAATTAGTTCATGCCTGTTGGCGTGTGTTATGTTGAATACCGTGTGTGCGGCATGGTTGAGAGTGTGAGTTGGTAGATATCTCACCACTAGTTAAGTAATTCCTTTCCTCGAAATGTCAGTCTCCCTGGGCACAGTTCCTACAACTGAGGTCTGGGGGAAGGGCATAGAGGGAGGAGCCAGTTCACACCCAATGAAAAGTCTTTAGAGTGCCCATGTCTCCTGCGGATCCCGTCTATACCCCATGGTCTTGATGTCGTCCCCAGCATCCTCTATGGACTAGGAGAAAAGGATTTACCGGTAGGTTATCAAAATCCTATTTTTACCAGTTCCTTCAGATTCACCATTTCATACCCTACTGAAAGACTCCCCCTCCTCCCCTTCATCTACCAATGTAATCTTTATGTAGGCACTCCCAGACTACTAAAGGACTCATCTGTACTACTTTTCTATAATCAACCTAAACAAAGGTTGGAAGTTGCTAAGAGCTCTATCTCTTATATGAATTATGTCTCACATTCTCACACACACCTTGACCTGGGGGTCGCCACGGTGGTGGTGTTGGGCTCCTACTACCCTCTAGCTACTCATACCAACTCATACCACCAGAACCATCCCTTATATTCTCTACATTTGAGGTCCATGCCATACGCCTCTTCGAGTAGCTGTCATTTACCGTCCCCTGGCATGCCCTCCAAATTCCTTGACAACTTTGCTTCCTGGCTTCCTCATTTCCTCTCTTCTGAGGAAGGAGGGACCATTATCCCAGGTGATTTCAACATCCCTATCGATAACCCCACAAAATCACCTGCCTTTAAACTCATTAACCTCACCTCTGCTCTTGGTCTCTCCCAGTGGACCTCCTCCCCCTCCCATGTGAGTGGAAGCTCAGTTGATCTGGTTTTCACTCACTGCTGTGATCTTTCTGATTTCTCTAACTCCCTGTTCCCCCTTTCTGACCATCACCTGCTCACTTTTAACCTATCTCTATCTACTTCTCCATCTTTACCACCTAAGACTACCATCACTAAGCGTAACATTGAGGCTATTGACACCACTTGCCTATCTTCCCTGTTTGACTCACTTCTCTCTCCTGTTCTCGCTCTTTCCTGCCCTGAACAAGCTACTTCCCTTTACAATGCATCCCTTACCTCTGCTCTGGACTCTGTTGCCCCCCAACCACTATTCACTGTCACAGATCGACACCTCAACCCTGGCACACCAAATGCATCAGATATCTGCAAAAATGCTCACGTACCGCTGAGCATCAGTGAAGGAAATCCTCCACTACAAATTTATGCTCTCATTCTACTTTGCCCTTACCCTCTCAAATAATCTTACTTCAAAAACCTCATCTCCTCCCAATCCTCAAACCCCAGGCGCCTCTTTGCCACTGTCAACTCGCTCCTCTGCCCACCCATGCCTCAACTCCCCTCTTCGCTTTCTGCTCTTGACTTTGTCGAAGTAAAAAAAATTACATACAGAAAACATACAAACTCCACACGGATGAGTCGCTGTGCGTGCGTATACATGCAGCGTGCACAGCGATATATGGTAGCATATGCATTCACACAGACAAGCCACAAAGATATATTCAACATATATTTCATACTGCACATAAATTAAACATGTCAAGTACCAGACATTAAAATGTTTTAAATTATATAATGGAGTATAACATCATGTATATGTATTAATGGAATGGAACAAGATAAACATGTCATGCTTGGTGTCAAAATAGACAGAGGAATGAGTGTGTTGGTTTGATACCTGTGATTAGATTGTAGCACATTGCAATGAGTAGTTATGATCTAATATAGGAATATGAAATCACAATTCTAATGACAACAAAGAACATTCTAAGGAAAGCAGATGGACAGGAAACCAGTGGCCAACCCCTATGTCTTCTTCAAGGCTGGACGTTGATTGCATATGAACTGACCAATGACACATCATGAATGAGAACGTTCCCTCCCCTGGACCAATAACAGAAGACTCAGTCCCAGACCTGTACTCCCCAAATATACACAGTGTATAGGTGATTCGAGTCACAAGAAGTTCTGTTTTGCAAGGTTGCAGTTCCAGTTGCTGTTTGTTTTTGCTGAGAGAGAGAGAGAAATGGAGAGGACGGTGCATTGAGCAAATACGGTGAAGTATGCTGGTTGGAACTGTATGGATTCTTTTGTAACTATCTGCTTCCTGTGTAATTGTAAATCAGTAACCATATACATACTGTACATGTGTTATATTGTATGCATATCATTTTAATATCAAATATATACATCACTGAGCATTTGAACTCAGACAATGTGTGCATGCACTTGTTTTCTCTTAAGGGATGTAGTGTTTGCGACGTACAGCGCACTTTTATCGTATATGGTAATAAGATGCGCCTTGCGTTTGCAACATATATTAGACCCTGGCATTTTAAATATTTATTAGAAATTAATCTGAAATTCACAGTTGGGGCAACGTCAGGGATATCACATACTTAATGATGCACGTACTGTACAGACGCCGCTGTGGTCTACCAGATAACGATGGACGCATCTATATGCTGCTGAACACCATGCCGTTTTTTTTTTGTTATCAGTAAGGCGCTGATATGAAATTCAAGGGACAATATATATGTCTTTGTTGTGTGAGTATGACAAAGAAATGCATTATTGAAAATGCTACAACGTATTTTTATTGTTGCAAAACAAAGTTCAAATAAGTTATATTGTGTTTGATTCAGATTGGATTGTTTATCTGTTAAGTAAATATAAAGAGCATTTAAAAGATGGTGCATAGGTATGATATAGCTGTGTTAGCATGCTAATGCCTATTCGCATACTGCTAACACGGACTTAAAGTAACAAATGTCCGGTGCTTGTATAATTTGTGATTTCTTTGTGACAAAGGAGCTAGCCGCATGGAGTCCACCATTTTGCTCAAGCACGTGGCTGGGAATAAAGGGGGAGGAGCAGTGGCCATTTTAGGAAGTTCACTCTATCCACCTAGCTAACAGCTGACTTTCAGTCGGTTAAAGCAATCAGTTTCCTTTGTCACAAATAAACAATATTAATGTACAACTCTAACACCATTTAAAAGTTACCAATGAATTTAACAAACCCATGCCATAGTCAATTACAAATAGTTTTGGTTGGGCCTGGTGAGAGAGAAATGGTGAGATAAATGCTTGGCTTGGTGTAAGAATTGCACACAGAAAAAAAAAAAGTTTTTTCTTTGTTAACTCTCTGTCTGCTACAAGATAGGCATTGAAATGTTAATTAACCTGTTCAACCACTAGTAAAAGCATGTGAACCTCTGTTGATATGCAAATTAGAGGTCTGAGAGAAACTATATTCATTCAGTATGTGTTTACGAATACATATGCTGGGTGAGGGGTTTCATAGAAGTGTAGAGTCAAGTGGTGTGTATATATATATATATATATATATTATTATATAAAATGTGTATATTTATATCAGTGTATGTTCTGCAAGATAGCTATCCAATCTGAATCATAGCATTTAAATTATAGTCAATAGTCATTATAGATCTGCATAGAATCGGATACATTTATTTCTCTTAAGTCGTAGAGGATGCTTGGGTCCACATTAGTACCATGGGGTATAGACGGGTCCACCAGGAGTTATTTTATAGGGAGACTGCTGCCAACAGCCTCCCTGCAGCGTGGGACTAAGGGGGAGAGCAGTGTCTGCCCTGTGGAGTCTGAGCCAATGACTCTGCTGACTGGACACCGAGTACCAGAGGGGCTGATCGGTCTCTGCCGCAGGGGAACCGTTCATCCAAGCAGCATGCCGCCGACCCCTTACAGAGCTGAAGCAAGTGGTGAGTTTATCACCGACCCCCCTAGCAAGCGGGGGGCCGGTGTGAAGATGGCTGCAACAGGGGATGGAGCGCGGTATTAACCGCGCTCCTGGACGGTACCAGAGGCACACTGTGCGGCGCTCTGAGGGTCGCCCTGGGCCAGCACTTACCTCTCACTCTGGTCAGCAAGCCTGTTGGGCTTCCGGGATCCCAGCCAGCACAAATCCTCAGGCCAGTTTCAAATTCAGTAGAGTGGGAAGACAGCGCCATGAAGGGTGCAGAGCTTCTCCTCAGAGCGGACCCTGCAGCGTTCCAGCGCCATTTTCCTGCATGCTGATAGCTGAAGTAAGATCCTGGTCCCTCCACAGCAGCTCCAGTTTACTGTAATATGGTACCAGGGGGTTGTAGAAGGGAGGGGAGGCTGATTGTTTTACTGTGTGTCCTATTAAGGAGCAAAAGTCAGCGCTGATAAGGGGTTTTTCTCCTTGTGTTAAACGCTGGTGTGGGTTGGCTCCAATCTCTGTCTCTCTCTTGCCATTCTTGGGGGGGAAACTCTGTCTTACCCAATCCTGTGTGTGTGTGTGTGTGTGTGTGTGTGTGTGTGTGTGTGTGTGTGTGTGTGTGTGTGTGTGTGTGTGGTGTGTTTGGTGGTCATAAGCAGCAATGTCCAGGGATACAGTGTCATATGCTGCAGAGGATTTATCCTCACAGGATGACCACATTCCATGTAATCAGGTTAGCACTGGTTTGGCACAGATTCCAACAAGGGAACCAGAGTGGTTTTCCTCTATCAAGACTTGGATTTCTCAGATATCTGACAGGGTTACCAGTAATGAGTCTGCAATCCAGGTATTGCTATCCTCTGTGGCTGTATGGCCCTTATCTGGTACCTCGGGTCACCCCACTATATTCCCCCACAAACGTGCGCTTGTGCAGGTAACACAAGATGACACGGATACCGATTCTGACACTACAGATGGTGATGGGGATGTATTGCGGGGGGCCTGCATCTCTTGCAAGGGGGTACAATTGTTGATAGAGGCTATCAGGGATGTGTTAAATGTTAATGATACCACACCTGAGCAGGTTGAGGCTTTCTTCACTGAAAACAAGAAAGCCTCGCTAACCTTCCCTGTGTCAAAAGAGCTGAATGCTATATTAGAAAAGGCCTGGGTGAATCCTGAAAAGAAGTTTCAGATTCCTAAGAGGATTCTGGTAGCTTTTCCTTTCCCTGAGGAGGATAGGAAAAAGTGGGAAAACCCACCAATTGTTGACGCATCTGTATCCAGACTCTCCAAGAAGGTGGTTTTACTGGTGCCTTAAAGGAGTCTGCAGATAGGAAAATTGATAATACTCTGAAATCAGTGTACACTGCTTCAGGGACCATATTATGTACCACTATTGCCAGTGCATGGATTGCGAAGGCAATAGTGAAGTGGTCGGCTACCTTAATTGAGGATTTGGATACAATTGTTAGGGATGATGTTGCATTGTACTTACGCAACATTTATGATTCTGCAGGTTTTATGGATGAATCCATGAAAGTCCTGGGTTCCGTGGCTGCGGGAATTTCTTCCATGTCTGTTTCAGCTTGTCGGGGACTGTGGCTCCACCAGTGGTCGGCTGACGCAGAATTCAGAAGCAGTGTGGAGTCGCTGCCCTATACAGGCCAGGCACTCTTTGGGGAAGCCCTAGACGCGTGGATATCTACCGCTACAGCGGGTAAGTCTCCATATCTTCCCTCAGCAGCACCTGCTCCGAAGAGATCCTTCTCCTCAGCTATGCAGCAGTCCTTGCGGTCCAACAAGTCCAGAAAGGCCAAGTCATCCAATACCTTCTTCAGGGGAGGTAAGGTTAAATCCAAGAAGCCTGCCACCGCAGGTTCCCAAGAACAAAAGCCTACTTCAGGTACTCCAAAGTCCTCCGCATGACGGTGGATGGGAAGGCCCAGAGGTGGGGCCTGTGTGAGCGAGATTCAGACAGTTCAGTCATGTCTGGGTATCGTCCGGCCTGGATCCCTGGGTAATAGATATTGTGTCTCAGGGATACAGGCTGGAATTTCAAAGTCTCCCTCCTCACCTTTATTTCAGGTCGGGCTAACCAACTCTGTTGGAGGAAGGCACTGTGCTTCAGGACACTGTCCAAAGGCTGGTGGAGGCACAGGTCATTGTGCTGGTACCACCGCACATGCTGACGAAAGGTTACTATTCAAACCTTTTCGTGGTACTGAAACCGGATGGTTCGGTCAGGCCCATTCTGAACCTAAAATCATTGAACCCCTTTCTAAAGGAGTTCAAGTTCAAGATGGAGTCTCTCAGGGCAGTGATATCAGGTCTGGAAGAGAGGGAATTCCTGGTATCAATGGATATCAAGGATGCGTACCTTCACATTCCGATCTGGCTGCTTCATCAGGCTTATCTCCGCTTCGCATTGCTGGACTGTCATTTTCAGTTCCAGGCCCTGCCATTCGGCCTCTCAACAGCACCGAGGGTGTTTACCAAGGTGATGGCAGAAATGATGATGCTACGCAAGCAAGGTGTGAACATCATTCCTTATCTGGACGATCTCCTGATAAAGGCATCGTCCAGGGAGAAGCTGCTGCAGTCCATTGTTCTCACAATGCGACTGCTCCAGAGTCACGGGTGGATTCTGAATTTTCCAAAGTCACATTTGGATCTAACCCAGAGATTGTCATTTCTGGGAATGATCCTGGATATGGAAGTGCAGCGAGTGTTTCTTCCGTTGGACAATGCGTTGGTGATCCAATGCATGGTCCGGGATGTCTTGAAATCACCCCGGGTGTCGGTACATCAATGCATTCGCCTATTGGGAAACATGGTGGCCTCTTACGAGGCTCTCCAGTATGGGAGGTTTCATGCTCGGACCTTCCAACTGGACCTCCTGGACAAGTGGTCGGGATCTCACCTCCACGTGCATCAGAGAATTCGTCTGTCGCCAAGGGCAAGGATTTCACTCCTCTGGTGGCTCCAATTGCCTCACATCCTGGAAGGCCGCAGGTTCGGGATTCAGGACTGGGTCCTGCTAACAACGGATGCGAGCCTCTGGGGCTGTGGAGCAGTCACACAAGGGGTGACCTTCCAAGAATGGTGGTCAAGGCTGGAAGCTGGCCTGCCCATCAACATTCTGGAACTAAGAGCCATCTACAACGGTCTTCTTCAGGCGGCCCTCTTCTACAAAACCGGGCCATTCAAGTGCAGTCGGGCAACGTAACAACAGTGGCTTACATAAACCGACAGGGCAGAGCGGCAATGTCAGAGGTCACAAGAATACTACTCTGGATGGAAAAGCATGCGCTGGCGCTGTCAGCCATCTTCATTCCGGGAGTAGACAACTGGGAAGCGGACTTCCTCAGCAGACACGATCTCCATCCAGGAGAGTGGGGCTTCCATCCTGAGGTGTTCAAGGAGCTAACAGATCTTTGGGGATTACCCCAAATAGACATGATGGCCTCTCAGCTCAACAAGAAGCTTCAGCGTTATTGTTCCAGGTCGAGGGACCCACAGGCAGTGGCAGTGGACGCCCTGGTGTCTCCGTGGGTGTTCCAGTCAGTGTACTTGTTTTCACCTCTCCCACTGATCCCAAGAATCCTAAAGCCTATAAGGAGAACTGCAAGAAGAGCCGAGGCCTCTTCCTCTTCGGGAGGACCTGCTGCCACAGGGGCCGTTCGCCTATCAAGACTTACCGCGGCTACGTTTGACGGCATGGAAGTTGAGCGCCTGATTCTTGCTCGGAAAGGTATTCCGAAGAAAGTTATTCCTACCCTCATACAGGCTAGGAAGGGGTAACGTCAAAACATTACCATCGTATTTGGAAGAAATGTTTTTGGTGTGAGTCCAAGAAACTTCCTGCGGTGGAATTTCACCCTTATTGAGGTTCAGACCTTTTTGAAGGGAGTTCTGCATATCCAACCTCCCTTTGTACCACCTACGGTGCCTTGGGACCTTAACGTGGTGTTGCAGTTTCTCCAATCGGATTGGTTTGAGCCTCTACAGGAGGTGGAGCTCAAATTTCTTACATGGAAGGCGGTCACCATGTTGGCCTTAGCTTCTGCTAGGCGTGTCTCTGAGCTGGGGGCTTTATCATACAAAAGCCTTTACTTGATCTTCCATGAGGATAGAGCGGAGCTCCGGACTCATCAGTAGTTCCTTCCGAAGGTTGTGTCAGCATTTCATATCAACCAACCTATTGTGCCAGTGGCTACTGACTCCTCACTTACTTCAAAGTCCTTGGATGTCGTGCGGGCTCTGAAGATATATGTGAAGAGAACTTCTCATCACAGGAAGTCGGACTCTGTTTGTCCTATACGATCCCAAGAAAATTGGGTGTCCTGCTACTAAGCAGACGATCTCTCGCTGGATTAGGTTCACTATCCAGCACGCTTATTCTACGGCAGGACTGCCGTGTCCAACATCTGTTAAGGCTCACTCTACTCGTAAGGTGGGGTCTTCCTGGGCGGCTGCCCGGGGTGTCTCGGCATTGCAACTTTGCCGAGCTGCAACTTGGTCTGGATCGAACACATTTGCAAAGTTCTACAAGTTTGATACTTTGGCCTCTGATTATCTGAAGTTCAGTCAATCAGTTCTGCAGGAGCCTCCGCGCACTCCCTCCCGTTCTGGGAGCTTTGGTACATCCCCATGGCACTCATGTGGACCCCAGCATCCTCTAGGACTTACGAGAAAGTAGGATTTTGGTACCTACCGGTAAATCCTTTTCTCGTAGTCCGTAGAGGATGCTTCCTGCTGCTGTTATTGGGTTCAGTACAATTTCGTTTTAGTTGAGTACTGCATTGTTATTTGGTAAGTAAGGTTTCAGCCATTGCTGAATAGTTCAAGCTAGTTGTCTTGACGTGCCTTGTATGTGTGAGCTGGTATGAATCTCACCACTACCTGTGTTAAGTCCTTCTCTCGAAGTATGTCGTCTCCTCGGGCACAGTTTCTAGATTGAGTCTGGTAGGAGGGGTATAGAGGGAGGAGCCAGCCCACATTCTTAAGCTCTTAAAGTGCCAATGGCTCCTGGTGGACCCGTGTATACCCCATGGCACAAATGTGGACCCCAGCTTCCTCTACGGACTACGAGAAAAGGATTTACCGGTAGGTACCAAAATCCTATTTTGTCATACATTTGGTGTATTTCTTTAAGTGGGTAATCGTAAAAACACACACAAAACGCAGTTCCGGCCTAAAAGTTTAGGTAAGCACTCAAAGGAGGATTACCCATGTGGGCGACTTCCAGCGGGTGTGAGGAACAAAAGTGTATTGTGTAGTGAGCAGTAGAATTTTGCTCACATTGATCGTGATAAGTGTGGTATATTAAGTCACGAACGCACGGTATACACATGGTACGGTACGTGAGGTAAGCGTACAGAAACGCACATGTGGTGCAGGGATGTGCACAGTTACGTGCTTACGCAAAGTTGCGTGAAGTAGCGAGCGCAAGTTTAACCACACAATAGAAATAAATTTAAAGGCGGGATAGAAGACATATTTATACAATAGCAAGTAACTATCCGATTTTAAAAGCAGATTACTATAATATTTTGTTTAAAGTGTACTACCTCTGGGGCAAGCTATCAATCAAAGGGAGTGATATTTTTCTGTACAGAAAACTGTGTGTTAGCGTGAGTTGAAAGTAGGTGTGGATGTATTGAACCCCGGAGAAACCAGGATCCCGTGGGAGACGCTGAGTTAGCAGAGGTTCGGCGTCATGAAAAGGTCGCAACCTTACGTATTAACGAAGTAGGCACGTACTACAACGTGTAGAGGAGTGTAATAGATCGTGAAGTAGGCACGTACTACAACGTGTAGAAGTATTATAGTGTTATGCTCCGGCTGTGGAGCGCAGCTTGTGAATTCAACTCCTGTGATCGTAGGGCATATAGATAACAAGTATCTATAAGCCGCGCGATTGGACCGCGCGTCTATGTGTGTGATACGAGGTGCAACGTGATACCATTTGCGTAATTTCATGCAATTGTGTCATCATACGCGCTGTGTAGAGCATACGCAGACATGATTTGTGTAAAGAAAGGGATTTTTCGCTGAGTACTGTGTGATCTCAGGAAATCTCCCTGGTGGACATCCACTGGAAAGGGTGATCGATAAGTTGTTTCTCACCCAAGAAAATTCCAGCGGATAGATACCGAAAAAAAGGAATTTTTTGCTGATTCCCTCTCAGGAAAACATTCCAACACTTTTAACCTCCACTGGAAGAGGTGTTGTATTGATTCTGTTAATACTTCAATAATTCCAGTGCTGAGGGGTCTGGTAGGGGCCTAGTCTGGGCACGCGGGGGGTCATTAATGGAGTGAGTCGTGGTACTGGCCGGCTGAGGCAGGAGCGGGTGAAAAGCGCTCGGTAAGGACTTTTCACTGTCGTCTCGCGTGGGTCATTTGGTGTGTTGTGAAAAAGCCCACAATGGGAGCCAGATGGGCATGCGAGAGGCGTTCAGCAGCCAGGTTTCAGGCTGGAGAGTTGAGGATTGAGGCACGTACTGTGTGAAAACGTGCGGAGGATAATGTGTGGAAAGTACGGTCCACACAGAGAGGCTTTTTGTGACGAATGGGTGTGAATTACAGTGGATGATAGGGCATCATTTCCTAGAGTTGGTGGGTTTGATCCTGAGGTATTGCAGGTAGTATGTTTAACCAAAGTCATATAAGACAACAACGAAAACATAATAATCTTTGAACTTGTAGCAGCAATAAATAAGTAGAAAAAAGAAAAAGCAAGTACACCGCCATATGTGGATGTGGAAGCAGTTACAGCCAGCATACAAACTATAGAAAATAATAACATTTTGATAGTGCTCTTCCTTCTTAGCCGATGATAAGAAGTCTAAATTAAGCTTGACACCACATTCAGCACAATCATTGACAACATTCAATGCTTGAATATTGGTTTGTGAATTCTGATAAGCATCAGATTCTTTCCATTCACCAATGTCTTTCATAAGAAAATCACTGTTTAGCTGAAGAATGTTAAACATAAACCATGAATCTATTTCTGATGTGACAAATCTGAAAAAGAAATAATGATTTGATTAATGTTTTGTGATTTGGATGGGAACAGCCACGATGCTGTTCCCTTTTTTTGTTATGTTCTTATGTTCTTAAATCAATGTAAGACACGCATTCATGGCACACATACAAAAGTTAGCTTCATTTTGCTAAAGTTAGTTGTTTTGTATAATACAATACAATACACTTCTTTAGTACCAAGATACAGATAGTTTTTGGGTGTGGAGGTGGACCACCTAAGTCAAATCGTACATAAAAAAAAAATTGCACAGTTGTTTCTATGCTAAAAAGGAACATTTTAAGAATAGGGACAGCAAGCATTCCGAATGTCGGGGCGTTTGATGCACCCTAATATATACTAATGAATATCAAAGGCGACCTGACTGTTTCGGACATTTCTCATGCACTCAGAGGAGTATTTAACCGATAAAAGAGGAGCAGTAGCCTGCAGGGGAAGTGGCTGAGACCAGTGGAACTGGTAAGTATGGAGTCATTCAAGTACATATATAGTAAAACCCAAAAAATGAAATAAAAAAATCAAGAAAGTAACGTCATGAATGGAGAATATCCTGTCCGCACATTAGTATTTACCAGTAGGAAAGCGGACAGAGATTGGGTAAACCCTGGGTATTTCTTTTAGTTACCACATAAGAAGTATTCATTTCTACTAATGCCCCTAGTCAAGATAAGCTCGGAAATGTTTGTTGGACCATATACAGACCCTTAATACGGGATGAGAAGGATTGAATGAATACTTTGCATGACCTAGAAGCTTGGTTTTTTGTTGTTGCAGTACTAGAAAATTCTTTGTCAGGATAAGATCACTGGTAAACACTAATTCGGCAAATGGGAGGAACTAGAGAAGTGTAACATTACCCTTTGACAAAACCTGCTGAATTTACGATTGGGCCTCTATGATGCTAAACCCTTTCTTTTTTTTTTTCTTTTTTTTTCTAGCAGCAATGGCCCCTGACTAACTTAATCGACAGAGATTTTGTTATGTAAATTGAAATGTGAAATACATATATTGTACTCCCGCTCAGGAAGTACAAGGTATGTTAGATAACCCTCAAAGACTAATGTTGCATTCCACTGTTCTAGATTCATATCCATCACTGGTAGAGGAAATTATCTCACAGATACTGGGTTCCCTATGAATTTAGGAGGGACAGGACACTGCATTGATGGCTGAGGTAGTCCCAGTAGTGACACAGCAAGCACAAGCTTTAAGAAGGGTAGACCAAGTAGTTAATCAATTCCCCGTAGTGCCCAATCCAGTTGTCTTTTTAATAAAATCCTCTCCACCTCTACAAACTTAACTGGCACCAACCTCTATTCCGTTTTTCTTCACAGTTTCCTCTTCATCTTTTGCGTTCACACAGGGGGTACAATACATGGACCCGATTCTTCCAAAGTTTCGAGTGACTGCCTGAGTATTTTCTCCCAAGCCCTTCATGAATGTTTACAGTCCTTTCAGCCTGAGAATGGGTCGGTGCTGATACAATATGTTGATGACTTGTTGTTGTGCGCCGATTCATTTGAGTCGTCCCTGGCAGATACGAAACAGTTTCTGTTTCGTCTTTTCCAGACAGGACACCAGGTCTCAAGGGATAGACTACAGTTGTGTAAGACAAGGGTCAAAATCCTGGGACGTAGTACTGGTACATGATTTGACAGTTCATACACCACATGCCGTATTGGTCCTTCAGAGTTCTGCCCGAACCCGGTATGTCTCATCAGCACGATGGCACCAGTATTACTGCAGTGTGCCTTGTCATGCACAAAGGGTGGAGGATGAGAATACTGGTGAAGGGAAATTTTGTATAGACACTGATATGCATGATGGTATGGAATATCCAAATCAGACCTTTACTATGAGACCAGACATAAGTGACAGCCGTTGGTGAACGCAGACCTGATATATTCTTCTTCTTTTTCTCCTCTAGAGATGTTTTTTTTCTTTTTGAGTGATGCTCATGGTACTCTACATTGCAAACACACAACAGTTAAATTAAGATGCAAATTTGTGTTCCCTACAGGAAAAGGAGGTCTGGAAGGCAAGGGGGTATGGTTAGGAGTCTTTAGGACTCTGGAGATATGGACAAGGTAAACCAGTGGCCCCCAGGACGTATCTCCCAAGCCTAGCTGAGGCGGCACATGGTCCGACTCACCTAGGGTAAGGAAGGTATGTGCAAATTGGTAAGAGCTTACTGGCGTGCACCAGGGTTCTCTTCTCAGGCAAGCAGGAAAGCAATGACATGCCTTACTTGCATGAGGAAGAACATTTGGTAAGGTAGTACCAACAGAGTCATCCCATACTCCTCCTGCAGACGGACCTTTTTCAGGTAACACAAATCGACTTCGTACAGTTAACACCCTGTAGAAATTTGAATTATGTATTGGTGTGCACTGATGTTTTCTCAAACTGGGTAGAGGCATTTCATGCCACCACGGATACTGCTGTGTTTACCGCAAAGAAAATTGTGCAGAAATTTGTGTGTTGATATGGTATCCTTAGGAGTAGGAGCAAAGTGATAGCTTGAAACTGGACTATTGTGGTCATAGACACTGCCACTAGTGTTATGTAGCATCGGAACCACTCCCAGATCCCCACTTAACGAATCACCCTGTTTGAAATTTGTTTTTGTTTTTTGGAAGACAACCTCATGTCGTGATCGATCCACACAATGATCAGAAATACACCAATGAGGTGACAGTACAGTACCTTATCGAGATGAGCCAGCATTTGAGAACTTAACAAAAGAACTTGAAACTGTTGATTCCTGGTATGCCAACTACTAACTGTCTTGATTGTGAACCAAGAGACTGTGTGATTGTTCTTACGCTCAGGTTGCCTAATAGACAGGTGGGAAGGACCATATCAGGTTTTGTTGACAGCACGATCCCAGTGAAAGTAGCCGAGAGAGAGACTTGGGTCCACAATTCCCATCGCAGGAAAGTCGGTAGTCCGGAAGGAACTCGTAAATGGAGTGAGATCACAGAAGTATCACCCGAGAGTCTGTCCCGTGAAGACTGAGAGGCGGCACTGTTGAACACTATCTGAGCATACTAAAAGATTACAGAATGACCAGTCGTTGTAATGGATTTGCTATGGACAAGATTTGTTTTGTTCTATCTTTCTTTTTTCCCGTTGACAAACATTTTTTTTTTCTTCAGGACTTTTTTTGTGAGGTTTTTCATGAGGAGTCGAGTGTGGGACAGGAACTGGTTCTGGAGAAAGGAGTGATGTCTTTATAGGATCCCAGGATCAGCCTATCACTTAGTTAAAGCCAGAGAAAATCAAAGGTCAAGTAGTTACGGAGTTCGGAGGTAACATGATAGGCTATTGTCTGAGGAATACTGTATTTTTGTATTTAATGTGACCCCATAATTGAAGATGAGTGCATCCAGAGATGTCAGTCTAGCAATAAGGCAGCATTTGACAGACATCCCTTGAGTGACTACCACTCACTAGTGGGTAAGGTCTTAAACCAAACGGAATGTTGGACGTGCTCACAGGTACCTCAAAGACCAAATAATGCAGGATTAGTGCCATATTCTTTAGGGTTAGCTGAGGTACTTGAATTACACGGAAAGAGGGGGGGGCAGTGGACAAGGAATAACTAGACCCCCTAGACTTAAGATCCACCAGTACCATAGATAAATACCTGGTATGTTTAAATCTCACAAATATCAGGAAATTGGGAAGTAATAAGGAACAATCAGACAATGGCTATTCACACATAGCAGATAAAGAGCTCATTAATATATGTGGAAGAAAGATTTATGAATGGCTCTCCCTGAACTCTGAAGGTTCATGTTATCTAGGAAGGACACTACTAATAACCCTTGTTCAATGATGAAACAGACCTAGCATACGATCCAGAAATGGAAACAATATCCAGGAAATGATAGGAATATATATCATGAAAATTTTATGTCTCTTTCACGATTTGTTTGTGTTTTCTCCTTCCACCCAGCAAAACCTCTATCGAATCCGAACACCAGTGTACAAAGAC
Organism: Pseudophryne corroboree; assembly: GCF_028390025.1. Classification (NCBI taxonomy): domain Eukaryota; kingdom Metazoa; phylum Chordata; class Amphibia; order Anura; family Myobatrachidae; genus Pseudophryne; species Pseudophryne corroboree. Next base: position 684,971,699 of record NC_086444.1, read on the forward strand.
GTAGGTACATGTATGTGTGAAACGTTCGTTCAAATCAGACATCATAGGCCATAGTACTGTTCCAGCATACTCTATAGGTTGAATGTCTTCCCACACCCAACCAGTGGTCCCGTGACTGCCGAGTGCATATAGAGGATGTCTCGTCCTCCTCCCTGTCTTCCCCCAAAATAGTCCATGTCTGATTTGCGAAATGAATACATACGTGTGTCTAGGTCACCGATTATGTGTATTTTTTTGTAATTATGTTTAGTGTGACAGTTATGACCGTTATTGTCTACTGTCAAAGGGTGGACTGTCGAAGTAAAAAATATTACATACATAACACGTACAAACTCCACACGGATGAGTTGCTGTTCATGTGAATACATGCAGCATGCACAGCGATATATGGTAGCATATGCATTCACACAGACAAGCCACAAAGATATATTCAACACATATTTCATACCACACATAAATTAAACATGTCAAGCACCAGACATTATAATATTTTAAATTATATAATGGAGTATAACATCATGTATATGTATTAATGGAACGGAACAAGATAAACATGTTATGCTTGGTGTCAAAATAATCAGAGGAATGAGTGTGTTGGTTTGATACCTGTGATTAGATTGTAGCACATTGCAATGAGTAGTTATGATCGAATGTAGGAATACGAAGCCACAATTCTAATAACAAAGAACATTCCAAGGAAAGCAGATGGACAGGAAACCAGTGGTCAACCTTTATGATGTCTTCTTGAAGGCTGGACGTTGCTTGCATTTGAACTGACCAATGACACATCATGAATGAGAAAGTTCCCTCCCCTGGACCAATAACAGAAGACTCAGTCCCAGACCTGTTCTCCCCAAATATACACGGTGTATAGGTGATTCGAGTCACAAGAAGTTCTGTTTTGCAAGGTTGCAGTTCCAGTTGCTGTTTTGTTTTGCTGAGAGAGAGAGAGAGAAATGGAGATGATGGTGCATTGAGCAAATAGGGTGAAGTATGCTGGTTGGAACTGTATGGATTCTTTTGTAACGATCTGCTTCCTGTGTAATTGTAAATCAGTAACCATATACATACTGTACATGTGTTATATTGTATGCATATCCTTATAATATCAAATATATACATCACTGAGCATTGGAACTCAGACAATGTGTGCGTGTACTTGTTTTCTCTTAAGGGATGTAGTGTTTGCGACATACAGCGCACTTTTATCGTATATGGTAATAACATGCGCCTTGCATTTGCAACATATATTAGATGTTGGCATTTTAAATATTTCTTAGGAATTAATCTGAAATTCACAACTTTGCCACCTACTTCACATTCAAAATTGACTCCAATTCGTCAGGACATAACATCCCACTAGAACCTGAGCAACCCCCCTCCTCCATTTCTCAACCCCCCTCTTCTTCCCTCCTACCAACTCTGACATCTTTCTTCCCTGTATCTGGAGAGGAAGTCATGATCCTCATCTGGTCCTCATCCCCCTCCACCTCCCCACTTGACCCTATTCCCTCCCGCCTTCTCCGCTTCCTCTCTTCTTCTGCCTGTTCCCATTTTGCCCATCTACTTAATCTCTCACTCTCATCAGGCACTGTCTCTTCTGCCTTCAAGCATGCACTTGTCTCCCCTATTCTTAAAAAACCTACCCTTGATCCAACCAATCTCTGCAACTACCGACCCATCTCTCTTCTCCCTTTTGCCTCCACACTCCTTGAGCATATTGTCTACAACCGCCTCACTGTCTTTCTTTCTTCCCACTCACTGCTTGACCCTTTCCAGTCTGGTTTACGTCCTTAGCACTCCACTGAAACCGCCCTAACAGTCTGCAATGACCTCCTTGCTGCTAAATCCAGGGGCAACTACTATCTGCTTATTCTCCTTGACCTCTCTGCTGCTTTTGACACTGTATACCACCCTCTCCTCCTGCAAATCCTTTACTCCCTTGGTTTACATGATACTGCTCTCTCCTGGCTGTCCTCCTACCTTTCTGACCATTCCTTCTCTGTCTCCTTTCATGACTCCACCTCCCCCCACTTCCTCTACCAGTAGGCATCCCCCATGGTTCTGTTCTTGGGCCTCTCCTTTTCTCTCTCTATACATCCTCATTAGGTAAGCTCATTAGCTCTTTTGACTTAAAATATCATCTCTACGCTGATGATACTCAAATTTACCTTTCCTCCCCTGACCTCTCCCCTGCTCTCCTCACTCGTATCTCTAACTGTCTCTCTGCTATCTCCTCCTGGATGTCCCAGCACTTTCTTAAACGTAACATGTCTAAGACTGAGCTGATCATCTTCCCTCCCTCCCGCATAACCTCACCTCCCACAATTTAATTATCCATTGATGGCACTATTATCTCCTCTAGCCCCCAAGTGCGATGTCTTGGAGTAATCCTGGACTCCTCCCTCTCCTTCAAACCACACATTCAGTACCTCTCAAAAACCTGCCATTTCCATCTCAAAAACATCTCCAGGATCAGACCCTTTCTCACCCAGGATGCTACTAAGACCCTCATCCACTCACTTGTCATCTCCAGATTGGACTACTGCAATCTCCTCCTATCTGGCCTCCCCCAAAAATGTCTGTCTCCACTTCAATCTATCCTCAATGCTGCTGCCCATCTCATATTCCTCACCAAATGTACTACATCCACATCCCCTCTCTTGCAGGACCTTTACTGGCTCCCCTTCCCATTCAGAATCCAATTCAAGCTTCTCACACTCACCTACAAAGCCCTCACCCACTCTTCTCCCTCTTACATCCCTGACTTTATCTTTCTTTCCATTCACACCCATCCCCTTCGCTCTGCTAATGCACGTCGTCTCTCCTGCCAACTGATTACCTCCTCCCACTCCTACCTACAAGATTTTGCACGTGCTGCTCTCTGGAATGCTCTATCTCTCCCCATCCGACTCTCCACCTCTCTACAAAACTTCAAACGGTCTCTCAAGACCCACTTCTTCACCAAACCCAGCCAACTCTCCTCCTAACCCTCTTGTCTATGCTGACTGTCTAACCCTTCTGTGTCACTCTGGTCTGTTAGCCCCTCACCTTTTAGATTGTAAGCTCGCAAGAGCAGGGACTTCTTTCCTCATGTGCCTTTTCTTACTTACGCTATCTTATACTCCATACTCCCTTTGATGGCACTTAACCCTGGGTTTTCTATACCTGTCCTATTTTGTCCTGTATTGTAGGTTCTGTGTTCTTGTTTGCTCATTTTATTATGTACTGTGTAATGGGCGCTGCGGATCCCTTGTGGCGCCATATAAATCAAGGATGATAATAATAATAATAATCTCTGCACAAGTAAAGCAAAACAGTTACGAACTTTACTTTTGCTATTATTTAGTACCCACTCGTCTTCACTCGATTTACCATACTGCCTCAGACTTATGCTGGCACTAGTGTGGACAGCAAGGAACCCTGTTGCACATCTGATGGTACATTCAACCCTTCTGGAGAAAAAAATTGAAACCTAATTCAATTTATTACTAGCATACAAGTGCCAAATTCTCCTCTAAATTCCTTACTATCCCGGTCCATTCCACACACACCACAAGCATTTTACCACCTGTGCGGGGATGGAGAGGGGGAGGGGAGGGGGGGGGGGGGGGGGAGTGCCTGTAATGCAGTGCAGACTAGCCCTGTGCTGGGCATCCCCCCACATGTCAGAAAAACTGATCGTAGATGTGCTAGTTTCTAGCACATCTACGATCAGGTCTGAATCACCCTCTATGTCTGTCATCCTCTGCCTTTACCAACACTTTGCTCTTAGGTGACTAAAAGTATTTCTGTTACGTCCATGCGATATTCAACCACCGCCTTTGCTACTTCCCTCTCTATGGGAGTAATTCAGACCGAATCACTGCTGTGCATTTTCGCACAGTGGGCGATAAGGTCCAAAGTGCGCGTGCGCATTGCATGGGTGCAGACGTCAATTCTGGTCCCGGACAGGCTGGTGTGATCGCAGCGGCTGAGTAAATCCTGGGCTGCGCAGAGACTGCACAAAATCTGTTTGGCCAGCTCTGCTACAAATGCGTTCGCACACTTGCACAGCTAAAATACACTCCCTCTGTAGGCGGCGAGTATCTGAACGCAGCAGTGCAAAAATCGCTTGCTAGCGATCAGGTCTGAGTTAGGCCCAATGTCTCCAACTAATTTGGATGTCTTTTTCTATTGGACAATTACCCTATACCTCTATTGTTGACCGTGCCCTATTCCCCTTATGTTGTATACTATGCCCAACTTTTTATACTTTGGAATTTCAGTAAACAGATTTAAAAAAAAACCAACAACACAGGGGGGGGGGGGGATGTCTCAAAGAGCTGAATACATCAGATTACAATAAAAAATAGTGATATATTACAGTATTCATATATAGTAAGGTTTATGCCGGGTAAAGAGCAGAGGTAAACAGTGAAGGCAAAAGGCTAAATGTAATATGGTACGAAAAGCCAGAGGTACTTTATCGCACCCTATTACATTTACCCCAGGGAGTGAGTGGGGGGGGGAAGGCAGATAGCTATGGCCACACTACCTAGCAAGCTGGTGACTGATGTATCAGAAATACTAGTTGTACAATATGGTGTAATAAATTGACATGTACATACATTTAAAAATTACTGGGCTGTATTGGTCTATTTGAAATAACCAATATATCTGATTTCAGGATAACCCCTTCCGCCAGCGGATAGCTGAAGTATTCTCTGAGGATGGAGAAGGAAACATGACACTAGATGATTTCCTGGACATGTTCTCTGTGCTTAGTGAAATGGCTCCCCGTGATCTTAAAGCTTACTATGCATTCAAAATATATGGTGAGTTTGTTTAGCATTTGTCATTGTAATCATTGTTTTTTTTATTAATCCCTTCAGTGTTAAGGATGAGTGGGACTCCATCCAGCATATACCTCAATATAGCTATGGATGGATCCTCTGCACTAATTTAGTGGGGAGGAGGCAGCAGCAGAATGATGAGTTATTGGGGGGGAATTTAATTGTTATTACTGCCCTGATCTCCCATCTAAAGTAACGGCGCTGGTAGCGCCCAACAGTAGCATTGCATGTCATTTAGGGTATTTGGAAACATGCACAAATTAGTTTCAGTTTGTATTTTTAACTCAAATCTACTAGATGATAAATCCAGGCATGTAATAAATGGATAGTGATAAGGAGTGGGGAAGTGGGCAAGTTAAAAGTTGTTCATAGGAAGCAATTTGCTTCACCTTATCATTTTATATGATTCACTTGATAAATTCTACCTTGAAGGTGAATAGTTGCTATGGCTAACATATCACTCTTTAAATTGCATGTATCATCTCCTCCGAGCCCTTTCTCTTCCATTCTTTAAGCAAAGCTGTACATATGGCTATTGATGTTGGCAAGACCTTGAATTTATCATCCGCGTAGAATGAAAAATCATATAAACTTAAATATTTCTACCTACCAAAATCTTTGTACAGTAGTTGTCTAGTTAATGAAATGTGGAGTTACAACAGTGGTAGAGAACATTATACTTTACACTAAAGTTCAGTAAGGAAAATACAGTTTGAAACCACCACATCACTCTTACCAAATCACAATTCACTTAACTCAAAAATCCACCACACTTGTCATAAAATATTCCCATATGCCCTCAGAAACATACATGCCATTCATACTGAACCTCTGCATATTTCCCCACAGGCCACTGATATTGCCGACATGTACTCCACATGCCCACATACCACTCCATAAGACCCTACCTGCCACTCAGTCTATCCCACTTGCCACAGTCCTCCTCGTAATGCCCTCTGCCTGCCACTCAGACCTCTACTACATATGCCACATACAGTATGTACCTGGCTAACCTACAGCTTAAACATGACTTATAGTTTCACAGCTGGAGCCCACAGACAGATGTACATAGTCCTCCTGCTCTGATGTGCTACATGATCTCATTGCATTGTTAGAGCAGATCCTGTAATGGGGAAGCTTATTGCTCCCAATCATAACTGCTTTCCATGTTATAAAGTAGAGGATAAATCAGTAACAGGGGTACAGAGCAACTGAGCCGCAGGTGAAAGCTCACTGGTCAGCTGGCATCTGTTGCCCATCTGGCATCTGCCTCCATTTGACATACTCCCCACACAGGGGTGTTGGAATGGGAGGGGGGGGGGCAAGGGGGCAGCTCGCTCCCCCCAAACATGAAAGGTGCCATCCACCCAGATCCGCAATCCCCTGCCTGTGCATGCCACCGCAGCCAGGGCCGGCCCTACCATCACGCGGAGTACACAGTCGCGTAGAGCGCCACGTTGTGGAGGGCGCAACCGCTCTTCTGTATTCCCGTGGTGCCACCTGCTAGCTGTGTGAAGTCCATAGCACAGAGCTCCACACAAGCCCAGGTGCTGCTGTGATCCAAGGCTGAGCACTGCAGGGTGGGGCAGAACTCTGCATTGTTTCCTCCCCCAGCAGAGGGACACATTAGAGATTAGAGATGCGATGAGACAGCAGCAGTTCTGCACAGGGAGGGAGAAATAATCACAGCTGGCCTCCCCTCCTCCCTTTCTTCTGTGCTGTGTAAAGCACAACTGGGAAGACGGCAGGCAGCAGGGAGCTGCGTTGAGAGGCTGGCTAGGAAGCAACTGCAGAGCGTTGGCTGCAAGCTACAGCACCTTCTCCCTGCACCACTGGCTCTCTGCACGGGATCCGGTCTGAAGATCGACAGTGTCTAGGTCGACAATGTTTGGGTCGACCACTATTGGTCGACAGTCACTAGGTTGACATGTTTTCAAGTATATATGTATGTTTTCAAAGTCGACAGGGTGTCTAGGTCGACATGTTCTATGTCGACAGGCCAAAAGGTCGACATGAGTTTTTCACTTTTTTCTCTAACGTCCTAGTGGATGCTGGGGACTCCGAAAGGACCATGGGGAATAGCGGCTCCGCAGGAGACTGGGCACAAAGTAAAAGCTTTAGGACTAGCTGGTGTGCACTGGCTCCTCCCCCTATGACCCTCCTCCAAGCCTCAGTTAAGATTTTGTGCCCGAACGAGAAGGGTGCAATCTAGGTGGCTCTCCTGAGCTGCTTAGAGTAAAAGTTTAAATAGTTTTTTTTATTTTCAGTGAGACCTGCTGGCAACAGGCTCACTGCATCGAGGGACTAAGGGGAGAAGAAACGAACTCACCTGCGTGCAGAGTGGATTGGGCTTCTTAGGCTACTGGACATTAGCTCCAGAGGGACGATCACAGGCCCATCCATGGATGGGTCCCGGAGCCGCGCCGCCGGCCCACCTACAGAGCCAGAAGAGTGAAGAGGTCCGGAAAATCGGCGGCAGAAGACGTCCTGTCTTCAATAAGGTAGCGCACAGCACCGCAGCTGTGCGCCATTGCTCTCAGCACACTTCACACTCCGGTCACTGAGGGTGCAGGGCGCTGGGGGGGGGCGCCCTGGGACGCAATGAAAATACCTTAAATGGCTAAAAATACATCACATATAGCTCCTGGGCTATATGGATGTATTTAACCCCTGCCAGTTTTCCACAAAAAAGCGGGAGAAAGGCCGCCGAAAAAGGGGCGGAGCCTATCTCCTCAGCACACAAGCGCCATTTTTTCCTCACAGCTCCGTTGGAGGAAGGCTCCCTGACTCTCCCCTGCAGTCCTGCACTACAGAAACAGGGTAAAACAAGAGAGGGGGGGGCACTAAATTGGCATATTAATATATACTGCAGCTATATTAGGGAAAAACACTTATATAAGGTTATCCCTATATATATATAGCGCTCTGGTGTGTGCTGGCAAACTCTCCCTCTGTCTCCCCAAAGGGCTAGTGGGGTCCTGTCCTCTATCAGAGCATTCCCTGTGTGTGTGCTGTGTGTCGGTACGCTGTGTCGACATGTATGAGGAAAATGGTGTGGAGGCGGAGCAATTGCCTGTGTTAGTGATGTCACCCCCTAGGGAGTCAACACCTGACTGGATGGTCTTATGGAAAGAATTACGTGATAGTGTCGGCACTTTACAAAAGACTGTTGACGACATGAGACAGCCGGCAAATCAGTTAATACCTGTACAGGCGTCTCAAACACCGTCAGGGGCTATAAAACGCCCGTTACCTCAGATCGATACAGACACTGACACGGACACTGACTCCAGTGTCGACGGTGAGGAAACAAACGTATTTTCCAGTAGGGCCACACGTTACATGATCACGGCAATGAAGGAGGTTTTGAACATTTCTGATACTACAAGTACCACAAAAAAGGGTATTATGTGGGGTGTGAAAAAACTACCCGTAGTTTTTCCTGAATCAGATGAATTAAATGAGGTGTGTGATGAAGCGTGGGTTTCCCCCGATAAAAAACTGCTAATTTCTAAAAAATTATTGGCATTATACCCTTTCCCGCCAGAGGTTAGGGCGCGTTGGGAAACACCCCCTAGCGTAGATAAGGCGCTCACACGCTTATCAAAACAAGTGGCGTTACCGTCTCCTGATACGGCCGCCCTCAAGGAACCAGCTGATAGGAAGCTGGAAAATATCCTTAAAAGTATATACACACATACTGGTATTATACTGCGACCAGCAATCGCCTCAGCCTGGATGTGCAGTGCTGGGGTGGCTTGGTCGGATTCCCTGACTGAAAATATTGATACCCTAGACAGGGACAATATATTATTGACTATAGAGCATTTAAAGGATGCATTTCTATATATGCGAGATGCACAGAGGGATATTTGCACTCTGGCATCAAGAGTAAGTGCGATGTCCATTTCTGCCAGAAGAGGATTATGGACGCGACAGTGGTCAGGGGATGCGGATTCCAAACGGCATATGGATGTATTGCCGTATAAAGGGGAGGAGTTATTTGGGGTCGGTCTATCGGACCTGGTGGCCACGGCAACGGCTGGAAAATCCACCTTTTTACCCCAAGTCACCTCGCAGCAGAAAAAGATACCGTCTTTTCAGGCTCAGTCCTTTCGTCCCCATAAGGGCAAGCGGGCAAAAGGCCACTCATATCTGCCCCGGGGCAGAGGAAGGGGAAAAAGACTGCAGCAAACAGCCTCTTCCCACGAACAGAAGCCCTCCCCCGCTTCTGCCAAGTCCTCAGCATGACGCTGGGGCCTTACAAGCGGACTCAGGCACGGTGGGGGCCCGTCTCAAGAATTTCAGCGCGCAGTGGGCTCACTCGCAAGTGGACCCCTGGATCCTGCAGGTATCATCTCAGGGGTACAAATTGGAATTCGAGACGTCTCCCCCTCGCCGGTTCCTGAAGTCTGCTTTACCAACGTCTCCCCCCGACAGGGAGGCGGTATTGGAAGCCATTCACAAGCTGTATTCCCAGCAGGTGATAATCAAGGTACCCCTCCTACAACAGGGAAAGGGGTATTATTCCACGCTGTTTGTGGTACCGAAGCCGGACGGCTCGGTGAGACCCATTTTAAATCTGAAATCCTTGAACACTTACATAAAAAGGTTCAAGTTCAAGATGGAGTCACTCAGAGCAGTGATAGCGAACCTGGAAGAAGGGGACTATATGGTGTCTCTGGACATCAAGGATGCTTACCTCCATGTCCCAATTTGCCCTTCTCACCAAGGGTACCTCAGGTTTGTGGTACAGAACTGTCACTATCAGTTTCAGACGCTGCCGTTTGGATTGTCCACGGCACCCCGGGTCTTTACCAAGGTAATGGCCGAAATGATGATTCTTCTTCGAAGAAAAGGCGTCTTAATTATCCCTTACTTGGACGATCTCCTGATAAGGGCAAGGTCCAGAGAACAGTTAGAGGTCGGAGTAGCACTATCTCAAGTAGTACTACGACAGCACGGATGGATTCTAAATATTCCAAAATCGCAGCTGATTCCGACGACACGTCTGCTGTTCCTAGGGATGATTCTGGACACAGTACAGAAAAAGGTGTTTCTCCCGGAGGAGAAAGCCAAGGAGTTATCCGACCTAGTCAGGAACCTCCTAAGACCAGGCCAAGTGTCAGTACATCAATGCACAAGGGTCCTGGGAAAGATGGTGGCTTCTTACGAAGCGATTCCATTCGTCAGATTCCACGCAAGAACTTTTCAGTGGGATCTGCTGGACAAATGGTCCGGATCGCATCTTCAAATGCATCAGCGGATAACCCTGTCTCCAAGGACAAGGGTGTCTCTCCTGTGGTGGTTACAGAGTGCTCATCTCCTAGAGGGCCGCAGATTCGGCATTCAGGATTGGGTCCTGGTGACCACGGATGCCAGCCTGAGAGGCTGGGGAGCAGTCACACAGGGAAGAAATTTCCAGGGCTTGTGGTCAAGCATGGAAACGTCACTTCACATAAATATCCTGGAACTAAGGGCCATTTACAATGCCCTAAGTCAGGCAAGACCTCTGCTTCAGGGTCAGCCGGTGTTGATCCAGTCGGACAACATCACGGCAGTCGCCCACGTAAACAGACAGGGCGGCACAAGAAGCAGGAGGGCAATGATGGAAGTGGCAAGGATTCTTCGCTGGGCGGAGAATCATGTGATAGCACTGTCAGCAGTGTTCATTCCGGGAGTGGACAACTGGGAAGCAGACTTCCTCAGCAGACACGATCTTCACCCGGGGGAGTGGGGACTTCACCCAGAAGTCTTCCACATGATTGTGAACCGTTGGGAAAAACCAAAGGTGGACATGATGGCGTCCCGCCTCAACAAAAAACTGGACAGATATTGCGCCAGGTCAAGCGACCCTCAGGCAATAGCTGTGGACGCTCTGGTAACACCGTGGGTGTACCAGTCAGTGTATGTGTTCCCTCCTCTTCCTCTCATACCAAAAGTACTGAGAATCATAAGAAGGAGAGGAGTAAAGACTATACTCGTGGCTCCGGATTGGCCAAGAAGGACTTGGTACCCGGAAATTCAATAGATGCTCACGGAAGACCCGTGGCCTCTACCTCTAAGAAAGGACCTGCTCCAGCAGGGACCATGTCTGTTCCAAGACTTACCGCGGCTGCGTTTGACGGCATGGCGGTTGAACGCCGGATCCTGAAGGAAAAAGGCATTCCGGATTAAGTCATCCCTACCCTGATCAAAGCCAGGAAGGATGTAACCATACAACATTATCACCGTATTTGGCGTAAATATGTTGCGTGGTGCGAGGCCAGGAAGGCCCCTACAGAGGAATTTCAACTGGGTCGTTTCCTGCATTTCCTGCAAACAGGACTGTCTATGGGCCTCAAATTAGGGTCCATTAAGGTTCAAATTTCGGCCCTGTCAATATTCTTCCAAAAAGAACTGGCTTCTGTTCCTGAAGTTCAGACGTTTGTCAAGGGAGTACTGCATATACAGCCTCCTTTTGTGCCTCCAGTGGCACCTTGGGATCTCAATGTAGTTTTGGGATTCCTAAAATCACATTGGTTTGAACCACTCACCACTGTGGACTTAAAATATCTCACATGGAAAGTGGTAATGCTGTTAGCCCTGGCTTCAGCCAGGCGTGTCTCAGAATTGGCGGCTTTATCCTATAAAAGCCCTTACCTAATTTTTCATACGGACAGGGCAGAATTGAGGACTCGTCCTCAATTTCTTCCTAAGGTGGTTTCAGCATTTCACTTAAACCAGCCTATTGTGGTGCCTGCGGCTACTAGGGACTTGGAGGATTCCAAGTTGCTGGACGTAGTCAGGGCCCTGAAAATATATGTTTCCAGGACGGCTGGAGTCAGAAAATCTGATTCGCTGTTTATCCTGTATGCACCCAACAAGCTGGGTGCTCCTGCTTCTAAGCAGACGATTGCTCGTTGGATTTGTAGTACAATTCAGCTTGCACATTCTGTGGCAGGCCTGCCACAGCCAAAATCTGTAAAAGCCCATTCCACACGGAAAGTGGGCTCATCTTGGGCGGCTGCCCGAGGGGTCTCGGCTTTACAACTTTGCCGAGCAGCTACTTGGTCAGGGGCAAACACGTTTGCTAAATTCTACAAATTTGATACCCTGGCTGAGGAGGACCTGGAGTTCTCTCATTCGGTGCTGCAGAGTCATCCGCACTCTCCCGCCCGTTTGGGAGCTTTGCTATAATCCCCATGGTCCTTTCGGAGTCCCAGCATCCACTAGGACGTTAGAGAAAATAAGAATTTACTTACCGATAATTCTATTTCTCATAGTCCGTAGTGGATGCTGGGCGCCCATCCCAAGTGCGGATTGTCTGCATTACTTGTACATAGTTATTGTTACAAAAATCGGGTTATTGTTGTTGTGAGCCATCTTTTCAGAGGCTCCTTCTGTTATCATGCTGTTAACTGGGTTCAGATCACAAGTTGTACGGTGTGATTGGTGTGGCTGGTATGAGTCTTACCCGGGATTCAAAATCCTTCCTTATTGTGTACGCTCGTCCGGGCACAGTATCCTAACTGAGGCTTGGAGGAGGGTCATAGGGGGAGGAGCCAGTGCACACCAGCTAGTCCTAAAGCTTTTACTTTGTGCCCAGTCTCCTGCGGAGCCGCTATTCCCCATGGTCCTTTCGGAGTCCCCAGCATCCACTACGGACTATGAGAAATAGAATTATCGGTAAGTAAATTCTTATTTTTTTTAACTTTTTCAACGATCCACGCGGACTATGATTGGGAATAGTAACCTGTGGCGGGTGCAGCGGTAGCGGAGCGAGGCACCTTGCCCAAAGCATGGCAAGCAAAGCGAGCCATGCAAGGGGACATGGTGCACTAATTGGGCTTCCCGGTCACTGTACGGAGAAAACGACACCAAAAAAACATGAAAAACTCATGTCGACCTTTTCACCTGTCGACCTAGAACGTGTCGACCTAGAACGTGTCGACCTAGAAACACTCTCAACCTTCAAACCCTGTCGACCTATAGTGGTCGACCCAAACATTGTCGACCTACACACTGTCGATCCAATGATCCACACCCCTCTGCACACCGGGAACATGGCGATGAGGAAGACGCTGAATGCTGCCCTGTGTATCATAGTACCTGCAGAGAGTGGAGTCCTGTCCCTGGTTACCAGTCTGGGGAGGTGAGATTGGCTATCATAGGACTGCTGGCTGCACGGTAACATGGAGGTTCAGTAAGGCAGGGTGCAGCCAGGAGGACCTGGGGGTGTAGAAAAGAAGGGTGACATGGGGTGCAGTAAGGTAGGGTGCAGGGTGACATGGGGGTGCAGAAGGCTGGGTGCATGCCTGCAGGAAAGCAGTGTGCCAGGTGATATTGTGTGCTGTATGGCTGGGTGCAGGGGGTGCAGGGTGATATGGGGGGTATGTAGTTGTGATCCCAGTGTTCGGCATCCCGGCAGTCAGAATACCAACACCGGAATCATGACAGCTAGAATCCCAAGCGTAAGAATGCCGGGGAGGTTAGGGGTAGAATTAGGGTTACTTTGCTCCAGCAGCCCTGTCGGGATTTCAAGCAGTCGGGATGCCGGTGTCAGTATTTTGACCGCCGGCATCCTGATTGCCAGTATCCAACCCACATGTGGTGCAGTATGATTGGTTTCAGGGTGACATGAGGTGCAGTAAGGCTGGGTTCATGGTCATGTAGGGGGATGCAATCAGGATCCCAATATTGCCGTCCCCACGTTCAGAATCCAGACGGATCCTGACCATTAGGGCTTTCAAGATTTTTCTATGGGGCCCACAAATTCTTGTTACGCCCCTGCGGAGCTGGCTGTCGTATTGAACAGAAGGGATACGCTACGTGAGGCAGTAAGAGAATATAAGTTCCTTTTTTAGTGTGTGTGTTGTGTGTGTATGTGTTTGTGTATGTGCCTGTGTGTGTATATGTGGTTGTGTGTGGCTGGTTGTACGTGACTGTAAGTACATATGCGGCTGTATTTGATATGGCTCCAGCTTGTGTACCCGCACCCGCTTTATTGTACTGTCAACTGTTAAATCCACTACTAAAAGGGCACTACTACTGTGGGAATTGTGTATAAGGGGCGCTATAGTGTGTCATAACATGAATAAGGGACACTACTGTGTGATGTAATATGAATCAGGGGCACTGCATGTGGTGTAATGTTAATAAGATTGTGCTACTGTGTGGCATAATTTAATTTGGGGGTACTATTGTGTGCTAATTCCCTTTCCTTGTGAGATCACAACCTTTTACAGTGCGGGCAGCGCCAGAGCTGGCCTTAGGCATAATAGGCAAATGCCTAGGGCATATGGACTCCTTAGGGGCATCCCAAGCCTATGGGGTCCGCTTGACACCCCTGGCAGAATGTGTTTAGTGTTCTGTCATACGGGAATCGGGCGGGCGCCGCTGCTCGCACGGGGAGGGGAGGAAGTACCACCAATCATCACCACATGGTGATCACTGATCACCATGTAGTACATGTGGGGGTGGAACGGGGAGCCAGGAGTGCTGACAGAGAGTGAGGACGAGCTCTAGCAGTGTACACTGCTGCCTGTTTCCTCTCTTTCTCATTAACGCTGCAGGGCAACAGGAAAAATTATGGTGGAGCAGATGGAAGCACCTTTATTCAGGATCTGCAACTCTGATCTGCTGCATCCTGTCTGCTGACTGAGCTCCTTCTCCGCTGGGTGCAGCTCATTGACAATCTGAGGTGAGCAATGCTGCTCTGCCCCAGCATCTATTATCACTATTGGGTGGTCTTCAGTATGCCGAATATCGGGATCCCGGCGCACAGTATACCGGCGCCGGGATCCCGACACCCGGCATACCGACAGCTATTCTCCCTCGTGGGGGTCCACGACCCCCCTGTGCCCGCAGCGTGGCAAGCGCAGCGAGCCCGCAAGGGGCTCCTTTGCGCTGGCCACACTGTCGGTATGCCGGCGGTCGGGCTCCCGGCGCCGGTATGCTGGTTGCCGGGAGCCCGGCCGCCAGCATACCATACTACACCCATCACTATTGTAGCTGAAGCCTGTGTATGTATGTGAACCAGTGTGTGTGTGTGTGTGTGTGTGTGTGTGTGTGTGTGTGTGTGTGTGTGTGTGTGTGTGTGTGTGTGTGTGTGTGTGTGTGTGTGTGTGTCTCTCTGATCTTATATACCCTACCAGGCTCTAATGTGCATGTAACCAGTTCCACTCCCACCCAGGCCCCAGTGTGTCACTATTCACCCACCTCTCAGTATGTGTGTCCCCCATATCCCTCACCCACCCCCCACTATGTGTGTCCCCATATCCCTAACCCACCCCCCAGTTTGTGTGTCCTCATGTGCCTCATCGGCCCCCCAGTATGTGCGTCCCCATATCCCTCACCTAACCCCACTATGTGCAGCCCCATTTCCCTCACCCAGCCCCACCATGGGGGTAATTCAGATCTGATCACAGCAGCAAATTTGTTAGCAGTTGGGTAAAACTGAAGCCCTTGCAGAACTGGCTTCAAGGGCTGTACATTCTCATTGTTTCTGAATGAGCCCTCAATCAATGAGCCTGAAGTGTTCTCATTCTGACTAGGGCCCAGATTTATCAGCCTTGGAGAGTGATAAATAGCGCAGTGATAAAGTGCTGACCAAACAGCTCCTAACTGTCGTCTAACAGGCTGTGTTTGAAGAAATGACAGGTGCTGATTGGTTGTTACGTTATTACCATGCAATTCATCACGCTCTAATGCTTGATAAATCTGGGCCTAAGTGGCTCTGCGAGACAACATGTGTGCAAGGGGCTCTACCTGGCATAATGTGTAAGGGCTACCTGGTGTAATGGGCTTTACCTGGCATAATGTGTATAAGGGGCTACGTGGCATAATGTGTATCATGGGCTCTACCTTGCGTAATATGTATAAGGGGCTACCTGGCATAATAGGCTCTACCTGGCGTAATGTGTATAAGCGGTTCTACCTGGCGTAATGTGTATAAGGTGCTACCTGACATAATCTGTTTAAGTCGTTACCTGGCATAATGTGTATAATGGTCTTTACCTAGGGTAATGTGTATAAGTGGCTCTCCCTGGCATAATGTGTATAATGGACTCTACCTGGCATAATGTGTATAAGCGGCTCTACCTGGCATTAGGGGTCTCTCACTCCCAGCTACTCCATAGAGTTCCATACAGGTACAAGTGACCTGCCTAAGGCGGACAGAAGTTAGGGGCACCAAACTGAGATTTTATCTTGCCCCCCCAACCAAGAAATGTTCTGACATCCTTGTACCTACCACATTGTTCATGACATCTCTCAGCCTGTCCACACAACTTATTATTTTATATCCATCTTCTTTGTCTGCCTTGTCTATACAGTATATTCCAAATCCCACATATCTGGTTTCCTGTGTCATTTATCCCATTTTGTCACCTTCTGTATATTTATGTACGAAGGTGTGCATATTAAAAAAATAAAATACAAAAATGGTTAAAGTTGAAAGTTTATTTTACCCACATTTCTCTGACGTCCTAGTGGATGCTGGGCACTCCGTAAGGACCATGGGGAATAGCGGCTACGCAGGAGACTGGGCACAAAAAGAAAGCTTTAGGACTACCTGGTGTGCACTGGCTCCTCCCCCTATGACCCTCCTCCAAGCCTCAGTTAGATTTTTGTGCCCGACTGAGCAGGGTGCAATCTAGGGGGCTCTCCTGAGCTTCTTAGATAAAAGTTAGTTTTAGGTTTTTTATTTTCAGTGAGACCTGCTGGCAACAGGCTCACTGCATCGAGGGACTAAGGGGAGAAGAAGCGAACCTGCCTGCTTGCAGCCAGCTTGGGCTTCTTAGGCTACTGGACACCATTAGCTCCAGAGGGATCGAACACAGGCCCAGCCTCGGAGCCCGGTCCCAGAGCCGCGCCGCCGGCCCCCTTACAGAGCCAGAAGCAAGAAGAGGTCCGGAAAATCGGCGGCAGAAGACATCAGTCTTCATCAAGGTAGCGCACAGCACTGCAGCTGTGCGCCATTGCTCCTCATGCACACCTCACACTGCGGTCACTGATGGGTGCAGGGCGCTGGGGAGGGGCGCCCTGAGCAGCAATATTAACACCTTGGCTGGCAAAAATACATCACATATAACCCCCAGGGCTATATGGATGTACATTAACCCCTGCCAGAATCCATAAAAATGCGGGAGAAAAGTCAGCGAAAAAGGGGCGGAGCCTATCTCCTCAGCACACTGGCGCCATTTTTCCCTCACAGCTCCGTTGGAGGGAAGCTCCCTGGCTCTCCCCTGCAGTTAATGCACTACAGAAAGGGTTAAAAAGAGAGGGGGGGCACAATTTAGGCGCAGTATACATATATATATGCAGCTATAAGGGAAAACACTTTTTATAGGTGCTATCCCTGCGATATATAGCGCCCTGGTGTGTGCTGGCATACTCTCCCTCTGTCTCCCCAAAGGGCTTTGTGGGGTCCTGTCCTCTATCAGAGCATTCCCTGTGTGTGTGCTGTGTGTCGGTACGGCTGTGTCGACAGGTATGTGGAGGATAATGAGGTGGAGGCGGAGCGAATGCCTGTAAATATGTTGTCACCCCCTGCGGGGTCGACACCGGTGTGGTTGAACTTATGGAAAGATTACGTGAAAGTGTCAACTCCTTACATAAAAGGTCGACGACACAGAACAGCCGGCTACTCAGCTTGTGCCTGTTCCAGCGTCTCAAATGTCATGGGGGGCTCTAAAATCGCCCGCTACCTCAGATAACAGACACAGATGTCGACACGGGTACTGACTCCAGTGTCGACGTCGATGAGACTGGTGTACCCTCCAAATAGGTCCACCCGTTACAGGATTGAGGCAATGAAAAATGTATTACACATTTATGATTATACCCCAGGTACCACATAAAAGGGTATTGTGTTTGGTGAGAGGAAACTATTAGTAGTTTTTCCTGCATCTGAGAAATTAAATGAGCTGTGTGAGGAAGAGTGGTCTTCCCCCGGTAAGAAATTGATAATTTCTAAAACGGTTATTGGCAGCGTACCCTTTCCCGCCAGAGGATAGGTCACGCGGGGAAACACCCCATAGGGTAGATACAGCGCTTACACGCTTATCAGAAAAGGTGGCACTACCGTCTCCGGATACGGCCGCCCTGAAGGGACCTGCTGATAGAATGCAGGAGGTTACCCTATAAGATATAGTCACACACTAGGGCATTATATTGCGACCAGCCGTTGCTTCGGCATGGATGTGCAGTGCTCCCGCTGCGTGGTCAGATTCCCTGTCGGAAAATAACTATGGATAGGGACAATATTTTGCTGAAAATAGAGCATATAAAAGACGTGGTCTTATACATACGTGATGCAGAGAGGGATATTTGCCGGCTGGCATCAAAAATAAGCGCTAGGTCCATTGCCGCCAGACGGGGGTTATGGACTTGGCAATGGTCAGGCGATGCCGACTCGAATCGGCACATGGAAGTTGCCCTATAAGGGGGTAAAACTGTTTGGGGATGGTTTTTCAGACCTCGTTTCCACAGCTACTGTTGGGAAATCGATTTTTTTGCCACAGGCTACCCCACAACAAAAGAAAGCACCGTATCATCAAGTACAGTCCTTTCGGCCCCAGAAAAGCAAGAGGGCTAGAGGCTCATCTTTTCTGCCGAGAGGCAAAGGTAGACGAAAAAGCTGCAACACACAGCTAGTTCCCAAGAGCAGAAATCCTCCCTGCGTCCGGTAGGTCCACAGCATGGTGCGGGGGCTGCTCAGGCGGACCCGGGTACGGTGGGGGCCCGTCTCAGAAATTTCAGCGGACAGTGGGCTCTCTCACATGGATCCCTGGGTCCTTCAAGTAGTATCTCAGGGGTACAGGCTGGAGTTCGAGACGTTCTTCCCCCCGCCGTTTCCTAAAATCTGCCTTACCGGCACCTCCCTCTGCCAGGGAGACGGTGTTGGTGGATATTCAACACTATAATCACAAGTGATTGTCAAGGTGCCCCTCCTTCAGCAAGGAAGGGGTTACTATTCCACAGTGGTTGTGGTACCGAAACGTTTCGGTGAGACCCATCTTGAAATTAAAATACTTGAACTTTTATATCAGAAGATTCAAGTTCAAGATGGAATCGCTCAGGGCGGATATTACGAGCCTGGACGAGGGGGATTACAGGGTCTCCCTGGACATCAAGGATGCGTACCTGCATGTCCCCATTTACCCTCCTCAACAGGAGTACCTCAGATATGTGGTACAGGACTGTCACTATCAGTTCCAGACGCGGCCGGTGGAGTTGTCCACGGCACCGAAGGTCTTTACCTAGGTAATGGCAGAAGTGATGATACTCCTTCGCAAGAAGGAAGTTTTTATTATCCCGTACTTGGACGATCTCCTGATAAAGGCGAGGTCCAAAGAACAGTTGGTAGTGGGGGTAGCACTCTCTCGGGAAGTGCTACAACAGCACGACTGGATTCTCAATATTCCAAAGTCACAGCTGGTCCCGACGACACGTCTTCTGTTCCTGGAAATGTTTCTGAACGCAGACCAGAAAAGAGTGTTTCTTCCAGTGGAAAAAGCCGAGGAGTTGTCATCTCTAGTCAGAGACATCCTATAACCAGGACAGGTGTCGGTACATCAATGCACACGAGTCCTGGGAAAAATGGTAGCTTCGTACGAAGCATAATTCCATTCGGAAGACTCCACGCAAGGACGTTCCAGTGGGACCTGTGGGACTAATGGTCCGGGTCCCATCTACAGATACAACAGCGGATAACCCTGTCAGCAAGAAACAGGGTGTCGCTGCTGTGGTGGCTGCAGAGGGCTCATCTACTATAGGGCCGCAGATTCGGAATACAGGACTGGGTCCTGGTGACCACGGATGCCAGCCTTCGGGGCTGGGGTGCAGTCACACAGGGAAGAAATTTCCAAGGAGATTTCGCTTCACATAAATATTCTGCAGCGAAGGACCGTTTACAATGCCCTAAGCCAAGCAAGGCCCCTGCTTCAGAACCAGCCGGTACTGATCCAATCAGACGACATCACGGCGGTCGCCCATGTAAACAGACAGGGCGGCACAAGAAGCAGGATGGCGATGGCAGAAGCCACAAGGATTCTCCGATGGGCGACCTACACCCAGGAGAATGGGGACTTCATTCAGAAGTTTTACAAATGCGGGTAAACCGTTGGGAATGACCACGGGTGGACATGATGGCGTCCCGCTTCAACAAGAAGTTGAAAAGATATTGCGCCAGGTCAAGGGACCCTCAGGCGATCGCTGGGGACGCTCTAGTGACACCGTGGGTGTACCAGTCGGTTTATGTGTCTCCTCCTCTACCTCTCATACCCAAGGTACTGAGAATAATAAGAAGGCGAGGAGTGAAAACCATACTCGGGGTTCCGGATTGGCCATGAAGAGCTTGGTACCCGGAACTTCAAGAGATGCTGGCAGAGGACCCTTGGCCTCTGCCGCTTAGACAAGACCTGCTGCAGCAGGGACCCTGTCTGTTCCAAGACTTACCGCGGCTGCGTTTGACGGCATGGCGGTAGAACACCGGATCCTAAAGGAAAAGGGTATTCCGAAGGAAGTCATCCCTACCCTGATCATAGCCAGGAAGGATGTCACCGCAAGACATTATCGCCGCGTTTGGCGAAAATGTATTGCTTGGTGGGAGGCCATGAAGGCCCCGACGGAGGAATTTCAACTATGTCGATTCCTGCACTTCCTGCAAGCAGGGGTGACGTTTGGGCCTCAAATTGGGGTCCATCAAGGTCCAGATTTCGGCTCTGTCGATTTTCTTCCAGAAAGAACTGGCTTCACTGCCTGAAGTTCAGACTTTGGTTAAAGGAGTACTACATATTCAGCCTCCTTTTGTGCCTCCTGTGGCACTTTTTGGATCTCAACGTGGTGTTGGATTTCCTAAAGTCGCATTGGTTGAGCCACTTAAAACCATGGAGCTAAAGTATCTCGCGTGGAAAGTGGTCATGCTGTTGGCCTTGGCCAGGCGTGTGTCAGAATTGGCGGCTTTGTCATGTAAAAGCCTTATCTGATTTTCTATATGGATAGGGCAGAGTTGAGGACTCGTCCTCAGTTTCTCCCAAAGGTGGTCTCAGGTTTTCACTTGAACCAACCTATTGTGGTGCCTGCGGCTACTAGGGACTTGGAGGATTCCAAGTTGCTGGACGTAGTCAGGGCCCTGAAAATTTTATTTTTCCAGGACGGCTGGAGTCAGGAAAACTGACTCGCTGTTTATCCTGATGGCACCCAACAAGCTGGGTGCTCCTGCTTCTAAGCAGTCTATTGCGCGCTGGATTTGTAGCACTATTCAGCTGGCGCATTCTGCGGTAGGACTACCGCAGCCTAAATCTGTAAAAGCCCATTCCACAAGGAAGGTGGGCTCATCTTGGGCGGCTGCCCGAGGGGTCTCGGCTTTACAACTTTGCCGAGCAGCTACTTGGTCAGGGGCAAACACGTTTGCAAAATTCTATGAATTTGATACCCTGGCTGAGGAGGACCTGGAGTTCTCTCATTCGGTGCTGCAGAGTCATCCGCACTCTCCCGCCCGTTTGGGAGCTTTGGTATAATCCCCATGGTCCTTACGGAGTTGCCAGCATCCACTAGGACGTCAGAGAAAATAAGAATTTACTTACCGATAATTCTATTTCTCATAGTCCGTAGTGGATGCTGGGCGCCCATCCCAAGTGCGGATTGTCTGCAATACTTGTACATAGTTATTGTTAACTAATCGGGTTCTTGTTGTGAGCCATCTATTCAGAGATTCCTCTGTTATCATGCTGTTAACTGGGTTTCATATCACAAGTTGTACGGTGTGATTGGTGTGGCTGATATGAGTCTTACCCGGGATTCAAAATCCTTCCTTATTGTGTACGCTCGTCCGGGCACAGTATCCTAACTGAGGCTTGGAGGAGGGTCATAGGGGGAGGAGCCAGTGCACACCAGGTAGTCCTAAAGCTTTCTTTTTGTGCCCAGTCTCCTGCGGAGCCGCTATTCCCCATGGTCCTTACGGAGTGCCCAGCATCCACTACGGACTACGAGAAATAGAATTATCGGTAAGTAAATTCTTATTTTCTTTCCCAGATTTCAATAATGATGATTACATCTGTAAATCAGACCTGGAAAAGACACTTAACAAGCTTACTCGGAATGAGTTAACACCAGAGGAAGTGTGTCTGGTGTGTGAGAAGGTGATAGACGAAGCTGATGTAGACAATGATGGAAAGCTGTCATTGGAGGATTTCCAGCATATGATTGTTAGAGCACCAGACTTTCTGAGGTACCATAAAATATATTGCAGCATTCCATAAAATATTGTTCAAATGTGTTTTTAATAAAGATACTAATTACAACCATGGGCTGTGTTACAGGCCTGGAGGTTATTAGTTTATGGAATTCCAGGCCTGGGGTTACCAGTTTATGGCAGGATAATGTGATGGCAGGGGGATCCTGTCATATGTGTCTCGCTGCTATGGCATTACCCCTATGTTTGCTGAGCTCAGTGCTGATTTACTAGAAAAATGAGGGGCCAAAATGGACCTGAAATCAACTGAAATCAGATATGCTAGAAACCGATGAGTATGACAATCAAAAGAAAATAGACATTCAAACACTCTGTTTAGTAAATTTGTGATTTTGAGTCTTAAATATTCCGGCTATGTCCAGCGTTTATTTAGAAGTCAGACACGATTCTTAGTACATTTTCCCCATGTTCGCTAGAGCAATTAATCATGCTTCACTATGTCACTATGCCTAATTCATCTGTGTTTGGTGGATGCCAGGAGACCACTTTCTGACCAAATGCGTGGAGAAGAAATAATAGTCGCCAATAGTTTGACAATATTAATGCATTATGAAATTGGTAATAGCTTTTTAAATAAGTTGACTAAATACTATATACATGGCACCATGTTGTTAGTCATTCTTGCACCAGAAAAAGGCATAGAGAGCTTTGCACTTTGTAAAATGTGTCTGTGGCGGTGTGTATCTCAGACAGATAAAGATTCAGACTTTGAGAAAACAGACTTATCGCTAAATCCTTTATGACCCATTGGTGTGTCCCACTGGTAAAGTAGACAAATGAGGCCCTAAGTAACCCCCCAAAATTATTTTTTGATCATTTTCGTTTTTATTACAAAAACCATTGTAGCTCGCACACCAAAACATTGTGATTCATTCTAATTCGATATTTTGATACTCTAGCACACAGGTTCTCAAACTCGGTCCTCAGGACCCCACATGGTTCATGTTTTGCAGGTCACCTGTAGATTTTTAACATGCGACAGTTGGTGATACACAGTGCAGCTGCTGGGTGACATGGAAAATGTGAACCATGTGGGGTCCTGAGGACCGAGTTTGAGAACCACTGCTCTAGCATCTGCCGGGAAATTTTCACAGTATTTTGTACATTTAAATGGACTTTGGGATTTGAATGGCAACCGTCATCACAATACAGTCTACGCAATACATTTCTGAATAATGTGCATTTAAATGGACATGGGGAACATAAAGGGTTAAACATAAACCATATATATTGTTTATATCACTTAATCACCTGACAGATGGTATATGGGTAATCTGTTGTGACTTGTTATGTCACATGTTCCTAGTTATAAAGATTATATTAGTGGTGAGGTGGTCTGGACTGCACACCCTAGCTACGTATGATGGGATGTGCTTCCTAGCGATCGCCTCTGCCTGATTGACAGGCAGAGGCGGTCTCTGGGTGGGAGGGGGCGGCACAGCAGCGTTTGGCTGCCGTTTTCGGGGCGCGGTCCGGCCAACGCAGGCGTGGCCGGACCGTGTGTGTGTGTGTGGGGGGGGGGGCACAGTAGCTGCGTGACGTCACACGCAGCCGCTGCGACCCGGGGCATTGACGAGTAACTCCCAGCCAGCCACAGGAGCTGCGCTGGCTGGAAGCTACTCCTGAAGTAGAAAGCATTGCTGCTGTGCAATGCTTTTGTACGAGAGCGGGGGGGCCGGACTGCCATGCGGGGCGGACTAGCCCTGTGCTGGGCGTACCCCCGCATGTCTGGCAAGATGATCGTAGCTGTGCAAAATTTAGCACAGCTATGATCAACTCGGAATGACCCCCTTAGTACTGCAACATAGAAAAAGGACAGCAATGCACCATACAACCATTAGAATTATAATAAATGTAATAATATATCATATTTGAGGTTTTGGCATAAAACTGGGCAGTATTATGAGCCTGCCCACCAATGATCAAGGAAACATCATAGGGCAGGTCTCTAATATTATACGGGTTGCCTCTGGGGTACAGGGCACCCCCAAATCACCCCAGGGTGGTTATAAAGATGTAAACACATTGAGATGTCCACAGCCAAAGTGAAGAAGAAGCCCTATGAGTGTGGAAATAACATTCAGTATTAGTAGGCAACAATATAGGAATTATTGATATTTTATCTGATATAAAGCAGTAGTCATGGAGAATATACATACAAACATACATACATACATACATACATACATACAATCATGCTTTATCTAGAACTGGCTTGTGTTCAGCTACATTGTAAATATCAGTATAATCATATAATAATATAGTACAATTGATTAGTTTACAGTAAATCTTTAAATGTTCTAATATTTTTTTTTTTTTCCTTTTTTTAAATAGCACATTTCATATCCGGATTTAATGTCTCCACACCCAAAGAGAGACTTATCGTTAATTCTTATAAATACAAATATGACAGATATTATGTTACAAATGTACCAACCGAGCAACATCAAGTAACATCTACTGTATAAAACAAGACATGTTGGAATTTTTCATATGACTGATTTAAAATGTGTTACAAACATTGGGGCATCCTGCTGCTGCAAAAAAATGTCAATTTAAGCTATATTGTTGTAATTAGTATAATTGCTGTGTTGTAACTTCCAACATTCCTGATCTGGAAATCCAAACATTTCAGAAAACATGCTGATTCAGCAATATTATAACCATATGACCCAACCCCATCGCTAACTTGTGAAGACCCATCTCTTGTTGTGCTGCAGAGATCATGTTCTCCAAAAACTGAACTATTGAGGGATGTACTGTGATATTCTTGGCAACCTAGCACAGTTTTGGAAAATGGTTACAGAACCACGGCGGACACACATCATACTGTATTACTAGGACTTTAACATGCGCAATAACTAATTGTATTATAGATGAATACTCAAATGTTATATTTTTCGGGAGACAAGTGTAAAATCTTATGAAGTGCTAAATGAGCATGAAGACTAAAAACACCCCAAACTTCAACGCAAATAATGGTTTATTTTACACACACTTTCCTAGTCTGTAAGCTCCCAGATGCAAGGCCCTCCACCTTATTGTTTACTTCCTGCATTGTGCCCTTGTGACTGTCCACAAGAGGGCATCGGGTTCTTCAGTTATACTGTTTTAACTGTCACCCACTTCCTTTTTTCACTGGTTAATGCAGTGGTAGCCAACCCTGGTCCTCGAGAGCTACCAACAGTTCACGGTTTCCAGCTCACCTAGCAGGTGCACAGGTGTAGTCATTACTAACTGACATCTGACACATTTTAAAAGATCCACAGTTGGATCTAATTACTTCACTGTGAGTAGACCTGGAAAATGTGAACTGTTGGTAGCTCTCGAGGACCTAGGTTGGCTACCCCTGGGTTAATGTATCGTCTTGTATGGACTGTTTGTACTTATTTATATTGAATTGTCTTTCACTGTTTTTTCTTTTATGTCCTAGAGGATGCTGGGGTCCACATTAGTACCAATGGGGTATAGACGGGTCCACTAGGAGCCATTGGCATTTTAAGAGTTTGAGAGTGTGGGCTGGCTCCTCCCTCTATGCCCCTCCTACCAGACTCAGTTTAGCAAATGTGCCCGGAGGAGCCGGTCACAGCTAGGGGAGCTCTACAAAGCTTCTCTGGTAAAAGATTTTTTAGAGTTTATTATTTTACAGGGAGGCTCCTGGTAACAGCCTCCCTGCTTCGTGGGACTAAGGGAGGGAGTAGTGTCCACCCTACGGGGTCTGAGCCACTATCTCCACTGACAGGACACTGAGCTCCTGCGGGGATCGAACGTTCCCCGCCACAGAGGATCGCTCACCCCAGCAGCATGCCGCCACCCCCTTACAGAGCCAGAAGATCAGTGGCGAGTTAGTCACCGGCCCCTCTAGCAAGCTGGGGGCTGGTGTGAAGATGGCGGCAACAGGGTATGGAGTGCAGTACTAACTACGCTCTGGGGCTCAGTGGAACATAGTGCGGCACTGTGAGCGGCGCCCTGAGCCAGAGCCTACACCCTACACTGACCTCCAAGCCTGTCAGGGTCCCAGGATCGCTGCCAGCACAATTCCTCAAGCCAGTATAATCTACAGAAGAGCGGGAAGACAGCGCCATGAAGGGGTCGCAGCTTCTCAGAGTGGACCCAGCAGCGTTCAACGCCATTTTTCTGCCTGCAGAAGCGCTGTAAGTGAGAGCTGTCCCTCCAATTCAACTCCAGCTATCTCTTACGGTACCAGGAGATTGTAGAAGGAGGGGGAGGCTGTATAAAGACCGTGTAACCTATTAAGGTGCACAGTCAGCGCTGGTTGGGGGTCTCCCTTGTGTGTGTGTGTGTGTGTGTGTGTGTGTGTGTGTGTGTGTGTGTGTGTGTGTGTGTGTGTGTGGTCTTCATTAAGCTATGTCCAGGGACTCTGTGTCATATGCTGCAGAGGATATGTCCTCTCAGGATGATCTCATTCCATGTAATCAGGATTGCACTGTCTTAGCGCAGATACCAGTGATAAAGGGGAGCCCAGGAAAGGGCACCCTTTGCTTAACCAAGTTCAAGCACGCATTCAGTCAGTCAGCATCAGGTTCATACACGGCTGCAGCCAGTGACCAGTCAACAAAATAACCTTTGTAATAACTAGCCACACGTGTATATAGTGGAAAGTAATAGAGCAGAGAGAGAGAGAGAGAGCTTTATTTCCTACCAGCAGTACATTATAAAGTGATACCAATTAACATATCGTGTAGTCGTTTCCTGACACGAAGCTTAATCCTATTGGCTAATAAAACTTCTATCTTATACGTAATATATTTTGCCAACGTCTATATTTTTTATATGTGCTCTTAAGTGGAATAACTAGGGGGTTTTGCCAACCTCGAAACCTACATATGTCTGGTTATATTTTTACACCTGCTATACCGCAAACTGACAAATACCCTTTGAAGCTCACATGTCTAGCTGCTGACATTATATTTCTGCTAGGAAATTACTGTAAAATATATCTTAGATAAAGGTCATAACTTCACAATGTGGGTTCAAACAAAATGCAGTGTCTGCACTTTTTCCTGTTTCAATTCTAAGCTGAAAAACAATTTGAAACAACTTGTCAGATAAAATGGAGTCTTATGAACAAATATGGCTTCCATCTTTATCACCAGCAAGGGAGTCTGAATGGTTATCCTCTATTAAAACTATGATTTCTCAGATTTCTACTAGGGTTGCACAGAATTAATCTGCAACTCAGGTTTTACAGAACTCTATGGCAGTTTGGTCCAGTTCTGTTACCTCAGGACCCCTTACTGTATGTTCCCACAAATGTGCTCTTGATTATGCAAGATGACATGGATACCGATCGAGACACGGCAGACGGTGCGGGGGATGTGCTGCGGGGGGGTGGCATCTCTTGCAAAAGGGGTGCAGTTGAGGATTGAGGCTATTAGAGATGTGTTGAATATTGCTGATACAACACCTGAACAGGTTGAGGAGGCTTAAATCACTAACAATAAGAAAGCCTCGCTAACCTTCCCTGCATCTAAAGAATTAAATGCTATATTTGAGAAAGCATGGGAAAACACAGAGAAAAAAATCCAGATTCCTAGAAAGGTTCTGGTTGCTTTCCATTCCCTGAGGAGGATAGTAGAAAACCCACCCTCAGTTGACGCGTCTGTATCCAGACTCCAAAAAATTGTGGTTTTACCCGTTCCAGGATCTACCGCCTTAAAAGAGCCGGGTGATCGCAAAATTGACACTACGCTCAAATACATATACACGGCTTCAGGGGCAATACTACGTCCTGCTATTGCCTGTGCATGGATTTCCAAAGCTATAGTAAAGTGGTCAGGCACGTTACTTGAGGATTTGGATACAATGGATAAAAGTGATGTTGAATTGTTTTTACATAACATTCAGGATTCTGCAGGATTTATGGTGGAATCCATGAAAGACCTGGGTTCCATGGCTGCAGGGATATCTTCCTGTCTGTCTCAGCTCGTAGGGGACTTTGGCTGCGCCAGTGGTCTGCCGACGCGGAATCCAGGAGAGGTGTGGAAACCCTACCCTACCCAGGTCAGGCTCTGTTTGGGGAAACGTTGGATGCATGGATTTCCACGGCTACAGCAGGTAAGTTTCCTTTTCTTCCCTCAGCTGCACCTGCTACAAAGAAACCCTTTTCTTCAGCTGCATCTCAGTCCTTTCGGACTGCCAAAGCAAGAAAGGCCAGGCCGTCTAACACCTTCTTTAGAGGAGGTTGGCCAAAATCCAAGAAACCTGCAGCAGCGGGTTCCCAGGAACAGAAACCTACTTCGGGTACGCCAAAGTTCTCAGCGTGACGGTGGACCGTGCGGCCCGGAGGTGGGGCCAGTGGGGGCGAGACTCAGGCATTTTAGTCACGTCTGGGTGTCGTCCGACCTGGATCCCTGGGTGCAAGATATTGTGTCGGTATCCGGACTCCAGGTCAACAACAAAAAGGTTGACACACCTTAGGTCGACGCCAATTGGTCGACACACCTTAGGTTAACATGGACAAAAGGTCGACATGGGCAAACGGTCGACAGGAACAAGGTCGACATGGAAAAATGTCGACATGGGTTTTTCACAATTTTTTCCTTTTTTGGAACCTTTTCATACTTAACGATCCACGTGGACTACGATTGGAACGGTAATCTGTGCCGAGCAAAGCGGAGCGGAGCGAAGGCACCATGCCCGAAGCATGGCGAGCGAAGCGAGCCATGCGAGGGGACAAGGTGCACTAATTGGGGTTCCCGGTCACTCTACGAAGAAAACGACACCAAAAAAACATGAAAAACCCATGTCGACCTTTTTCCATGTCGACCTTGTTCCTGTCGACCTAAGGTGTGTCGACCAATTGGCGGCAACCTAAGTTGTGTCGACCTTTTTGTTGTCGATCTGGAGTCCCAGACCCATTGTGTCCCAGGGGTACAGGCTGGAATTTCAAGATCTCCCTCCTCATCGGTTCTTCAAATCAGGCTTGCCATCTTTGCTGGCAGACAGGGCTATCCTACAGGAAGCCATCCAGAAGTTGGTGGAGGCACAGGTTATTGTATCAGTTCTTCCCCATATGCAAAACAAAGGTTACTATTTGGACCTTTTCGTGGTACCGAAACCGGACCGAAAACGGTCAGG
Source organism: Pseudophryne corroboree (assembly GCF_028390025.1). Taxonomy (NCBI): domain Eukaryota; kingdom Metazoa; phylum Chordata; class Amphibia; order Anura; family Myobatrachidae; genus Pseudophryne; species Pseudophryne corroboree. The sequence goes on from NC_086444.1 coordinate 685,000,874, forward strand.
CCCATTCTGAACTTAAAATCGCTAAACCCGTTCCTGAGGGAGTTCAAGTTCAAAATGGAGTCTCTAAGGGCGGTGATATCAGGTCTTGAGGAGGGGGAATTCCTGGTATCCTTGGATATCAAGGATGCGTACCTCCACATTCCGATTTGGCCGCCACATCAAGCTCATCTCCGTTTCGCACTGTTGGACTGTAATTTTCAATTCCAGGCCCTGTCATTCGGCCTCTCCACAGCACCGAGGGTATTCACCAAGGTGATGTCAGAAATGATGGTTCTCCTCCGCAGACAGGGGGTGAACATAATTCTGTATAATTCTGCTGAAAAAGGCATCGTCCGAGGAGAAGCTGTTACAGTCCATAGTTCTCACGACCCATCTACTCAGGGACACGGTTGGATCCTGAATCTTCCAAAATCACATTTGGAACCAACCAGGAGGTTGTCCTTTCTGGGAATGACCCTCAACATGGAAGTGCAGAGGGTGTTTCTTCCAGAGGAAATAGCGTTGGTGATACAAATAATGGTCCGGGATGTCCTGAAGCCAGCCCGGGTGTCGGTTCATCAGTGCATTCGCCTTTTGGGGAAGATGGTGGCCTCTTACGAGGCTCTACAGTACGGGAGTTTCATGCTTGGTCCTTCCAACTGGATCTCCTGGACAAGTGGTCGGGATCTCATCTACACATGCACCAGAGAATACGTCTGTCGCCGAAGGCCAGGATTTCACTCCTGTGGTGGCTACAATTACCTCACCTTCTGGAGGGCCGTAGGTTTGAGATTCAGGACTGGATCTTCTAACCACGGATGCAAGTCTCCGGGGCTGGGGCGCAGTCACTCAAGGGGAAACCTTCCAAGGAAGGTGGTCAAGTCTGGAAGCCGGCCTGCCGATAAACATTCTGGAACTAAGAGCCGTGTACAACGGTCTTCTCCAAGCGGCCCACCTTCCGCGAAATTGGGCCATTCAAGTGCAGTTGGACAATGTAACAACGGTGGCTTACATAAACCGACAGGGCAGAACGAAGAGCAGAGCTGCAATGTCAGAGGTAACATTCATTCCAGGAGTAGACAACTGGGAAGCGGACTTCCTCAGCAGACACAATCTCCATCCAGGGGAGTGGGGTCTCCAACCGGAGGTGTTCAAGGAGGTAACAGATCTTTGGGGTGTACCCCAAATAGACATGATGGCCTCTCGTCTCAACAAGAAGCTTTGGCGATATTGTTCCAGATCGAGGGACCCGCAAGCAGTGGACGGTGTCTCCGTGGGTATTCCAGTCGGTGTAAGTGTTTCCACCACTCCCACTCATTCCAAGAGTGCTAAAGCTCATACAGAGAACAAGGGTTCAAGCGATCCTCATTGCTCCAGACTGGCCAAGAAGGTCTTGGTACGCGGATCTACTGCTAGAAGAGCCGAGGCTTCTTCCTCTTCGGGATGACCTGCTGCAGCAGGGGCCGTTTGCCTATCAAGACTTACCATGGCTACGTTTGATGGCATGGAGGTTGAATGTCAGATACTAGCTCGGGAAGGGCATTCCAAACAAGGTTATTCCTACCCTGATACAGGCTAGGAAAGGAGTAACGTCTAAACATTACCATCGTATTTGGAAAAAGTATATATCTTGGTGTGAGTCCAAGAAGTTTCCTACAGTGGAGTTTCAACTGGGACGTTTTCTCCTCTTCCTGCAAGCAGGTGTGGATATGGGCCTGGGGTTAGGATCCGTAAAGGTCCAGATTTCGGCCCTGTTCATTTTCTTCCAGAAACAGTTGGCTGCCCTCCCTGAGGTTCAGACTTTTTTGAAGGGAGTTCTGCACATCCAACCGCCCTTTGTACCACCTACGGTGCCCTGGGATCTTAAAGTGGTGTTGCAGTTCCTCCAGTCGGACTGGTTTGAGCCTTTACAGGAGGTTGAGGTCAAGTTTCTCACGTGGAAGGCTGTCACTTTGTTGACCTTATCTTCTGCTAGACGTGTGTCTGAGTTGGGGTCTTTCTCTTGTGAAAGTCCATACTTGATCTTCCATGAAGATAGAGCTGAGCTTCGGACACGTCAGCAGTTTCTTCCGAAGGTTGTGTCGGCATTTCATATCAACCAGCCTATTGTGCGACTGACTCCTCAATTTCATCAAAGTCCTTAGATGTTGTAAGGGCTCTAAAAATCTATGTGAGGAGGACTGCTCATCACAGAAAATCGGACTCACTGTTTGTCCTGTATGATCCCAAGAAAATTGGTTGTCCTGCTTCTAAGCAGACGATCTCTCGCTGGTTCAGGTTCACTATCCAGCATGCATATTCTACGGCAGGCTTGCCGTGTCCTACGTACGTTAAGGCCCACTCTACTCGTAAGGTGGGTTCTTCCTGGGCGGCTGCCCGAGGTGTCTCGGCTTTAAAACTCCGCCGAGCGGCTACTTGGTTGGGGTCGAATTCGCAAAGGTGTACAAGTTTGATACTTTGGCCTCTGAGGACCTTAAGTTTGGTCAATCAGTTCTGCATGAGACTCCTCTCTCTCTCTCCCATTCTGGGAGCTTTGGTACATCCCCATGGTACTAATGTGGACCCCAGCATCCTCTAGGATGTAAGAGAAAATAGGATTTTAATTACCTACCGGTAAATCCTTTTCTCGTAGTCTGTAGAGGATGCTGGGCACCCGCCCAGCACTTCGTTTTCCTGCAGTGATTTTCTGGTTCTTAGTGTTTTTAGTTAAGTACTGCATTGTTACTTGGTAAGTACTGTTTCAGCGGTTGCTGAGTTTCCAAGCTTGTTAGCCTGGTTTGCCTTATGTGTGTAAGCTGGTGTGAATCTCTCCACTATCTGTGTAAAATCCTTCTCTCAAAGATGTCTGTCTCCTCGGGCACAGTTTCTAGACTGAGTCTGGTAGGAGGGGTATAGAGGGAAGAGCCAGCCCACACTCTCAAACTCTTAAAGTGCCAATGGCTCCTAGTGGACCCGTCTATACCCCATGGTACTAATGTGGACCCCAGAATCCTCTACGGACTACGAGAAAAGGATTTACCCGTAGGTAATTAAAATCCTATTTTTCCCTGTATAATAGCTGCGGATATGTGGTGGACCCATATAAATAAAATAGAATACTAATTGTAATATTAATAATAAAAATAAAATAGCACATATGTACAATAAAAGAAAATATCTTTAGAGCTAAGATAAAAAAACTAAATTCAGAGCAGACATACAATACTTTATTATTTGATACTAGTGAAACCTACAGTAGTGTATGGTACACTTGCAGGGGCGGGTTAAGTCTGGTGGGGCCAGGAGCATCGAAGTTGCCCCAGTAGGAAAATTGCTCATAAACAACCCCCGCCCATGTGTAAAAAATTACACAAACACACCAGTATATATTTAACTATATACTCACTGCCAGGGCCGTCTTAATGGCAGTGTAGGTCCCTGGGCAAAGCAATGCACTGGGGCCCCTACCCATCCTCCTGCGGTGGGATGGGGGTGCTATCAGCAGAAGCTAAAAGCAATAGCAGTGTTATACCTGAATGTTACATATTCAACGGATATCGATTGCAAATTGACTCCACCTCTCCCCTTTTCGTCAACAGGTAAACAATATTGCAGCCTATTCCAACTGTTTTTACTGAAGTATTACTAGTTAAACAATATCGCAGCCTATTCCAACTTACATTGCATGGTTAAAACTTTAGAAAGCTGTTCTAAGTAGTGATGTGCACCGGAAATTTTGTGTTTTGGTTTTGGGTTCGGTTCCGCGGCCGTGTTTTGGATTCGGACGCGTTTTGGCAAAACCTCACCGAAATTTTTTTGTCAGATTCGGGTGTGTTTTGGATTCGGGTGTTTTTTTTCAAAAAACCCTAAAAGCAGCTTAAATCATAGAATTTGGGGGTCATTTTGATCCCATAGTATTATTAACCTCAATAACCATAATTTCCACTCATTTCCAGTCTATTCTGAACACCTCACACCTCACAATATTATTTTTAGTCCTAAAATTTGCACCGAGGTCGCTGGATGGCTAAGCTAAGTGACACAAGTGGCCGACACAAACACCTGGCCCATCTAGGAGTGGCACTGCAGTGTCAGGCAGGATGGCCCTTCCAAAAAATTGTCCCCAAACAGCACATGATGCAAAGAAAAAAAAGAGGCGCACCAAGGTGGCTGTGTGACTAAGCTAAGCGACACAAGTGGCCGACACAAACACCTGGCCCATCTATGAGTGGCACTGCAGTGTCAATCAAGACAGGATGGCACTTCCAAAAAATTGTCCCCAAACAGCACATGATGCAAAGAAAAAAAGAGAGGCGCACCAAGGTGGCTGTGTAACTAAGCTAAGCGACACAAGTGGCCGACACAAACACCTGGCCCATCTAGGAGTGGCACTGCAATGTCAGGCAGGATGGCCCTTCCAAAAAATTGTCCCCAAACAGCACATGATGCAAAGAAAAAAAAAAGAGGCGCACCAAGGTGGCTGTGTGACTAAGCTAAACGACACAAGTGGCCGACACAAACACCTGGCCCATCTAGGAGTGGCACTGCAGTGTCAGGCAGGATGGCCCTTCCAAAAAATTGTCCCCAAACAGCACATGATGCAAAGAAAAATGAAAGAAAAAAGAGGTGCAAGATGGAATTGTCCTTGGGCCCTCCCACCCACCCTTATGTTGTATAAACAGGACATGCACACTTTAACAAACTCATCATTTCAGTGACAGGGTCTGCCACACGACTGTGACTGAAATGACTGGTTGGTTTGTGCCCCCACCAAAAAAAGAAGCAATCAATCTCTCCTTGCACAAACTGGCTCTACAGAGGCAAGATGTCCACCTCATCATCATCCTCCGATTCCTCACCCCTTTCACTGTGTACATCCCCCTCCTCACAGATTATTTATTCGTCCCCACTGGAATCCACCATCTCATGTCCCCGTGTACTTTCTGGAGGCAATTGCTGCTGGTGAATGTCTCCACGGAGGAATTGATTATAATTCATTTTGATGAACATCATCTTCTCCACATTTTCTGGAAGTAACCTCGTACGCTGATTGCTGACAAGGTGAGCGGCTGCACTAAAGACTCTTTCGGAGTACACACTGGAGGGAGGGCAACTTAGGTAGAATAAAGCCAGTTTGTGCAAGGGCCTCCAAATTGCCTCTTTTTCCTGCCAGTATACGTACGGACTGTCTGACGTGCCTACTTGGATGCGGTCACTCATATAATCCTCCACCATTCTTTCCATGGTGAGAGAATCATATGCAGTGACAGTAGGCGACATGTCAGTAATCATTGGCAGGTCCTTCAGTCCGGACCAGATGTCAGCACTCGCTCCAGACTGCCCTGCATCACCGCCAGCGGGTGGGCTAGGAATTCTTAGCCTTTTCCTCGCACCCCCAGTTGCGGAAGAATGTGAAGGAGGAGATGTGGACGGGTCACGTTCCGCTTGACTTGACAATTTTCTCACCAGCAGGTCTTTGAACCTCCGCAGACTTGTGTCTGCCGGAAAGAGAGATACAACGTAGGTTTTAAATCTAGGATCGAGCACGGTGGCCAAAATGTAGTGCTCTGATTTCAACAGATTGACCACCCGTGAATCCTGGTTAAGCGAATTAAGGGCTCCATCCACAAGTCCCACATGCCTAGCGGAATCGCTCTGTTTTAGCTCCTCCTTCAATGTCTCCAGCTTCTTCTGCAAAAGCCTGATGAGGGGATTGACCTGACAAAGGCTGGCAGTGTCTGAACTGACTTCACGTGTGGCAAGTTCAAAGGGTTGCAGAACCTTGCACAACGTTGAAATCATTCTCCACTGCGCTTGAGTCAGGTGCATTCCCCCTCCTTTGCCTATATCGTGGGCAGATGTATAGGCTTGAATGGCCTTTTGCTGCTCCTCCATCCTCTGAAGCATATAGAGGGTTGAATTCCACCTCGTTACCACCTTTTGCTTCAGATGATGGCAGGGCAGGTTCAGGAATGTTTGGTGGTGCTCCAGTCTTCTGTACGCGGTGCCTGAATGCCGAAAGTGGCCCGCAATTCTTCGGGCCACCGACAGCATCTCTTGCACGCCTCTGTCGTTTTTTAAATAATTCTGCACCACCAAATTCAATGTATGTGCAAAACATGGGACGTGCTGGAATTTGCCCAGATGTAATGCACGCACAATATTGCTGGCGTTGTCCGATGTCACAAATCCCCAGGAGAGTCCAATTGGGGTAAGCCATTCTGCGATGATCTTCCTCAGTTGCCGTAAAAGGTTGTCAGCTGTGTGCCTATTCTGGAAAGCGGTGATACAAAGCGTAGCCTGCCTAGGAACGAGTTGGCGTTTGCGAGATGCTGCTACTGGTGCCACCGCTGCTGTTCTTGTCCGGGAGGCAATACATCTACCCAGTGGGCTGTCACAGTCATATAGTCCTGAGTCTGCCCTGCTCCACTTGTCCACATGTCCGTGGTTAAGTGGACATTGGGTACAACTGCATTTTTTAGGATACTGGTGAGTCTTTTTCTGAGGTCTGTGTACATTTTCGGTATCGCCTGCCTAGAGAAATGGAACCTAGATGGTATTTGGTACCGGGGACACAGTACCTCAATCAAGTCTATAGTTGCCTCTGAATTAACGATGGATACCGGAACCACGTTTCTCACCGCCCAGGCTGCCAAGGCCTGAGTTATCTGCTTTGCAGCAGGATGACTGCTGTGATATTTCATCTTCCTCGCAAAGGACTGTTGGACAGTCAATTGCTTACTGGAAGTAGTACAAGTGGTCTTCCGACTTCCCCTCTTGGATGACGATCGACTCCCAGCAGCAACAACAGCAGCGCCAGCAGCAGTAGGCGTTACACTCAAGGATGCATCGGAGGAATCCCAGGCAGGAGAGGACTCGTCAGACTTGACAGTGACATGGCCTGCAGGACTATTGGCTTTCCTGGGTAAGGATGAAATTGACACTGAGGGAGTTGGTGGTGTGGTTTGCAGGAGCTTGGTTACAAGAGGAAGGGATTTAGTGGTCAGTGGACTGCTTCCGCTGTCACCCAAAGTTTTTGAACTTGTCACTGACTTATGATGAATGCGCTGCAGGTGACGTATAAGGGAGGATGTTCCGAGGTGGTTAACGTCCTTACCCCTACTTATTACAGCTTGACAAAGGCAACACACGGCTTGACACCTGTTGTCCGCATTTGTGTTGAAATAATTCCACACCGAAGAGCTGATTTTTTTGGTATTTTGACCAGGCATGTCAATGGCCATATTCCTCCCACGGACAACAGGTGTCTCCCCGGGTGCCTGACTTAAGCAAACCACCTCACCATCAGAATCCTCCTTGTCAATTTCCTCCCCAGCGCCAGCAACACCCATATCCTCATCCTGGTGTACTTCAACAGTGACATCTTCAATTTGACTATCAGGAACTGGACTGCGGGTGCTCCTTACAGCACTTGCAGGGGGCGTGCAAATGGTGGAAGGTGCAAGCTCTTCCCGTCCAGTGTTGGGAAGGTCAGGCATCGCAACCGACACAATTGGACTCTCCTTGGGGATTTGTGATTTTGAAGAACGCACAGTTCTTTGCTGTGCTTTTGCCAGCTTAAGTCTTTTCTTTTTTCTAGCGAGAGGATGAGAGCTTCCATCCTCATGTGAAGCTGAACCACTAGCCATGAACATAGGCCAGGGCCTCAGCCGTTTCTTGCCACTCCGTGTCGTAAATGGCATATTGGCAAGTTTACGCTTCTCCTCAGACGCTTTTAATTTTGATTTTTGGGTCATTTTACTGAACTTTTGTGTTTTGGATTTTACATGCTCTCTACTATGACATTGGGCATCGGCCTTGGCAGACGACGTTGATGGCATTTCATCGTCTCGGCCATGACTAGTGGCAGCAGCTTCAGCACGAGGTGGAAGTGGATCTTGATCTTTCCCTTTAACCTCCACATTTTTGTTCTCCATTTTTTTTATAATGTGTGGAATTATATGCCAGTATCAATAGCAATGGCCTACTACTATATTTAATGTGCAAAACTGTCTAAAATGCACCACAGGTATAGAATGTAGATGGATAGTATACTTAATGGATGACGAGTGACGATACAGAGGTAGGTACAGCAGTGGCCTACCGTACTGCTATAAGTATATATATATATATATATATATATAGTATACTGGTGGACACTGTCAGCAAACTGCAAAACTGTCTAAAATGCACCACAGGTATAGAATGTAGATGGATAGTATACTTAATGGATGACGAGTGACGACACAGAGGTAGGTACAGCAGTGGCCTACCGTACTGCTATAAGTATATATATAATAAACTGGTGGACACTGTCAGCAAACTGCAAAACTGTCTAAAATGCACCACAGGTATAGAATGTAGATGGATAGTATACTTAATGGATGACGAGTGATGACACAGAGGTAGGTACAGCAGTGGCCTACCGTACTGCTATAAGTATATATATAGTATACTGGTGGACACTGTCAGCAAACTGCAAAACTGTCTAAAATGCACCACAGGTATAGAATGTAGATGGATAGTATACTTAATGGATGACGAGTGACGACACAGAGGTAGGTACAGCAGTGGCCTACCGTACTGCTATAAGTATATATATAATAAACTGGTGACACTGTCAGCAAACTGCAAAACTGTCTAAAATGCACCACAGGTATAGAATGTAGATGGATAGTATACTTAATGGATGACGAGTGACGACACAGAGGTAGGTACAGCAGTGGCCTACCGTACTGCTATAAGTATATATATATATATATATATATAGTATACTGGTGGACACTGTCAGCAAACTGTAAAACTGTCTAAAACGCACCACAGGTATAGAATGTAGATGGATAGTATACTTAATGGATGACGAGTGACGACACAGAGGTAGGTACAGCAGTGGCCTACCGTACTGCTATAAGAATATATATAATAAACTGGTGGACACTGTCAGCAAACTGTAAAACTGTCTAAAATGCACCACAGGTATAGAATGTAGATGGAGGTACACTTAATGGATGACGAGTGACGACACAGAGGTAGGTACAGCAGTGGCCTACCGTACTGCTATATATAGTATACTGGTGGACACTGTCAGCAAACTGCAAAACTAAAATGCACCACAGGTATAGAATGTAGATGGATAGTATACTTAATGGATGACGACACAGAGGTAGGTACAGCAGTGCACTCTGCACTGTACTCCTCCTATATAATATGAATTATACTGGTGGTCTCCACTCCCAGTCCCCACAGTAAAGCAGCACACTGAGCACAGATATGGAGTGTTTTTCAGGCAGACAACGTATACTGGTGGTCACTGTCAGCAAAACTCTGCACTGTACTCCTGCTATAGCTGCTCCTCAGTCCCCACAATTAAGCAGTGTGAGCACTCATCACAGATATATTATGCAGCACACTGAGCACAGATATGGTATGGAGCGTTTTTTTCAGGCAGTGAACGGATAAAAACTGGTGGTCACTTATCAGCAAAACACTGCACTGTACTCCTAACAGCTGCTCCCCAATCCTCCCCACAATTAAGCAATAAACAACCAATGAATCAAGTTCTGTTTTCTACAATAAACGGAGAGGACGCCAGCCACGTCCTCTCCCTATCATCTCCAATGCACGAGTGAAAATGGCGGCGACGCGCGGCTGCTTATATAGATTTCGAATCTCGTGAGAATCCGACAGCGGGATGATGAAGTTCGGGCGCGCTCGGGTTAGCCGAGCAAGGCGGGAAGGTTCGAACCTGCCTCGGACCCGTGTAAACAAGGTGAAGTTCGGGGGGGTTCGGTTTCAGAGAAACCGAACCCGCTCATCACTAGTTCTAAGTGGATTTATATCTGTACTATGCAAAGAACTTATAGTGATTGAGTGGGGTTTACTGACCTTACATTTGTTAGATTTGATTAACACCTTTTGCTGAAGGGGGAGGGTTGCTGTGTGGGTGACGGGGTTGTAATCAGGTTGAACATGTGTTTGTAGACTTATTTATTCAGTATAGGTCAGGACTCCAGTCCGCTAGGCCGCTGCAGTGCCTAGTATATGAAGTGGCTAGTTATAAAGTGGCAGCTAAAATCAATAGCAGTGTTATAACTGAATGTTAAACCGAAGGAAAACAGAAGGCAAACAAATCAACAAGATAACACAAGGACTGCGTTACAAACACAAAACTCAGGATCATTATGCGGCCTCCCCTCACCTATACCATGAGAACACCAGGACCAGGTTTACCACCTCTCTGGCTGAGAACATCAAGTCTGCCCCTGGGCCTAACCCTCAAGATCAACAGGGAACTGTGTGGGCAGAGCACCAGGACCAGGCTCAGCAGGGACATCCCCATTGCTCTTGAGTGTGCCCCCACATTCTCATACCCACCCGTACTATGATCTTATCAAAATAATGTTAACCCAGTTTCTCTTACATCCTAGAGGATGCTGGGGTCCACATTAGCACCATGGGGTATAGACGGGTCCACTAGGAGCCACTGGCACTTTAAGAGTTTGAGAGTGTGGGCTGACTCCTCCCTCTATGCCCCTCCTACCAGACTCAGTTTAGAAACTGTTCCCGGAGGAGCCGGTCACAACTAGGGGAGCTCCTAGAGCTTCTTTAGTTTTATTTTTTTCTAAGAGTTATTTAGACACAAGGAGGCTGCTGGCAACAGCATTCCTGCTTCATGGGACTAAGGGGGAGAGTAGTGTCCGTTCCAAGGGATCTGAGCCACTATCTCCGCTGACAGGACACTGAGCTCCTGAGAGTGATGATCATTAGCCGCCCCAGGTGACCGCTCACTCCCGCAGCATGCCGCCACCCCTTTACAGAGCCAGAATATTCCGGTGGCAAGTGAGTCACTGGCCCCCCTGGCAAGCAGGGAGCTGGTATGAAGATGGCGGCAACAGGGTAGGAGCGCAGTATTAACTGCGCTCCGGAGGCTCAGCGGTACATAGTGTGGTGGTGAGGGGCGCCCTGTGCCAGCACCTATAACCTACACTGGTCGCAAGCCTTTCAGGGACCTCGATTACACTGCCAGCAACAATCCTCAGGCCAGAATAAAAAACTGAAAAGCGGGAAGCAGCGCCATGTTAAGGGGGCGAAGCTTATCCTCAGAGTGGGCCCAGCAGCGTTCAGCACCATTTTCCTGCATGCAGATCCTCTACAAAGACGCTGACAGGGAGAGTTGTCCCTCCAAGCAACTCCAGCTATCTGTACGGTACCAGGGGGTTGTAGAAGGGGGGGAGGCTGTGTAAATACTGTGTAGTCTATTAAGGTACACAGTAAGTGCCAGGTAGTGGTATTATATCTACCTAGGAAAGCGCTGTGTGTGGGTTGGCTCCAATTTCTGTGTTTCTCTGTGGCATACTTGGGGGGAAACTTTGTCTGACATTTCCCTGTATCTGTGTGGGTGTTTGTTGTATCACATAGCCATGTCTAGGGACTCTGTGTCTTATGCTGCAGAGGACATTTCCTCTCAGGAGAAATCCATTCCATTTGCACAGGAATGTAATGTCTCAGATCCCTATTAATGAGCCTGAGTGGTTAACCTCTATTAAGGGAATGATCTCTCAGATCTCTACTAGGGTAGCTCATACTGAGACTGAAACTCAGGTTTTAAAGAAATGTATGGCAGTTTGGTCAGGTTCTGTCCCTATTCCTTCAAAATCCCCTAGCATATACCCACAGAAACGTGCACTTGCCCAGATTATGCAAGATGACATGGATACCGACTCTGATATGGCAGACGTGCGGGACGGCATCCCTTGCAAAAGGGTTGTAGCTAATGATTGAGGCAATAAGAGATGTATTAAATATTACTGACACAACACCTGAGCAGGTTGAGGAGGCTTACTTCACAGACAATAAGAAAGCCTCGCAAACCTTCCCTGCGTCTAAAGAATTTAACGCTTTGTTTGAAAAATCCTGGTAAAACCCGGAGAAAAAAATCCAGATCCCACAAAAGGGTTCTGGTTGCTTTTCCCTCCCCTGAGGAAGATAGGAAAAAATGGGAAAACCCAGCCATAGTTGACGCGTCTATTTCCAGACTGTCGAAAAAGGTGGTTTTACCTGTCCCTGGATCTACCGCGTTAAAAGAACCGGCGGATTGTAAGATTGACACTACGATCAAATCCATATACACTGCTTCAAGGGTGGCGTTGAGGCCTACTATTGCCTGCGCATGGATCTCTAAAGCTATAGTAAAGTGGTCAAGGACATTACTAGAGGATTTGGATTCACTGGATAGAAGTGACATTGAATTATTTTTACGTAAAATACAGGATTCTGTGGGATTCATGGTGGAATCCATGAAGGACCTGGGTGCGCTGACTGCAAGGATATCTTCCATGTCTGTCTCAGCTCGTAGGGGACTCTGGCTACGCCAATGGTCTGCAGACGCGGAATCCAGGAGAATTGTGGAGAACCTAGACAGGTCAGGCTCTGTTTGGGGAACATTGGATGCGTGGATTTCCACGGCAACCGCTGGTAAGTCACCTTTTCTTCCCTCTGCTGCGCCTTCTACAAAGAAACCTTTTTCTTCATCGGCATCGCAGGCCTTTCACACCGCTAAGACAAAAAAGTCCAAGCCTCCTACCACCTTCTTTAGAGATGGGCAGGTAAAATCCAAAAAGCCTCCACCCGCAGGCTCCCAGGACCAGAAGCCTGCTTCTGGTACCTCAAAATCCTCAGCATGACGGTGGACCACGCAGCCTGGAGGACGGGCTGGTGGGGGTGAGACTCAGAAGTTTCAGCAACGTCTGGGTGTCATCCGGCCTGGATCCCTGGGTACAGGATATTGTGTCCCAGAGGTACAGACTGGAGTTTCAAGAAACCCCACCTCACCGATTCTTCAAATCAGGTTTGCCAGATTTACTGACAGACAGAAGCTATCCAGAAATTGGAAAGGTCAGAGGTCATTGTCCCAGTTCGACCTCATATGCACAACGTGGGTTACTATTCAAACCTTTTTGTGGTACCGAAACCGGATGGTTCGGTCAGACCAATTTTGAACTTGAAATCGTTGAACCCTTATTCTAAGGGAGTTCAAATTCAAAATAGAGTCTCTGAGAGTGGTGATCTCAGGTCTGGAGGAGGGGGAGTTTCTGGTATCCTTAGATATCAAGGATGCGTATCTCCACATTCCGATTTGGCCTCCGCACCAGGCTTATCTCAGATTTGCACTCTTAGACAGTCACTATCAGTTTCAGGCTCTGCCATTCGGTCTCTCCAAGGCACCAAGGGTGTTCACCAAGGTGATGGCAGAGATGATGGTTCTCCTCCACAGACAGGGAGTGAACATAGGGAGTCCTTCCGAGTTGATCGCTAGCTGCCGTTGTTCGCAGCACAGCGATCAGGCTAAAAATCTGTACTTCTGCACATGCGTATGCGCGACGTACTTTCACAAAAGCCGATGCAGTTTCACACAAGGTCTAGCGACGCTTTTCAATCGCACTGCTGGCTGCAGAGTGATTGACAGAAAGTGGGTGTTTCTGGGTGGTAACTGACCATTTTTGGGGAGTATGTGTAAAAATGCAGGCGTGTCAGATACAAACGCGGGCATGCCTGGGGAAACGCAGGGCGTGTTCGTGACATCAAAACAGGAACTAAACAGACTGAAGTGATCGCTAGCTAGGAGTAAGTCTCGAGCTGCTCAGAAACTGCACAATCTTTTTTTGTAGCAGCGCTGCGATCCTTTCGATCGCACTTCTGCTGACCTAAGATACACTCCAAGAGGGCTGCGGCTTAGCGTTTGCACGGCTGCTAAAAGCAACCAACGAGTGAACAACTCGGGATGAAGGTCATAATTCCATACCTGGACGATCTGCTGATAAAGGCGTCGTCCTGGAAGAAGCTGTTGCAGTCCATTGCTCTCACGACTCATCTGCTCAGGGTACATGGTTGGATCCTGAACCTTCCAAAGTCACATTTGGAGCCGACAAGGAGATTGTCTTTCCTGGGGATGATCCTCGACATGGAAGTGCAGAGGGTGTTTCTACCAGTGGAGAAAGCGTTGGTGATACAATCAATGGTCCGGGATGTCCTGAAGCCAGCCCGGGTATCGATTCATCAGTGCATTCGTCTTCTGGGGAAGATGGTTCCCTCTCATGAGGCTCTGCAGTTCAGAAGCTTTCATGCACGATCCTTCCAACTGGATCTCCTAGACAAGTGGTCGAGATCTCATCTACATACAGTATGCACCTGAGGATACATCTGTCGCCGAAAGCAATGATTTCACTCCTCTGGTGGCTACAAATGCCTCACCTTCTAGAGGGATTGGGATTCAGGACTGTATCCTTCTAACCACGGATGCAAGTCCCCGGACTGGGGCACAGTCACTCAAGGGGAAACCTTCCAAGGAAGGTTGTCAAGCTTGGAATTTGGTCTTCCAATAAAGATTCTGGAACTAAGAGACGTGTACAACAGTCTTCTGCAAGTGGCACATCTTCTGAAAGATCAGGCCATTTAGGTTCAGTCGGACAATGTGACGACAGTGGCCTACATAAACCATCAAGGCGGAACGAAAAGCAGAGCTGCAATGTCAGAGGTAACAAAAATCATCCTCTGGGCGGAAAAGCATGTGGTGGTGGTCATTCCAGGAGTGGACAACTGGGAAGCGGACTTCCTCAGCAGATACGATCTCCATCCAGGAGAGTGGGGTCTCTATCCAGAGGTGTTCACGGAATTGACAAATCTTTGGGAGGTTCCTCAAACAGACATGATGGCCTCCCGCCTCAACAAAAAACATTGGAGGTATTGCTCCAGGTCAAGAGACCCGCAGGCAGTGGCGGTGGACACCCTGGTAACTCCGTGGGTGTTCCAGTTGGTGTACGTGTTTCCTCCACTTCCACCAATTCCAAGAATTCTAAAGCTCGTAAGGAGTACAGGAGTTCATGCAATCCTCATTGCTCCGGACTGGCCAAGAAGGGCTTGGTACGCGGAGGTTGAACGCCAGATCTTAGCTCGGAATTGCATTCCGAACAAGGTTATTCCTACCCTGATACAGGCTTGGAAAGGAGTAACGTCTAAACATTACCATCGCATTTGGAAGAAGTATGCATCTTGGTTTGAGGCCAAGAAGTTTCCTACAGTGGAGTTTCAACTGGGACGTTTTCTCCTATTCCTGCAAGCAGGTGTGGATATGGGCCTGCGGTTGGGATCCATAAAGGTCCAGATTTCGTCCCTATCCATTTTCTTCCAGAAACAGCTGGCTTCCCTCCCTGAGGTTCTCACTTTTTTGAAAGGGGTTCAGCACATCCAGCCTCCCTTTGTGCCACCTACGGCGCCCTGGGATCTTAAAGTGGTGTTACAGTTCCTCCAATCAGATAGGTTTGAATCTCTACCGGAGGTTGAGGTCAAGTTTCTCACATGGAAGGCTGTCACTTTGTTGGCCTTAGCTTCTGCTAGACGTGTGCAGAGTTGCAGGGTTTGTCTTGTAATAGCCCCTACTTGATCTTCCATGAAGATAGAGCTGAGCTCCGGACACGTCAACAGTTCCTTCCGAAGGTTGTGTCAGCATTTCATATCAACCAACCTATAGTGGTGCCAGTTGCTACGGACTCAATTTCATAACAGTCCTTGGATGTTGCTCGTCACAGAAAATTGGACTCTTTGTCCTGTATGATCCCAAGAAACTTGGGTGTCCTGCTTCTAAGCAGACGATCTCTCGCTGGATCAGGTTCACTATCCAGCATGCATATTCTACGCCAGGATTGCCATGTCCTACATCTGTTAAGGCCCACTCTACTCGTAAGATGGGTTCTTCCTGGGTGGCTGCCCGTGGTGTCTCGGCTTTACAGCTTTGCCGAGCGGCTACTTAGTCTGGGTCAAACACGTTTGCTAAGTTCTACAAGTTCGATATTTTGGCCTCTGAGGACCTGAAGTTTGGTCAATCAGTTTTGCAGGAGCCTCCGCGCTCTCCCTCCCGTTTTGGGAGCTTTGGTACATCCCCATGGTACTAATGTGAACCCCAGCATCCTCTAGGACGTAAGAGAAAATAGGATTTTAATTACCTACCGGTAAATCCTTTTCTCGTAGTCCGTAGAGGATGCTGGGGGCCCGCCCAGCACTTCATGATCCTGCAGTGGTTACTTAGTTCTGTACTGCTTGGTTCTTGGTTACTTGGTTAAGTAATCTTGTTCAGCGGTTGCTGAGTTTTCAAGCTGGTTAGCTTGGTTTGCCTTGTATGTGTGAGCTGGTATGAATCTTACAACTATCTGTGTCAAATACTTCTCTCGAAGTTGTCCGTCTCCTCGGGTACAGTTCCTATACTGAGTTTGGTAGGAGGGGCATAGAGGGAGGAGCCAGCCCACACTCTCAAACTCTTAAAGTGCCAGTGGCTCCTAGTGGACCCATCTATACCCCATGGTACTAATGTGGACCCCAGCATCCTCTACGGACTACGAGAAAAGGATTTACCGGTAGGTAATTAAAATCCTATTTTTCCTTCTGCCACCGGTTACCTGCAATTGTTTTTTTCCCCCCTGTTGTTGTGTTTTTTTCTCTTTCACCCCACCATGTGCTTTTCCTGTACTGTTTACCTCCACTGATTGCACACACTGTCGTTACGCCCTATATACAGGGTACATCATACTACTACACAAGTGTCAGTTTTCCCATATATGCACTGGGCCCTTGTATAGCTCACCTCCCACAGTGTAACCTTCGACGTGCGCCCAACAGGGCTGCCCTATATGGTACACTTGTGGATGAGATGGTTTTGTTGGAACCCTACTCTGAACTTTAGGACTCTAGTGTGATTGCTGACTTTATATAAGAACTAGAGATGTGCACCAGAAATTTTTCGGGTTTTGTGATTTGGTTTTGGATTCGGTTCCGCGGCCGTGTTTTGGATTCGGACGCATTTTACCAAAACCTCCCTGAAAATATTTTGTCGGATTCGGGTGTGTTTTGGATTCAGGTGTTTTTTGTTTCCAAAAAACCCTCAAAAACAGCTTAAATCATAGAATGTGGGGGTAATTTTGATCCTATAGTATTATTAACCTCAAAAACCATAATTTCCACTCATTTCCAGTCTATTCTGAACACCTCACACCTCACAATATTATTTTTAGTCCTAAAATTTGCACCAAGGTCGCTGGATGACTAAGCTAAGCGACCCAAGTGGGCGGCACAAACACCTGGCCAATCTAGGAGTGGCACTGCAGTGTCAGATAGGATGGCACTTAAAAAAATTGGCCCCAAACATCACATGATGCAAAGATAAATAAAAAAAAAAGAAGTGCAAGATGGAATTGACCTTGGGCCCTCCCACTGTCCTTGGGCCCTCCCACCCACCCTTATGTTGTATAAACAGGACATGCACACTTTAACAAACCCATCATTTCAGCCACAGGGTCTGCCACACGACTGTGGCTGAAATGACTGGTTGGTTTGGGCTCCCACCAAAAAAAGAAGCAATCAATCTCTCCTTGCTCAAACTGGCTCTACAGAGGCAAGATGTCCACCTCATCATCATCATCCTCTGATTCCTCACCCCTTTCACTGTGTACATCCCCCTCCTCACAGAGTATTAATTCGTCCCCACTGGAATCCACCATCTCAGGTCCCTGTGTACTTTCTGGAGGCAATTGATGGTGAATGTCTCCACGGAGGAATTGATTATAATTAATTTTGATGAACATCATATTCTCCACATTTTGTGGAAGTAACCTCGTACGCCGATCACTGACAAGGTGATCGGCTGCACTAAACACTCTTTTGGAGTACACACTGGAGGTGGGGGCAACTTAGGTAAAATAAAGCCAGTTTGTGCAAGGGCCTCCAAATTGCCTCTTTTTCCTGCCAGTATACATACGGACTGTTTGACGTGCCTACTTGTATGCTGTCACTCATATAATCCTCCACCATTCTTTCAATGGTGACAGAATCATATGCAGTGACAGTAGATGACATGTCAATAATCGTTGGCAGGTCCTTCAGTCCGAACCAGATGTCAGCACTCGCTCCAGACTGCCCTGCATCACCGCCAGCGGGTGGGCTCTGAATTCTTAGCCTTTTCCTCGCAGCCCCTCGTGGGAGAATGTGAAGGAGGAGCTGTTGACGGGTCACGTTCCGCTTGAGTTGACAAGTGTCTCACCAGCAGGTCTTTGAACATCTGCAGACTTGTGTTTGCTGGAAAGAGAGATACAACGTAGGCTTTAAACCTAGGATCGAGCACGGCGGCCAAAATGTAGTGCTCCGATTTCAACAGATTGACCACCCGTGAATCCTAATTAAGCGAATGAAGGGCTCCACCCACAAGTCCCACATGCCTAGTGGAATCGCTCCATTTTAGCTCCTCCTTCAATCTCTCCAGCTGCTTCTGCAAAAGCCTGATGAGGGGAATGACCTGACTCAGGCTGGCAGTGTCTGAACTGACTTCACGTGTGGCAAGTTCAAAGGGTTGCAGAACCTTGCACAATGTTGAAATCATTCTCCACTGCGCTTGAGTCAGGTGCATTCCCCCTCCTTTGCCTATATCGTAGGCAGATGTATAGGCTTGAATGGCCTTTTGCTGCTCCTCCATCCTCTGAAGCATATAGAGGGTTGAATTCCACCTTGTTACCACCTCTTGCTTCAGCTGATGGAGGGGCAGGATCAGGAGTGTTTGCTGGTGCTCCAGTCTTCGGCACGCGGTGGCTGAATGCCGAAAGTGGCCCGCAATTCTTCGGGCCACCGACAGCATCTCTTGCACGCCCCTGTCATTTTTTTAAAAATTCTGCACCACCAAATTAATTGTATGTGCAAAACAAGGGACGTGCTGGAATTTGCCCACATGTAACGCACGCACAATATTGGTGGCGTTGTCCATGTCACAAATCCCCAGGAGAGTCCAATTACCCCATAAGCCAATCTGCGATGATGTTAGTTATCAGTGGACTTTCCGCTGTCACCCAAAGTTTTTGAACTTGTCAATGACTTCTGATGAATGCGCTCCAGGTGACGTATAAGGGAGGATGTTCCTAGGTGGTTAACATCCTTACCCCTTCTTATTACAGCTTGACAAAGGCAACACACGGCTTGACACCTGTTGTCCGCATTTCTGTTAAAATAATTCCACACCGAAGAGGTGATATTTTTTTGTAATTTAACCAGGCATGTCAATGGCCATATTGATCCCACGGACAACAGGTGTCTCCCCGGGTGCCTGACTTAAACAAACCACCTCACCATCAGAATCCTCCTTCTCAGCGCCAGCAACACCCATATCCTCATCCTGGTGTACTTCAACAGTGACATCTTCAATTTGACTATCAGGAACTGGACTGCGGGTGCTCCTTCCAGCACTTGCAGGGGGTTGTGCAAATGGTGGAAGGAGCCACCTCTTACCGTCCAGTGTTGGGAAGGTCAGGCATCGCAACCGCCGACACAAATAGACTGTCCTTGAGGATTTGTGATTTAGAAGAACGCACAGTTCTTTGCTGTGCTTTTGCCATCTTAACTCTTTTTAGTTTTCTATTGGGAGGATGAGTGCTTCCATCCTCATGTGAAGCTGAACCCCTAGCCATGAACATAGGCCAGGGCCTCAGCCGTTCCTTACCACTCCGTGTCGTAAATGGCATATTGGCAAGTTTACGCTTCTCCTCAGGCGCTTTTAATTTAGATTTTTGGGTCATTTTACTGAACTTTTGTTTTTTTGATTTTACATGGCCTTGGCAGACAACGTTGATGGCATTTCATTGTCTCGGCCATGACTAGTGGCAGCAGCTTCAGCACTAGGTGGAAGTGGATCTTGATCTTTCCCTATTTCACCCTCCACATTTTTGTTCTCCATTTTTTAATGTGTGGAATTATATGCCAGTAATATTATTATATCAATAGCAATGGCCTACTGTACTGTACAACTATATACTGTTGGTCACCAAAATGCTGCACTGTACTAATATATATACTGCTCACAAAAATGCAGCACAGATATGGAATGGATACTTGCAGTGACACAAAGCTGCAAGATACAGCAATGGCCTACTGTACACAACTATATACTGTTGGGTCACCAAAATGCTGCACTGTAATACTATATATACTGCTCACAAAATGCTGCACAGATATGGAATGGATACTTGCAGTGACACAGAGATGCAAGATACAGCAATGGCCTACTGTACTGTACAACTATATACTGTTGGTCACCAAAATGCTGCACTGTACTACTATATATACTGCTCACAAAAATGCAGCACCGATATTGATACTTGCAGTGACGCGGAGCTGCAAGATACAGCAATGGCCTACTGTACTGTACAACTATATACTGTTGGTCACCAAAATGCTGCACTGTACTACTATATATACTGCTCACAAAAATGCAGCACAGATATGGAATGGATACTTGCAGTGACACGGAGCTGCAAGATACAGCAATGGCCTACTGTACTGTACAACTATATACTGTTGGTCACCAAAATGCAGCACACTGAGCACAGATATTTGCAGCACACTGAGCACAGATATGGAGCTTTTCAGACAGAGAACGTAGATATTTGCAGCACACTGAGCACAGATATTTGCAGCACACTGAGCACAGATATGGAGTTTTTCAGGCAGAGAACATAGCCACGTCCTCTCCGTTCAATCTCCAATGCACGAGTGAAAATGGCGGCAACGAGCGGCTCTTTATATAGAATACGAATCTTGCGAGAATCCGACAGCGGAATGATGACGTTCGGGTTAACCGAGCAAGGCGGGAAGATCCGAGTCTGCCTCGGACCCGTGTAAAATAGGTGAAGTTCGGGGGGGGGGGTTTCGGATCTCGACAAACCGAACCCGCTCATCTCTAATAGGAACTTAAATAATATTTAAGTAAACTGTATTTGTATGTCATCCTTAGGTTTAATTACGTGGGGAGGGACAAGATTTACTTCTGTTTGTCCACATATTTTATGATTGACTATACATTAATCACCAATCCAAGACACCCCTGCAAGTGTCCTGAGGTACGTAGTTTGGGAACTACTGCTGTAGACTGATATTATGTAGTTCCTATACTCGATATAATTGTATTTACTTTTCAGTTCTATGATATATTAGGCTGAGTTTATGTTGTTTAAAAAATGTATATGTATAATAAAGTTGTTTTGCACACAGGGATGGTCTACTAGTTTTATGCTAAAAATAAAAAATATGTGACGTTTTAACATCTGATGATGCCATAGTTTCTCTTTTGTCATTGGAGCCTGTATGCACACAACCTTTGGAGTTATATCAGTTGACTCTTTTACAACGTTCCTTCCGGATGCAGCCAAGTGTGATGGGCAATGATGCCATGATTACATCATTGTGACTTGTCATCAGATACTGTGGGCTGCAATTTGTATTGTTTTACAGTAGGTGTGGTGCTACAATGACACCAGTCAATGCAAATTAGGTCATCAAACCCCTGGGACACACCATTCACTTAGAAAGTGGGTGGTAAGCGGGAAAATAACCCACTTTTGGGAGTCAAAGAGTGGGTGAGATTTATCAAGGCTTGAAAAGAGATAAAGTGGAGAGAGATAAAGTTCCAACCAATCTGCTTCTAACTCAGTTTACAGGCTGTGTTTGAAAAGTTAGGAGATGAGTTGTTGGTACTTTATCTCTCTCCACTTTCTCTCCAAGCTTTGATAATTCTTCACAAGGGTCTTCCGAAATTTCTCCTGGACAGTTTGCACTGCAGGGTGGGGGGGGTGGGGGGGGGGCGGCAATATAACATTTGCAAAGAGAGTTAGATTTGGATGGGTTATTTTGTTTCTGTGCAGGGTAAATACTGGCTGCTTTATTTTTACACTGCAATTTAGAATTCAGTTTGAACACACCTCACCCAAATCTAACTCTTTCTGCACATGTTATATCTGCCACACCTGCAGTGCAAATGATTTTGCCCAACTGCTAACAAATTTGATGCTGCGATAAACTCGGAATTAGGCCCAAAGTTCCTGCTGCAATCAACTCAGAATTACCCCCTGTGTACACACTGGGGCAATCCCCAACAAAGTTATATAGTACGTGTGAGTAAGATGATTAAATGGTTGTAATCTCCAAAAAATAGGGGGTCATTCCGAGTTGTTCGCTCGGTAAAAATCTTCGCATCGCAGCGATTTTCCGCTTAATGCGCATGCGCAATGTCCGCACTGCGACTGCGCCAAGTAAATTTGCTATGCAGTTAGGATTTTTACTCACGGCTTTTTCATCATTCTGGCGATCGTAATGTGATTGACAGGAAATGGGTGTTACTGGGCGGAAACAGGCCGTTTTATGGGCGTGTGGGAAAAAATGCTACCGTTTCCGGAAAAAACGCAGGAGTGGCTGGAGAAACGGGGGAGTGTCTGGGCGAACGCTGGGTGTGTTTGTGACGTCAAACCAGGAACGACAAGCACTGAAATGATCGCAGATGCCGAGTAAGTCTGAAGCTACTCAGAAACTGCTACGAGGTGTGTAATCGCAATATTGCGAATACATCGTTCGCAATTTTAAGATGCTAAGATTCACTCCCAGTAGGCGGCGGCTTAGCATGAGCAAATCTGCTAAAATCCGCTTGCGAGCGAACAACTCGGAATGACCCCCTTAGTGCGTTAATTTTAGGGGAAAAAATGCAAATGCTGCAGGTAGAGAAGAGTCTGTAACGGACAGAACTATACGTTATGGTAAGAACTTACCGTTGATAATGGTATTTCTCCTATGTCCACAGGTTTCCACAGGATAACATTGGGATATGATGGAGCGACAGCGGATTGGCACCAAACGATCACAAGTTTTCTGGCCTCCCAGGATGCAACGGGCTCGTCCATATATTCCCGCCCACTGGCTCAGTCAAATCAGTTGTATTCCACAGCATTTAGGCAGGAGCATTATGTAGAACCCTATTCAGGCGAGAAGAACACACATGTACACCCTTCCATGCAAGAGGGAAGAGGTTAGTGAGTATAAAGATTCTCAAATCAGGTGCGTCAGGGTGGGATCTCTATGGAAACCTGTGGACATAGGAGAAATACCGTTATCAACGGTAAGTTCTTACCATAACGTATATTTCTCCGGCAGGGTCCACTGGTTATCCACAGGATAACATTGGGACTTCCCAAAGCAATTTTTAGTGGTGGGGACGCTCCTGATTAGACAGGAGAACCTTTCGCCCGAATTCAGCATCATGAGAGGCAAAGGTATCCAAGGCATAATGTCTAATGAATGTGTTAATGGAAGACCATGTGGCTGCCTTACATATCTGTTCTGCTGAAGCACCATGTTGTGCTGCCCATAAAGGACCTACCTTACGTGTAGAGTGAGCAGAGACATTAGCCGGAATAGGGAGATCAGCTCGAGAATATGCTTTTGAAATCGTCATTCGAAGCATTCTTGCTATCGTCTGTTTAGTAGCAGGCCATCCCCTCTTGTGAAATCTGTAGAGAATGAAGAGAGAATCTGTCTTTCTGATGGCACTGGTATGATCTATGTAGATTCTTAATGCACGGACTACGTCCAGCGACGCTTCTCCCGCAGAAAGTCCCGATACCTGAAAAGCCGGCATTACAATTTCTTCGTTAAGGTGAAACTTTGAGACCACCTTCGGAAGATAACCAGACTTAGTTCTGAAAACTGCTTTTCTGGATAAAAAATCAGAAAAGGAGACTTACATGACAGCGCTCCTAAATCTGATACTCTTCTAGCTGATGTCATAGTCAGTAGAAAGAGTACTTTAGCTGTCAACCATTTAAGATCCACTTTATTAAGTGGTTCACACGGAGCCCCTTGAAGGGCTTTGAGGACCAGACTTAAATCCCAAGGTACTGCAGGAGGAACAAAGGGTGGTTGAATGCGCAGCATTCCCTGGAAAAAAGTACGCACATCCTGTAAAGTGGCAATTTTATTTTGAAACCATACAGTCAATGCTGAAACTTGAACTCTCAAGGAAGCCACCTTCAAACCCTTATCCATTCCAGCCTGAAGGAAATCAAAGATTCTGGATACTCTGAAAGATCTTGAATTCATACTTCTTTCACTGCACCAATGAATATAGGCTTGCCATATTCGGTGATAAATGTGAGCTGAGGAGGGTTTCCGTGCTCTGAGCATAGGTTGAATTACCTGTTGTGAGAAACCTCTTGACTTCAGGATAGAGGTTTCAACAGCCACGCCGTCAAAGACAGCTGATCCAGATGCCTGTGATAACAAGGACCCTGCATTAGTAGATCTGGATGTTGAGGGAGCAGAATTGGAGCATCCATCGACATTCTCTGCAGATCTATGTACCAATGCCTTCTGGGCCAAGCCGGAGCTATTAGAATCACGGCACCCTTTGCTTGTTTTATTTTCCTCACCACCCTGGGTAACAGGGTGATCGGAGAAACAGATATGCCAGATGAAAATCCCATTTCACTGACAGTGCGTCCACAAGGATCGCTTCGGGGTCCTTTGTTCTTGACCCGTATGCCGGAACTTTGTTGTTCAGATGGGACGCCATGAGATCTATCTCTGGCAACCCCCACTTGTCTACTAGAGTCTGAAATACCTCCGGGTGTAGAGCCCATTCGGTTGCACGAATGGTGTGTCGACTGAGAAAGTCCGCTTCCCAGTTTAGGACTCCTGGAACGAACACTGTGAACAATGCTTTTTGGCTGCGAGTTCCTCCCTGATGGTTGAGGTACGCTACTGCCGTTGCATTGTCCAAGCGTATTTGGACTGGTTTTCCTTGCAGAATGTCCTTTGCCTGAATCAGTGCCATGTATACGGCCCGAAATTCTAACAGGTTTATTGGCAGGCAACTTTCTTCTGTGGTCCATTGTCCCTGGAACCATAATTTTCTGGACACTGCTCCCCAGCCCTGTAGACTGGCATCCGTTGTCAGGATCTCCCAATCTGATATCCAAAAGGGTCTCCCCTTGTCTAGATGGGATGTCTGTAGCCACCAGGCTAATGACCTTTTTACCTTTACTGGAAGTATCATCATCTGTTTCTTTATTGTCTGATGTACTCCATTCCATCTGGCCAGAATCAGATGCTGCAAAGGTCTTGAGTGGAATTGTGCATATTCCACCATGTCGAATGTTGACACCATCAACCCCATCACTCGCATTGCTGCATGAATTGATGTAGTTTGACTGTGCAACAATTCCTGAGTCATAAACTGCACCCTGGATATCTTTTCCCGAGGTAAAGATATTTTCTGCAAACTTGAATCCAATACAGCCCCCAAGTGAATCATCCGTTGTGACGGAATCAGAGACGACTTTGCCCAATTTATGATCCATCCGTGTTTCTGTAGACAACTTATTGTCTGTTGGAGATGGCTCAATAGCAATTCCTGGGATTGTGCCAGGATTAAAAGATCGTCGAGGTATGGAAAAATCCTTATTCCCTGCTTGCGGACATAAGCTGCCATAACCACCATGATCTTGGTAAATACTCTGGGGGCTGTGGCTAACCCAAAGGGTAAGGCCTGGAATTGAAAATGTTGCTGGAGGATAGCGAACCTGAGGTAACACTGATGGGACAATGCTATAGGCACATGCAGGTAAGCATCCTGTTTATCCAGAGATACCATGTAATCCCCCGGTTCCATAGCCAAAACTATGGAGCGTAACATCTCCATCTGGAACCTTAGGACCCAAATGTATTTGTTTTAACATTTTGAGATTGAGAATTTGCCGAAATGACACATTTGGCTTCTGGACCAGAAATAGGTTGGAGTTAAAACCCTGCCCCCATTGTGCCGGGGGTACTGGAATAATTACCCTGGACTGAAGCAATTTCTGAACTGCTTCTTGCAGGGCCCTGGCCTTCGCCTCTTTATGTGACGGGCTGGTGCAAAAAAAAACCCTGAGGAGGCTGCTTCTTGAAAGGGAAAACATAACCCAGAGATACAACTTCTTGCACCCAAGCATCTGTTGTTGACTGCTGCCATCTGTGTGCAAACTGAAGAAGTCGGCCCCCTACCTTGGAGTCCCCAAGGTGGAGGCCCGCACCATCAGGCTGATGGTTTCTGTTCTGGTTTGGAAGCTGGACCTCTGGTGGCCCATTGCTTCTTTGCTTTACCAGACTTATTATACTGGGTTTGCTTCGATTAATTTTTACCTTTTGTTTTATCTTGCCGCCGAAATGGCCGAAACCATGAACCCTTAGGCTTAGGGTTATAACTGGCAGGAAACCTGACCTTCTTGGATTCTGCTTCTGACTCCAGAATATCTGTCAATTCCTTACCAAAAAGAATGTTCCCAACAAAAGACAAAGCTTCCAGAACCTTCTTGGATTCTGAATCAGCTTTCCATGTATATAGCCAAATTGCTCTGCGAGCAGCTACCGTTAAGGCTGATGATTTAGAAGCAATCATACTCATATCCATTGCTGCTTCTTCTAAGAGTAGCGCAGCCTGTTTCATATGAGCTATATGGGACTCCAGCTCCCTAGTAGGTGCTGAGAGCCCGTTTTCCAGTTCGTCAGTCCATTCAACTACCGCTTTTGCCATCCAGGCTGAGGCCATAGCCGGCCTTATGACTGCCCCTGACAGAGAAAAAATGTTTTTCAAAAAAGCATCCACTCTTCTGTCTGTGACATCATTTAATGACATAGATGGTAAAGGTAAAATAGATTTTCGCACTAATCGAATGACGTGCATATCTACCTTAGGAGGCACTTCTCTTTTTAAACAGTCCCCAGTTGGAAAAGTGTAATAAGAATCCCATTTTTTTGGAATTATATATTCCCTATTGGGTGTAGCCCAAGCTTTCTCCATAATTTCTGTCAGTTCCTCTGACCCTGGAAACTCAACCCTAACTGTTTTGGGACATTTAAACACAGATGCTTTAGTTTTTATTATTGGCTCAGCTGTATTCTCTAGAGACAGAATAGCCTTCATTGCTCCAATTAACTCAGCTATATCCTCTGAGCTGAAACCTTCCACTTGTTCTTCATATGGTGAAGTAGAGTATATGGAGCTATCCTCATCTGATGTATCATCCTGTGTAGCCTGTGAATTTGATGATATATTTACCCTTGGTTTATCAGCTTGTTGATTTGTAGAAGCTGTAGGGGCTATACCATAAGATGGGAGCTGCATGTATGGGTTAATAGTGTACCCTATTCCTGAAGTTGAAGCTGTAGGGACCAACCTGTCAGCTATACTGGATAAGGTTTGTGCAAACATAGCCCAAGGTGGATCTATTTGTCGTTGAACAGGGATCTGCCTTGCAATCTGCTGAAACACAAAACAATTTGCACATTACCCATCATGTGCCAGATGCTGAGTTGATAACCCCACCTTGCAGGATAAACATGTTATGAGTGTTGGTGTTACTGTTAATGTAACCTCGTCACCTTTGCCGCTCTTAGACATGATAAACAATCAGCTTTTCACAGTATACTACACAATCTGTGACTATAATCACTTTACTTGTATAAAGTGATATCAATCTGACCCCAACCCAAGCACCAGCATTGAGGCTCAGAAGAAACCACTGACAAACATATATAAAGTCAGCAATCACACTAGCAGTCAGTCACATGTTATATATTAGTCATATATTAGTCATATGAGCATATTATCAACTACGAACACATTTCAAGTATGTAGGAGTACATTTACTGAATTCTGTTCTATACAGTTATTTAACGTATTCAGACGCATTGCGAAGAAAACCACAGTAATGTACACAAACTCATATGCAATAGGCACTAAACTTAACTATTCATACTGACAAAAAGTAGATAGAAATTTAGTGCTGTATAACCCTTACTCCGTAGAGTGGGATATAGGGAGACTCACCCCACTTCCAGGATCGATCAATACGTTAGCAAACGCTGAGTGGATCCAGACGCTACTATTGTACACTGCCGCTCCGGTAACTTTTAGTGGACACAGTCGCTCAGTGAACGCTAGTGCATGCAGCCGCTCATGTCTGCGACCCGGTCTCTTAGCGGTAAACCTTAGTGTATACAGACGCAGCGGCCTATGCTGCGACCGAGACCCCTCGTGGTAGCGTCTGAGATGGAAGTGAGACAATCAGTTCATGGCGGGAGACGCGCGGAAACTGGTCATGAACTGGGGGGACGGGCGACCAGGAGAGCGTCTGACTCCCCACTGCTGAAATCAACCCTAGGGATCGCAGCCTCAAACTAATCCTGGTGCCTTCTGATCCCTAAGGCCTAGCGCTGGAGCACCCATGGTGGCGGCGTGCCAGCTACTGTTTGGTAGTCTACCCTTCTAAGCGGAACCGATGCCTTACCTTCTCCCCGTGCTCCGGCCACAGCCTGGTAACGTCTGCTGGACCTGCTAGTATATCCGACACAGACGCCCATTGAGACAGCACTTGTACCGTGGGTAAGCGTTGTTGCAACCCGGCGGAGAGTTGTTGGAGCGACTCTTTCCAATAAGCGTGTATGACGCTGTTAGGAAAGATCACTCAAAAACAAAGTAGTAAGACTATAAAAATAAAATAATAAAGCTTAGGGCTGCCAAACACAGCAGCCCTGTGACCATGGTCCGGCTCCTGCCACACCAAACAAAAAACTAATTTGACTGAGCCAGTGGGTGGGAATATATGGACGAGCCCGGTGCATCCTGGGAGGCCAGAAAGCTTGTGATCGTTTGGTGCCAATCCACTGTCGCTCCATCATATCCCAATGTTATCCTGTGCATAACCTGTGGACCCTGCCGGAGAAAGAGGAAACAACTGTAGAGTTGGAGCGAGCTGAATACACAGATACCGTATATACAGAGAACAGGGGGTAAATTTACTAAGGCGGGAGTTCTATTTAAGATGGGATGTTGCCCATAGCAACCAATCAGATTCCAGGTATTATCTTCTAGAAGGTGCAAGATAAATGAGAAGTAGAATCTGATTGGTTGCCATGGGCAACATCCCATCTTAAATAGAACTCCCATCTTAGTAAATTTACCCCCAGGTGTGCTATCTTGTCACACACAGGGAAATCTGTGACAGCAGTGGAGCTGTAGTAAGAAGCAGTCAGGTGAAGGATAACACAAGAGTGGATGGAGAGGGCCATTTGGATGGAGTGGAGCGCCAATTACCGTTAGGGGGCCAACACTGCACACCCATATGATCCCCTCTGGCAGTGCTTAAAGTGGTCCTAGGGAGGTGGTGTAACTCACATCCCCCCCACCGCCTGTGCGCCTGCGGCGCGCACCACACAAGTGGGCGTGGTTTCAAAAAGAAAGGGGCGTGGTCACCCAGTAGTATCCCCAATTCAAATTACGCCACACAGTAGCACAATTCTGTTCACATTACACCACATAGTAGTGTACCTTATTCATGTTATGACACACATTAGTGCCCCTTATACAGAAAGCCCACAGTAGTAGCACCCCAAATACACATAATGCCCACAGTAGTAGTGCCCCTTATGCAATGCCCACTGTAGTGGTAGTGCCCACAGTGGCAGTGCCCCTTTTGTAGAGCCCGTAGTATTCGTGCCCCTTAGCAGTGCCCCCAGTAGTAGTACCCCTTATGTCCCCAGAAGTGATGCCCTTTATGAAGTGGACCTTATGCAATGCCCTCATTAGTAGTGCCCCCAGTAGATATGCCCCATTTAGTTATGCTCCCAGTAGATATGCCCCCTTTAGTTTTGCCCTTGTAGATATGCCCCCTTAGTTATGCCCCTTGTAGATATGCCCCCAGTAGATTTGCCCCCTGTAGATATGCCCCCAGTAGCTATGCCCCCAGGTGATATATCCCCTTAAGTTTTGCCCCTGTAGATATGCCCACTTAGTTATGCCCCCTGTAGATATGCCTTTAGTTATGTCCCCAGTAGATACGCCCCCTTTAGTTTTGCCTCCTGTAGATATGCCCCAGCTGATATGCCCCTTTAAGTTTTGCCCCTGTAGATATGCCCCCTTTAGTTATGTCCCCAGTAGATATGCCCCTTTAGTTTTGCCCCCTGTAGATATTCCACCAGTAGCTATGCCCCCAGTTGATATGCCCTCTTAATTTTTGCCCCTGTAGATATGCCCCCTTAGTTATGCCCCTTGTAGATATGCCCCCTTTAGTTATGTCCCCCTTAGTTTGCCCCCAGCAGATATGCTACCTTTAGTCTTGCCCCCTGTAGATATGGCCCATGTATATTATGCCCCTTTAGTTTTGTCCCCTGTAGATATGCCCCCAGTAGATATGCCAACTTTAGTTTTGCCGCTGTAAATATGCCCCCAGTAGTCATGTCCCCTTTCGATATGCCCCCTTTAGTTTTACCCCTTGTAGATATGCCCCCTTTCATTTTTCCCCCTGTAGATATGTCCCCAGTAGTTATGGCCCCTTTAGTTATGCCCCTTGTAGGTATAACCCCTTTAGTTATGCCCCTTGTAGGTATAACCCCTTTAGTTATGCCCCTTGTAGGTATGTCCCCTTTAGTTATGCCCCTTGTAGGTATGTCCCCTTTAGTTATGCCCCCTTTAGTGGTGCCCCTTGTAGGTATGCCCCCTTTAGTTATGCCCCTTGTAGGTATGCCCCCTTTAGTTATGCCCCTTGTAAGTATGTCCCCTTTAGTTATGCCCCTTGTAGCTATGCCCCCTTTAGTGGTGCCCCTTGTAGGTATGCCCCCTTTAGTTATGCCCCTTGTAGCTATGCCCCCTTTAGTTATGCCCCTTGTAGCTATGCCCCCTTTAGTAGTGCCGCTTACACACAAAAAACCCAAACACAATATACTCACCTTAAGCCCCGCTCCTGCGTCCGACCGCTGACATCCTTCTTCATTTCCGCCTGCTTCTCTTCGGAACTGTGGGAGAGATGTCATGACGTCTCACCCATAGCGCACGCCGCACACTGCAAAAGCCGGAAGACGGAGCTCAGGAGTGAGCTCCGGCTGCCGCTGTGAAGAGGAAGCAGGGCGCCCGCTGGAAATAAGGTCGCAGCGGGCGCCCTGCATCTCCCTGCGACGCTGGCTAACATCGTGGGTTAGGTGAGCCGGAACTGGTTCCGTCTCCAAATGGAACTGACGGAACGCAGTTCCGCCCCGTTCCGGCTCACTTTAACCTCTGCCCTCCGGAGATCCAACAGTGACGCTGCATACACAAATCACTGGGAAAATGGAGCGGCTGCCATTTTCCCAGTGATATGTGCATGTGCAGTAGAGATGTTCTGGAGCCTTGTGCATGCATGATAGCACAAAGCCAGCTGCCAGAGTCTACAGCGCTGCCGCTAGAGAGGAGCTGGCCCACATGGAGTCTGCGCATGGGTCCCCTCCTCTCTTCCACTGCCACTGGTAAGTGGTCAGCTGCATCTGCTGATATGACAGCTCACAGTGTAAGGTAAGCTTATGTTAAAGTAAATGTTATAGGAACAGGGCCGAAACTAGGGGGGGGCTAGGGGGGCAGGCGACCTGGGCGCCAGATTGGAGGGGGCGCCGAGACCCCCTAACACCCGCCGCGGCACTTACTTTTAAACCCCCTTCTCCCGAGTGCCCAGCTCGGGGGGGCGGGGTTTCGCGGAATGACGCGATTGCGTCGTGACGTCACGGCGCAAACGCGTCATTCCACGAAACCCCACCGGAGGAGGGAGAAGGGGGAGCCTGGAGCCGCGCAGACGAGGAGGGAGAGGCGGCTGAAGAGCGGCGAGAACCGCTTTAAATGTAAGTCAGCCCCTCTCCCTTCCTCTCTCTCTCTCTCCCTCCACCACCTGCCGCAATGTGTAAAATGGGGACCTGTGCCTGCCGCTATGTGTAAAATGGGGACCTGTGCCTGCCGCAATGTGTAAAATGGGGACCTGTGCCTGCCGCAATGTGTAAAATGGGGACCTGTGCCTGCCGCTATGTGTAAAATGGGGACCTGTGCCTGCCGCTGTGTGTAAAATGGGGACACTTGCCAGCGTACTGTGTAAAATGGGGACCTGTGCCTGCCGCAATGTGTAAAATGGGGACACTTGCCAGCGTACTGTGTAAAATGGGGACCTGTGCCTGCCGCTATGTGTAAAATGGGGACACTTGCCAGCGTACTGTGTAAAATGGGGACCTGTGCCTGCCGCAATGTGTAAAATGGGGACACTTGCCAGCGTACTGTGTAAAATGGGGACCTGTGCCTGCCGCTATGTGTAAAATGGGGACACTTGCCAGCGTACTGTGTAAAATGGGGACCTGTGCCTGCCGCAATGTGTAAAATGGGGACACTTGCCAGCGTACTGTGTAAAATGGGGACCTGTGCCTGCCGCTATGTGTAAAATGGTGACACTTGCCAGCGTACTGTGTAAAATGGGGACCTGTGCCTGCCGCAATGTGTAAAATGGGGACCTGTGCCTGCCGCAATGTGTAAAATGGGGACACTTGCCAGCGTACTGTGTAAAATGGGGACCTGTGCCTGCCGCTATGTGTAAAATGGGGACACTTGCCAGCGTACTGTGTAAAATGGGGACCTGTGCCTGCCGCTATGTGTAAAATGGGGACACTTGCCAGCGTACGGTGTAAAATGGGGACCTGTGCCTGCCGCAATGTGTAAAATGGGGACACTTGCCAGCGTACTGTGTAAAATGGGGACCTGTGCCTGCCGCTATGTATAAAATGGGGACACTTGCCAGCGTACTGTGTAAAATGGGGACCTGTGCCTGCCGCAATGTGTAAAATGGGGACCTGTGCCTGCCGCAATGTGTAAAATGGGGACACTTGCCAGCGTACTGTGTAAAATGGGGACCTGTGCCTGCCGCTATGTGTAAAATGGGGACACTTGCCAGCGTACTGTGTAAAATGGGGACCTGTGCCTGCCGCAATGTGTAAAATGGGGACCTGTGCCTGCCGCAATGTGTAAAATGGGGACACTTGCCAGCGTACTGTGTAAAATGGGGACCTGTGCCTGCCGCTATGTGTAAAATGGGGACACTTGCCAGCGTACTGTGTAAAATGGGGACCTGTGCCTGCCGCTATGTGTAAAATGGGGACACTTGCCAGCGTACGGTGTAAAATGGGGACCTGTGCCTGCCGCAATGTGTAAAATGGGGACCTGTGCCTGCCGCAATGTGTAAAATGGGGACACTTGCCAGCGTACTGTGTAAAATGGGGACCTGTGCCTGCCGCTATGTGTAAAATGGGGACACTTGCCAGCGTACTGTGTAAAATGGGGACCTGTGCCTGCCGCTATGTGTAAAATGGGGACACTTGCCAGCGTACGGTGTAAAATGGGGACCTGTGCCTGCCGCTATGTGTAAAATGGGGACACTTGCCAGCGTACTGTGTAAAATGGGGACCTGTGCCTGCCGCTATGTGTAAAATGGGGACACTTGCCAGCGTACGGTGTAAAATGGGGACCTGTGCCTGCCGCAATGTGTAAAATGGGGACACTTGCCAGCGTACTGTGTAAAATGGGGACCTGTGCCTGCCGCTATGTGTAAAATGGGGACACTTGCCAGCGTACTGTGTAAAATGGGGACCTGTGCCTGCCGCAATGTGTAAAATGGGGACCTGTGCCTGCCGCAATGTGTAAAATGGGGACACTTGCCAGCGTACTGTGTAAAATGGGGACCTGTGCCTGCCGCTATGTGTAAAATGGGGACACATGCCAGCGTACTGTGTAAAATGGGGACCTGTGCCTGCCGCAATGTGTAAAATGGGGACACTTTTTCCTGCCGCAATGTGTAAAATGGGGACACTTTTTCCTGCCGCAATGTGTAAAATGGGGACACCTGTCTGCCGCAATGTGTAAAAATAAGAATTTACTTACCGATAATTCTATTTCTCGGAGTCCGTAGTGGATGCTGGGGTTCCTGAAAGGACCATGGGGAATAGCGGCTCCGCAGGAGACAGGGCACAAAAAAGTAAAGCTTTACTAGGTCAGGTGGTGTGCACTGGCTCCTCCCCCTATGACCCTCCTCCAGACTCCAGTTAGGTACTGTGCCCGGACGAGCATACACAATAAGGGAGGCATTTTGAATCCCGGGTAAGACTCATACCAGCCACACCAATCACACCGTACAACTTGTGATCTAAACCCAGTTAACAGTATGACAACAGAAAGGGCCTCTTAA
Source organism: Pseudophryne corroboree (assembly GCF_028390025.1). Taxonomy (NCBI): domain Eukaryota; kingdom Metazoa; phylum Chordata; class Amphibia; order Anura; family Myobatrachidae; genus Pseudophryne; species Pseudophryne corroboree. The sequence goes on from NC_086444.1 coordinate 685,034,743, forward strand.
AGATGGCTCCTTAACAATAACCCGAATTAGTTAACAATAACTATGTACAAGTATTGCAGATAATCCGCACTTGGGATGGGCGCCCAGCATCCACTACGGACTCCGAGAAATAGAATTATCGGTAAGTAAATTCTTATTTTCTCTATCGTCCTAAGTGGATGCTGGGGTTCCTGAAAGGACCATGGGGATTATACCAAAGCTCCCAAACGGGCGGGAGAGTGCGGATGACTCTGCAGCACCGAATGAGAGAACTCCAGGTCCTCCTTTGCCAGGGTATCAAATTTGTAAAATTTTACAAACGTGTTCTCCCCCGACCACGTAGCTGCTCGGCAGAGTTGTAATGCCGAGACCCCTCGGGCAGCCGCCCAAGATGAGCCCACCTTCCTTGTGGAGTGGGCTTTTACAGTTTTAGGCTGTGGCAGGCCTGCCACAGAATGTGCAAGTTGAATTGTGTTACAAATCCAACGAGCAATCGACTGCTTAGAAGCAGGTGCGCCCAACTTGTTGGGTGCATACAATATAAACAGCGAGTCAGATTTTCTGACTCCAGCCGTCCTTGCAATGTATATTTTTAAGGCTCTGACAACGTCCAACAACTTGGAGTCCTCCAAGTCGCTAGTGGCCGCAGGCACCACAATAGGTTGGTTCAGATGAAATGCTGATACCACTTTAGGGAGAAAATGCGGACGAGTCCGCAGTTCTGCCCTATCCGAATGGAAGATTAGATAAGGACTTTTATAAGATAAAGCCGCCAATTCAGATACTCTCCTGGCAGAGGCCAGGGCTAGTAACATAGTCACTTTCAATGTGAGATATTTCAAATCCACCTTTTTCAATGGTTCAAACCAATGGGATTTGAGGAAATCTAAAACTACATTTAGATCCCACGGTGCCACCGGAGGCACCACAGGAGGCTGTATATGCAGTACTCCCTTGACAAAAGTCTGGACCTCAGGGACAGAGGCCAATTCTTTTTGGAAGAATATTGACAGGGCCGAAATTTGAACCTTAATGGATCCCAATTTGAGACCCATAGATAATCCTGATTGCAGGAAATGTAGGAAACGACCCAGTTGGAATTCCTCCGTCGGACCCCTCCGATCCTCGCACCACGCTACATATTTTCGCCAAATGCGGTGATAATGTTTCACGGTGACTTCCTTCCGTGCCTTAATCAAGGTAGGAATGACTTCTTCTGGAATGCCTTTCCCTTTTAGGATCTGGCGTTCAACCGCCATGCCGTCAAACGCAGCCGCGGTAAGTCTTGAAAAAGAAAGGGACCCTGCTGTAGCAGGTCCCTTCTCAGAGGTAGAGGCCACGGTTCGTCCGTGAGCATCTCTTGAAGTTCCGGATACCAAGTCCTTCTCGGCCAATCCGGAACCACTAGTATTGTTCTTACTCTTCTTTGCCGTATGATCTTCAATACCTTTGGTATGAGCGGCAGAGGAGGAAACACATACACTGACTGGTACACCCAAGGAGTTACCAGTGCGTCCACAGCTATTGCCTGTGGATCTCTTGACCTGGCGCAATATTTGTCCAGTTTCTTGTTGAGGCGAGACGCCATCATGTCTACAATTAGTCTTTCCCAACGGTCTATTAACATGTTGAAGACTTCTGGATGTAGACCCCACTCTCCCGGATGAAGATCGTGTCTGCTGAGGAAGTCTGCTTCCCAGTTGTCCACGCCCGGGATGAACACTGCTGACAGTGCTATCACGTGATTCTCCGCCCAGCGAAGAATCTTGGCAGCTTCTGCCATTGCACTCCTGCTTCTTGTGCCGCCCTGCCTGTTTACATGGGCGACCGCCGTGATGTTGTCCGACTGAATCAACACCGGCTTTCCTTGCAGGAGAAGTTCCGCCTGGCTTAGAGCATTGTAGATTGCTCTTAGTTCCAGAATGTTTATGTGAAGAGACTTTTCCAGACTCGTCCATACTCCCTGGAAGTTTCTTCCTTGTGTGACTGCTCCCCAGCCTCTCAGGCTGGCGTCCGTGGTCACCAGGATCCAATCCTGAATGCCGAATCTGCGGCCTTCTAATAGGTGAGCCTTCTGCAACCACCACAGAAGTGACACCCTTGTCTTTGGTGACATGGTTATTCGCAGGTGCATCTGCAGATGCGACCCTGACCATTTGTCCAACAGATCCCTTTGGAATATTCTTGCATGGAATCTGCCGAATGGAATTGCTTCGTAAGAAGCCACCATTTTTCCCAGGACTCTTGTGCATTGATGTACTGACACTTTTCCTGGTTTTAGGAGGTTCCTGACCAGATCGGATAACTCCTTGGCTTTTTCCTCTGGAAGGAAAACCTTTTTCTGAACCGTGTCCAGAATCATTCCTAGGAACAGCAGACGAGTTGTCGGGATTAAATGGGATTTTGGAATATTCAGAATCCACCCGTGTTGTCTTAGCACCTCTTGAGATAGTGCTAAAGCTGTCTCCAGCTGTTCTCTGGACCTTACCCTTATTAGGAGATCGTCCAAGTATGGGATAACTAATACGCCTTTTCTTCGAAGAAGAATCATCATCTCGGCCATTACCTTGGTAAAGACCCGAGGCGCCGTGGACAATCCGAACGGCAGCGTCTGAAACTGATAGTGACAGTTTTGAACAATGAACCTGAGGTACCCCTGGTGTGCGGGGTAAATCGGAACGTGTAGATACGCATCCTTGATGTCCAAGGATACCATAAAGTCCCCTTCTTCCAGGTTCGCTATCACTGCTCTGAGTGACTCCATCTTGAACTTGAACTTTTTTATGTAGAGGTTCAAGGACTTCAGATTTAGAATAGGCCTTACCGAGCCATCCGGCTTCGGTACCACAAATAGAGTGGAATAATACCCCTTTCCTTGTTGTAATAGGGGTACTTTGACTATCACCTGCTGAGCGTACAGCTTGTGAATGGCTTCCAACACCCTCTCCCTTTCGGAAGAGACGGTTGGTAAGGCAGACTTCAGGAAACGATGAGGAGGATCCGTCTCTAATTCCAACCTGTACCCCTGAGATATTATCTGCAGGATCCAGGGGTCTACCTGCGAGTGAGCCCACTGCGCGCTGTAATTTTTGAGACGGCCCCCCACTGTCCCCGAGTCCGCTTGAGAGGCCCCAGCGTCATGCTGAGGTTTTTGCAGGAGCCGGGGAGGGCTTCTGTTCCTGGGAAGGAGCTGCCTGTTGGTGTCTCTTCCCTCTTCCTCTGCCTCGTGGCAGGTACGACAAGCCCTTTGCTCTCTTATTTTTGTAGGAGCGAAAAGGCTGCGGTTGAAAGGTCGGTGCCTTTCTCTGTTGGGGAGTGACTTGAGGTAAAAAAGTGGATTTCCCGGCAGTAGCCGTGGCCACCAAGTCTGATAGACCAACTCCAAATAACTCCTCCCCTTTATACGGCAAAACCTCCATGTGACGTTTTGAATCCGCATCGCCTGTCCACTGTCGTGTCCATAAGGCTCTTCTGGCTGAAATGGACATAGCACTCACCCGAGATGCCAGTGTGCAAATATCCCTCTGTGCATCACGCATATAGATAAATGCATCCTTTATTTGTTCTAACGACAGTAAAACATTGTCCCTATCTAGGGTATCAATATTTTCAATCAGGGATTCTGACCAAACTACTCCAGCACTGCACATCCAGGCAGTTGCTATAGCTGGTCGTAGTATAACACCTGCATGTGTGTATATATTCTTTTGAATAACTTCCATCTTTCTATCTGATGGATCCTTAAGTGCGGCCGTCTCAGGAGAGGGTAACGCCACTTGTTTGGATAAGCGTGTGAGCGCCTTGTCCACCTTAGGGGGTGTTTCCCAGCGCGCCCTAACCTCTGGCGGGAAAGGGTATAATGCCAATAACTTTTTTGAAATTATCAACTTTTTATCAGGAGCAACCCACGCTTCATCACACACGTCATTTAATTCTTCTGATTCAGGAAAAACTGTTTGTAGTTTTTTCACACCATACATAATACCCTGTTTTACGGTATCTGTAGTATCAGCTAAATGTAACGTCTCCTTCATTGCCAAAATCATATAACGTGTGGCCCTACTGGAAAATACGTTTGAATTTCTACCGTCGTCACTGGAATCAGTGCCCGTGTCTGGGTCTGTGTCGACCGACTGAGGCAAAGGGCGTTTTACAGCCCCTGACGGTGTTTGAGGCGCCTGGACAGGCATTAATTGATTGTCCGGCCGCCTCATGTCCTCAACTGACTGTTTAAGGGAAGATAAACCATCACGTAATTCCACAAATAAAGGCATCCATTCTGGTGTCGACCCCCTGGGGGGTGACATCTGCATATTTGGCAATTGCTCCGCCTCCACACCAATATCGTCCTCATACATGTCGACACCACGTACCGACACACACCGCAAACTCACAGGGAATGCTCTAATGAAGACAGGACCCACTAGCCCTTTTGGGGAGACAGAGGGAGAGTCTGCCAGCACACACCACAAAGCGCTATATATACAAGGGATATCCTTATATTAAGTGCTCCCTTATAGCTGCTTTAATATATATATATATATAGCCATTAATGTGCCCCCCCTCTCTGTTTTACCCTGTTTCTGTAGTGCAGTGCAGGGGAGAGACCTGGGAGCCGTTCTGACCAGCGGAGCTGTGACAGAAAATGGCGCCGTGTGCTGAGGAGATAGGCCCCGCCCCTTTTTCGGCGGGTTCTTCTCCCGCTATTTTTCCAGTCAGGCAGGGGTTAAATATCTCCATATAGCCCCTATGGGCTATATGTGAGGTATTTTTAGCCTTGTATAAGGTTTATATTTGCCTCTCAGAGCGCCCCCCCCCAGCGCTCTGCACCCTCAGTGACTGCCCAGTGAAGTGTGCTGAGAGGAAAATGGCGCACAGCTGCAGTGCTGTGCGCTACCTTATGAAGACTGAGGAGTCTTCAGCCGCCGGTTTCCGGACCTCTTCACGCTTCAGCATCTGCAAGGGGGTCGGCGGCGCGGCTCCGGGACCGGACTCCACGGCTGGGCCTGTGTTCGATCCCTCTGGAGCTAATGGTGTCCAGTAGCCAAGCAGCAAATCCACTCTGCATGCAGGTGAGTTTACTACTTTCCCCCTAAGTCCCACGTTGCAGTGATCCTGTTGCCAGCAGGACTCACTGTAAAGAAAAAAACCTAAACTAAACTTTCTCTAAGCAGCTCTTTAGGAGAGCCACCTAGATTGCACCCTTCTCGTTCGGGCACAAAATCTAACTGGAGTCTGGAGGAGGGTCATAGGGGGAGGAGCCAGTGCACACCACCTGACCTAGTAAAGCTTTACTTTTTTGTGCCCTGTCTCCTGCGGAGCCGCTATTCCCCATGGTCCTTTCAGGAACCCCAGCATCCACTTAGGACGATAGAGAAATGGGGAATGGGGACACTTGCCTGTCGACTGTGTAAAATGGGGACACTTTTTCCTGGATATGAAATTTATGTTAGAAAAGGCAGTTTTTCAGGTAAAAAAGTTCTGAAAGAGATTATATATATATATATATATATATATATATAATATTTTTATTCATTTATTTTTTATTTTTTTTATTTTTTTTTATTATTTTTATTTATTTATTGTAAAATATTATTTTTTTGCGGGGGGGGGGAGGGGGGGTGTCAAATGACTACCTTGCCCCGGGTGACAAAAATCCTAGTTTCGGCCCTGATAGGAATATAAATTTCAACGGGTCAAGATACTTTAGAACTCGAATGGCCATAGTGTTCATTCTAGCACCCTGCACCTTTCAAAATCCGTGCAGTTTCTCTTTTCTGCCTGGGGTGTCGCTATCTGCTGTGATGCTTCTCAGCACACTCTGATCTGTTACTCAGTGCTGTGATACACCAGAGAAGCTGAGAAGCACCAGAGCAGAGAGCGACACCCCAGGCACGAAAGAGGAACTGCACAGGATTTGAAAGGTGCAGGGTGCTAGAATGAACACTAGGCCACACTACAGCCACATCCTGAAATCCGACACTCATCATGAATTCAGCAGCTCTGTCCGGAGGCTACTTAACCCTGGATATAGGAACCGAAGTGGACAAGGTGACAGTGACATTACTTTGAGTGCATCACGACTAGTCTTTTCGGGGACTATTCCACACACAGGTCCTGTGGTGGTGGAGGTGGAAGTTGGAAAGCCATGGTCCCTTCTCACCCGCTGCACTACTCAACAGGGCAAGTGGTGAATAGATGTTGTGCGCGTCCATCGGCTCCAGGATTGCAAGGCATGCCCCCGGCCTGACAAAAATGGGGGTTGTGGCTTGCAAATGCGCTGTTTCCTGTGAGACTATGCCCCCTGTCACCAGGTCACATTCTCTTTTCAGGTAAAAGATTCCGATTCAAAGAAAATTGGGAGGTTTACACTGTTCGCATTTAATAGAGTATCTCATCACAGTACCTAAAACATACCTGCCTACTTTTGAAAACTAGTTTCAGGGAGATTCCAGGCGGCAGCATAATACGCCGCACAAAGCGCGGCACGCCGTTGAAGGGGGGGGTCATGCTTCGCCCAAAGAGCGTGTTGAGGACTACCTATAGACATATTTATTGACACTCAGAGGTGTGTCCTGCAATGGTGAAAATTAGTACTAAAAGCAGCAAAAAAAAAAAAAAAAAAAAAAATTTACACAGTACAGCAGCATAGTCCCCCTTTTTTTTTTTTTTTTTTTTTTTTTTTTTTTTTTTACACATTATGGTAGGCAGTCCACCTTATTTACAGTTTATGGCAGGAGAGATAGAGAGATACTCACCTTTGACAATCCGGCATGCCTCTCCTCTTCCCGCCCTACACTGCACTCTTTGCAGCACAGGGCATTTTGGGCGGGCTGGGAGAGACGTCATCTCTCCCAGCACATAGGAAGGGAGTGGAGGGGGAGCTGCAACGCTGCCTGGCTACCTAGGTGAGAGTAGCGGTGATGGCGGAAGGAGGGCCGGACCCCCAGTGCGATGGAGCAGCCAAGTGGATGTTGCCGGTGGTCCTGGCACACACCTCGTTAAGGACCTGGCCCCAGTTCCCCATATTACTGCCAGCACACACAGACCCATATTACATTACATTACACAGCCTACAGTCCCCACAATATTACACCGATAAGCACATTACATTTCACACAGCCCTCCTCCCCATATCACAGATAGTACACAGCACCATATTACATTATATTAAACACAGCACAATCCTACACCACCCCACAACACCCCCCCCATCCCAATATTACATGTGGTAGCACATTACATATCACACAGCCCCCCCTCCCCCTTATTACAGAAAGTACCATATATCATTATAACATGCACAGCACACACACCCCTCCCCCGACCACATTATACACATCCCCCCTTTCTCATAAAACCCCCAGCACACACAGCACCCACCTGGCTATTGCTGCTCCTTCCTGTGAAGAGCCGGGGCCGGGACAGTGTGGTGGAGAGAGGCAGCAGCACTGAGCAGGCACATGAGGAGGAGCAGGAAGAGGTCAGACGGGCTGTGTATTACACGCAGCCCTGTGAGTGTGGTGGGCGGGGCCAGCAGCAGCGAAGCAGAGCACTGGCTATCAGTAGACCAGCTGCTCTGCTGATCATTCTCCTGCCTCCGCTCAGGCTGCCGGCTGTGTGTGCACAGCAGAAGGCAGGACTGCAACCACGGCTCTGACCTCTTACGTTCAGGCCCCGCCCCCCGCATTTCCGGACTCGCGCATGCGCAGTCCGGATTTACAGGGCTCTAATTTAAAAACCGGGAGGGCAGGCAAGGTATGCGGGGCAGCGGGAGGCTCATTGAAAAATCGGGAGCCTCCCGCTGAATGCAAGTCTGACCTAAAATCAGCAAAAATAAATTTATTTTAAGATAGCTGTATTAGTTTTAGTGTTTCTTGGGATAACTGTGAGAAATTATTTTGTGGCCCTCCAATCAAAGTCATTTGTTTATCAGGGGCGGATTGGGACGCCGGGACACCGGCCCAGTTCCTGGTTGGCCGGTTCCATTGTCCCCTTAGCAGGCTGACTCACCCCTGCACCTGGCCTCCGGCCGTGATCGGAGCTCAGCTCCAATCAGGCAGAGCTTGGAAACGGCCCCTCCAAACACTGCACAGCAACTGCCAGTGATGCTGCAGTCCATGCAGCACTTCTTCATAGCTCATACTGCAAGCTCCGGACTCTGCATGACGTCATGTAGGGGGCGGGGCTAGCACTCGGCACTGCTCTGCTGTAAGCCTGTCCTGCAGAGAACTGACTAAACAGACTACAGGGGCAGAAAGCGGTTCAGTAGCGCAATGCAAGGTACAGTAAAGTAGTAAGATGCAGTAGAACAGCGGTGGCCAACCAGTGGCTCTTGAGCCACATGTGGCCTCTTTCTTTATTAAAATGTGGCTTCCAACACTTAAAATCACATGACTGCAACAGATACGGAAATGTCTGCACTCCAGCCAGTCACGCAGCAGCACTATGGGCACAGAGAGCTGAGGGAGCCAGATACATGAGGTAAGACACCCGCCGGCAAACAGATCACACATAAGGGGCTGCTGCAATGGCATGAGTTGTGGGGGCTGTAGTTACACATGAGGGTGGGCTGGAGGAACACAAGGAGGAGCTGGCTGGAATGACACAGGAGGGTCCTGGCAGGAGTGACACATAGAGGAGCTGGCTGGAGTGACACAGGAGGGTGCTGGCAGGAGTGACTCATGGGGAGCTGGCTGGAGTGACATAGGACGGGGCTAGCAGGATTGACATACGGGGGAGCTGGCTGGAGTGACACAGCAGGGTGCTGGCTAGAGTGACAAGAGGGTGTTGGCTGGAGTGACTCATGGGGTGCTGAAGTGTATTATATGAATCTGGCTTTTTCAATCATTTTATGTGGAAATAGCTTTTTCAATGTATTTTATATTGGATCTGGCTTTAAAAATGTATTTTATATGGATCTTGCTTTACCAGGGGCATGGCCTATCAGGCACAAGGTCACACCCCATTTTTGCATGCATGCCTTCGGCTTGATGTCATCTCTTTGACGTACCTAACTAGATTTTTTGTCTCTTTGTCTCTTGCTGGTTGGCCACCCCTGCAGTAGAAGAAGGGATGAGGGAGAGGACAGAGAGGAATATGGATTAGTAATGAAAATAAAAATGGAGTGAAAGAAAATAAAATTGAGAATGCAAAGAAAAGTATGTGATAGAGAGAGAGAATAAGGCAAATAAGAGGCTCTATGTCAGGGATTAGAAGGAAAATATGTCAGTAAAATATTATGGAGAAAAGGAAGACAAAATAAATGAGACTAAAGTATAAAGATTAAAGAGGCTTCACAGAGTGTAAAGAGTCAAGAAAAAGGAACAGGTACATGCATGTTGTAATATAGAGGGACAGGGACTTGCCTGTTGTAATATAGAGGGACAGGGACTTGCGTGTTGTAATATAGAGGGACAGGGACTTGCGTGTTGTAATGTAGAGGGACAGGGACTTGCATGTTGTAATATAGATGGACAGGTACTTGCGTGTTATAATATAGAGGGACAGGGACTTGCGTGTTGTAATATAGAGGGACAAGTACTTGCGTGTTGTAATATAGAGGGACAAGTACTTGCGTGTTGTAATATAGAGGGACAGGGACTTGCGTGTCGTAATATAGAGGGACAGGGACTTGCGTGTTATAATATAGAGGGACAGGGACTTGCGTGTTGTAATATAGAGGGACAAGTACTTGCGTGTTGTAATATAGATGGACAAGTACTTGCGTGTTGTAATATAGAGGGACAGGGACTTGCGTGTTATAATATAGAGGGACAGGGACTTGCGTGTTGTAATATAGAGGGACAGGGACTTGCGTGTTGTAATATAGATAGACAAGTACTTGCGTGTTGTAATATAGAGGGACAGGGACTTGCGTGTTGTAATATAGAGGGACAAGTACTTGCATGTTGTAATATAGAGGGACAGGGACTTGCATGTTGTAATATAGAGGGACAGGGACTTGCATGTTGTAATATAGAGGGACAAGTACTTGCATGTTGTAATATAGAGGGAGAAGGACTTGCGTGTATTGTAATATAGAGGGACAAGTACTTGCGTGTGTTGTAATACAGAGGGACAGGGACTTGCGTGTTGTAATATAGGGACTTGCGTGAGTTGTAATGTAGAGGGACAGGGACCATTGTAATATAGAGAGACAGGTAGTTGCGTGTTGTAATATAGAGGGACTTGCGTGTGGTAATATAAAGGGATAGGGATTTGCGTGTTTTCTAACATAGAGGGACAGGGACTTGCATGTCTTGTAGTATAGAGGTGGTACTTGCGTGTTTTGTAATATAGAGGGACAGGGACCTGCCTGCGGTGTAATATAGTATGAGTATGTAGTATGAGAGCGTGGAAAGATAAAAATTTAAGAAAACTAAAAAGCAAGACAGATTTGAAGAAAGCAAAGGACGGAGAGTAAAGATAATGAGAATAGCATTAATATGATAAAATAAAGGAGAGACTACAGTATATAAGTGAGTGGAACAAGAGTAAAGGGTAGGGCATGACAGAATGTACAAAGAAGAAAGAGGATAAAAGGTACAGATGAGACAGTGCGGTTCGGTATGATTTACCGTCGCCCAGGATGCCGAATGTCTGTATCCCGACATCGGCATCCTGAGCGGTAGAATGCCGGCAGGGGGTCGAGCAAAACGAAGCACCTTGCAGGCTCGGTGGCAAGCTTCAATCACCACAGGTTCTATTCTCCCTCTATGGGTGTTGTGGGCACCCATAGAAGGGGAATAACCTACCTCACTGGTATACCGGCGGCAGTATGGTGCCCCCCGTCGGGATCCTGGCATCGGCATTGTGACAGTCGGGATTTCGACAAGCTAACCGCATACCAGAGAATGTAAAAAAATATAGTGTAGGAGCATAAGGAATCTAGCAAAACTAAGGGTTCAAGTTGAGAATATGGGATCCCCTGGATTAGTGTAACTACACTGGTCAAATCATTAATAAGTGTACCATCGTGGGCTCGCGTCGCTCGCCATGCTTCAGGCGGGTCGGCTCGCTCCACTTTGATTGCCACAGGTTACTGTTCCCATTAGATGTCCACGTGAATAGTGAAACTAATAGACCAGGGTTCCCATGTTCTGAACTTGAGCCAGACTAAGCAATGACCACTGATTAGGACAGTAAAGTACTGTATATAGTGAGAATAGACAAATGCCGCCATGCAAGGGTTATGTAGTAGAATTAGCATGAATTCACAGGCCCAACTGCAGCAAAAGATGCAAGGACGGCTGTGTCAGACTCTATGAAGAGTATCCCACCCCTCTCAACATACCCCACCCCCTCAACAGACCCCACCTCCATTAGGGCTGCTTCCAGAAATTTCCCGGGCTGGTTTTCCATCCTAATCCGCCCATGTTTGTTTTAATATGGCACTACATAAAAAAAGATTAGAAGCTTTGGCATAACTGTCACTGCCTGGTAACAAATAACGTGGGAGGGAGGATAGGTGGGAAAGATAGAGGGATTGAGGGAGGTTAGGTAAGAGTGTACGTTGTAGGGAGTTTGGGTGGGAGTGGAAGGAGGGAGGTAAGGAAAGTGGCAGGGAGTAGGTTTTACGGACGGAGGGAGTGTTGGTGGGGGAGAGAGGGTGGTAGGGATGGAGGGAGTGTAAGAGGGAAGAAGATTTTGCTCTCAGCATGGCTGTCAGGGGTATAGAGACCGCCAGTGAACTGCTCACAAGCGGGAATGCTGCGCGGACATGCTATCTATACACAGCGCACAGCAGGGCGCGCGGGGGGGGGGGGCGCCCTGGGCAGCATGAAAACCTACTCTGACTGGCAAAAAGGTAGCATATTGGGCCATGGCACAATCCTACACCCCCGCCAGTATAAATATGACCTCATGTTTTCTGAGGGGAAACAAGCCATTGCAGGGGGCGGGGCTTTCCTCCTCAGTCAGCCAGCGCTGCTCAGCGCCATTTTCTCCAGGCAAGCTGCAGGGAGAAGACACGCTGGCCCTCCTCCACGTCTGAATCAAGTATCAGGGGGGGCAGAGTGAAAAGTGGTGCTTATATTGGCATATAAAAGCGCTAAAGGTCTCTGTAGATAAACAGCGATTTTTTACATTGGCGCTGAGTTGTGAACTGGCAAGTTCCTTATGTGTCCTTCTGACAGATTTACTGTGGGTCTGTCCCCTTTAAGCCCCGGAGTGTCTGTAATGTGATTGTGCACATGTTTGACATGTCTGAGGCAGGGAGCTCTTCCCCTGCGGGAGCCATTTTAGGGACACAGAGTTGTAATGTGGTGGCGCTACCGGCACACCATGAGCCTGAATGGGTGAAAGAATTATGTGATAGTGTGAATCATATCAGTAAGAGATTGGATAAGTCTGAGTCTCATGCAGAAAGTTGGAGAAAATCTGTTGAAGATGTGATTTTTCAGAGTTCTGCTTTTTCATCCACAGGGGAACCTTTTGGGTCACATAAAAGGTCATTTACACATATAGTACAAACTGATACCGACATGGACTCTGACTCCTGTGTCAACACTAGTGATTGCAGGGGAATAGATCCAAAGTTAGCAAAAAACATACAATACATGATTATTGCTATAAAGGAGGTCTTAGAAGTTACGGAGCCCCCTCCTTTACCACAGGAGAAGGCTTACTTTTATACAGAAAAGAAGATTAATGTAACTTTCCCTCCATCTCATGAGCTTAACAGTCTCTTTGAGGGAGTCTGGGCAAACCCTGAAAAGAAATTTCAGATTCCTAAAAGAATTCAGGTAGCTTATCCTTTTCCTGCAGAGGACAGGAAAAGGTGGGAGTCACCCCCATTTTAGACAGTGCCCTGTCACGGTTAACAAAAAAGGTGATTCTCCCTGCGCCTGGGACGGCTTCACTAAAGGAGCCGGCAGACCGCAAGTTAGAGACTACGTTGAAATCTATTTATGTGGCAAATGGGACACTTCTCAGGCCTACCATTGCCTGTGCGTGGGTGAGTAGTGCTATTGAAAAGTGGTCAGAAAACTTGTCATCAGAAATTGACACAATAGATAGAGACGAGATACTCCTAATGTTAGGTCATTTCAAAGACGCTGCTGCGTATTTGCTAGAAGCCATGAAAGATATTGGTCTCTTGGGATCAAGAGCCGCTACCATGGCAATCTCAGCACAGAGGGCGTTGTGGATTCGCCAATGGAATGCTGACACAGATTCCAAAAGGAATATGGACACTCTCCCGTACAAAGGTGAGGCCTTGTTTGGAGATGGGCTGGATGCTTTAGTTTCTGCGGCTACCGCAGGTAAGTCGACATCCTTGCCTTATGCTCCTGCACCGGCGAAAAAGACACATCACTCTCAGATGCAGTCCTTTTGGCCCAATAAATACAAAAAGGGTAAAGGTTCCCCTTTCTTTGCGGGTAGAGGAAGGGGAAAGGAAAAAAGTCCACGGTGTCTTCAGGATCACAGGAGCAGAAATCAACCTCTGTTCCTGCCAAAGCTTCAGCATGACGCTGGGGCTCCCTTGCGGGAGTCTGCTCAGGTGGGGGCACGTCTGAAAATCTTCAGTCACTTCTGGGTTCAATCTGGCCTGGACCCGTGGGTCATACAAATAGTGTCCCAAGGGTACAAACTGGAGTTTCAAGACAGTCCCCCATGCAGATTTTTCAAATCGGCCTTACCAGCTTCTATCCCGGACAGGGAAGTGGTTGCAGCAGCAATACAAAAATTGTGTCAGGATCAACTCATTGTCCTGGTTCCCTTGTTACAACAAGGAGAAGGGTTTTATTCAAGCCTATTTGTAGTTACGAAGCCGGACGGCTGGGTTCTAAACCTGAAAAATCTGAATCTCTACCTGCAAAGGTTCAAGTTCAAGATGGAATCTCTGAGGGCAGTGATTTCCAGTCTGGAGGACAGGGAATTCATGGTGTCAGTGGACATAAAAGACGCCTACTTACATGTTCCCATTTATCCTCCCCATCAAGCTTATCTGAGATTCACAGTACAGGATTGTCATTACCAATTTCAGATGTTGCCGTTCGGACTCTCCACTGCACCGAGGTGTTCACCAAGGTGATGGCGGAGATGATAGTCATCCTTCGACAGCGAGGCGTCAATATAATTCCTTACCTGGATGATCTCCTGATAAAGGCAAGGTCCAGGGAAAGGTTGGTGCAGAACATTGCACTCTCCCTGACAGTACTTCAACACCACAGTTGGATCATAAATTTTCCAAAGTCACAATTGGAACTGACAACAAGATTGTCCTTTCTGGGGATGATACTGGACACAGAAGTACAGAGGGTATTTCTTCTAGTAGAAAAGGCTCTGGAAATCCAGAGAATGGTCAAACAAATTCTGAAACCAACAAGAGTGTCGATTCATCAATGCATTCGGTTGTTGGGAAAGATGGTTGCAGCCTACGAGGCCATACAGTTTGGCCGATTTCATGCCAGAGTATTGCAGTGGGACTTATTGGACAAGTGGTCCGGATCCCATCTACACATGCATCAGAGGATAATCCTGTCATCCAAAGCCAGAATTTCACTCCTGTGGTTGCTACACAGTTCTCACCTCCTAGAGGGATGCAGGTTCGGGATTCAAGACTGGATCCTGGTGACCACGGATGCAAGTCTCCGAGGCTGGGGAGCAGGGGGAAAGCTTCCAAGGAAGGTGGTCAAGTCAAGAAGCTTGTCTCCACATAAACGTTCTGGAATTGAGAGCCATTTACAACGGCCTTCTACAAGCGGTCCATCTTCTTCAAGATCAACCCATACAGATCCAGTCGGACACTGTAATAGCAGTCGCGTACATAAACCGTCAGGGCAGAACGAAAAGCAGAGCGGCAATGGCAGAGGTGACAAAGATCCTCAACTGGGCAGAAAGACATGCAAGAGCTCTGTCAGCAATTTTCATTCCGGGAGTGGACAACTGGGAAGCAGACTTCCTCAGCAGACACAATCTCCATCCAGGAGAATGGGGCCTCCACCAAAAAGTCTTCGCAGAGGTGACAGGTCTTTGGGGAGTTCCTCAAGTAGACATGATGGCATCTTGTCTCAACAAGAAGCCTCAGAGATATTATTCCAGGTCGAGAGACCCTCAAGCAATAGCAGTGGATGCACTAGTGACCCAATAGGTGTTTCGGTCGGTATATGTCTTCCCTCCATTTCCACTCATTACGAAAGTTCTCAAGCTCATAAGAAGAACAGGCGTTCGAGCGATCCTCATTGTCCCAGACTGGCCAAGGAGGGCTTGGTATCCAGATCTTCAGGAGTTACTCATAGAAGATCCTCGGCCTCTTCCTCTTCGCGAGGACCTGTTGCAGCAGGGGCCGTGCGTGCATCAAGACTTACCGCGGTTACGTTTGACGGCATGGCTGTTGAGCGCCGGATCCTAGCCCGAAAGGGTATTCCCAAAGAAGTCATTCCCACTCTTATTCAGGCCAGGAAGGGAGTAACGTCGAGACATTACCACCGTATTTGTAGAAAATATGTATCTTGGTATGAAACCAAGAAGGCTCCAATGGAAGAGTTTCAGTTAGGACGTTTTCTCCATTTTCTCCAGGCGGGTGTGGATGCGGGCCTACGATTGGGTTCAATCAAGGTCCAGATTTTGGCCTTGTCCATTTTCTTTCAGAAACAATTGGCCTCCCTTCCAGAAGTTCAGACAATCGTGAAAGGGGTTCTGCACATCCAACCTCCATTTGTGTCTCCTGTGGCACCATGGGATCTTAACGTGGTGTTGCAGTTCCTTCAATCGGATTGGTTTGAACCTCTACAGGAGATAGAGTTGAAGTTTCTCACTTGGAAAGTGGTCATGCTGTTGGCCCTGGCATCCGCAAGGCGGGTGTCTGAGTTGGGGGCCTTGTCGCACAAGAGTCCTTACTTGGTTTTCTATGAAGATAGGGCTGAGTAAAGAACTCGTCAGCAATTTCTTCTAAAGGTGGTTTCTTCTTTCCATATAAACCAACCTATTGTGGTGCCAGTGGCTACTGACACCTTCACTGCTTCAAAGTCTCTGGATGTGGTCAGGGCTTTGAGAATCTATGTCGCAAGAACAGCTCGGATACGGAAAACAGAGGCGCTGTTTGTCCTGTATGCTCCCAACAAGATTGGGTGTCCAGCTTCTAAGCAGACGATTGCGCGCTGGATCAGAGGTACGATTCAGCACGCTCATTCCACGGCAGGATTGCCGGTACCGAATTCGGTAACTGCCCATTCTACTAGGAAGGTGGGCTCATCCTGGGCGGCTGCCCGGCGGGTCTCGGCATTACAGCTTTGCCGAGCAGCTACTTGGTCAGGGGCAAACACGTTTGCTAAGTTTTACAAGTTTGACGCCTTGGCCGAGGAGGACCTACAGTTTGGTCAATCGGTGCTGCAGGGTCATCCGCACTCTCCCGCCCGTACTGGAGCTTTGGTATAACCCCATGGTACTGAAGTGGACCCCAGCATCCTCTAGGACGTATGAGAAAACAGGATTTTAATACCTACCGGTAAATCCTTTTCTCCTAGTCCGTAGAGGATGCTGGGCACTCAACCCAGTGCGTAAATTTGCCTGCAGTTATTATTTTGTTATAGTACACAAGTGTTGTGTTCAAATTATTTTCAGCATGTTGCTGCAATAGTTCATGCCCGTTGGAATGTGTTATGTTGAATGCCATGTTGGGCGGCATGGTTGAAGTGTGAGCTGGTATGAATCTCACCGTTAACGTAAAAGTAAATTATTTTCTCGAAATGTCCGTCTCCCTGGGCACAGTTCCTATACTGAGGTCTGGAGGAGGGGCAGAGAGGGAGGAGCCAGTTCACACACTGGAAGAGTCTTAACGTGCCCATGGCTCCTGCGGAACCGTCTATGCCCCATGGTACTGAAGTGGACCCCAGCATCCTCTACGGACTAGGAGAAAAGGATTTACCGGTAAGTATTAAAATCCTATTTTTTCTTGAAGATGGGTTTGTTTACAGGGATTTGAATTTGCCTGCCCGATGCAGGTGAAACTATCCCCGATAACCGCGGCAACCTGCAGTGTCCCATGCCCGCCACAACAGCAGCAGGCTGGGACTGCAGTGAGGGTGCCGCGGCCCAGGAGCCCCCGGCAGCCATCACATGTTGGGGGGGAGGTTATGTGACCAGGTAGCCGGAGGTGCAGTGCTGCACCGGGAGCTGTCAGGAACCGGCACCCGGTGCAGTACAGAAGACCCCTAATAAGCCGCAGCTTGTGCCGGCTTATCGGGGCTAATTGGATAGCCCTGGGCGATATCATTACCAGCTGTAATGTACCATGGGTAATGGATATTCCACGTTTTGTCAGTATAGTTATCACATTTTATTATCTACTGAGGTCCCAGTTGCAGTTCTAGATCAGATTTTTTTTAATTCTTTTATACTTGTTGCACATTAAGGGCCTGATTCTGCGTTGGACACAAGTGGAAATGTGGATGGATGTGACAGATTCCAGCGTAATATGCATGCACCAAAGTAAGAAATCGATATGCCAGATCAGGCATATGCTGTCAGATGATCACACTGTCTAAGAAATGGGCATGTTTGGGTGGTGACCATGCTATTGTACAGAACTGTTCTTTGTAGGAGTGTCATGGGCAGTATGTAAACTTGGCTTGCATGCTCAATAGTAGTGGGTGGACAAAATTGGAGGCCTGTTTTAGACAGATCTCCTGCACCCAGTATAGGGTTTGTACAAGTCCAGATACTAATGCTGACAGTTGCAGCTGCAGCCATAAAAAAAGTGAATGAGATAGTATTCCATTTGCAGGTGCATGGATGTTTGCCATATTAGCAAAAGGAAAATGGCCACAGATGTGTGCAAGTGTAAGTGGATACAAAGTGTAATGACAGTTCTATAGTGTTTTGTGTGGGAGGGTATGCCAGTGATATCGAGGCAGGTGCCTGTATGTCAGATGTAGTACCTTGTTTTGGTTTATTTGGGATTGACTGAAAGCTGTAGAGGTCCAGACTCCGGATCCGCGTCCCCATGTATATGACAGCTGTCACACAACAGATTGTACAGGGAGATGTTACAGCCTCTTCCTGATCCGCAACCGCTGCACTCAGGCAGAGGTAATGGGAACAGCACAGGCGGAATGGTCAGGACTCTAGATCGCTGGACTGACTCCCTGCAGGGACCTCTGTTGCTGTAGAGGATGCTGTATCTGTCCATGTGTATGTGACAGCTGTCATACAGGAAATGATGCAGGGAGACACACACCAAGAGCTTCGAATCGGAAGAGATCACTGGAGCCGGTTCACTCAATCACGATTATCTTTGGAGAGTGATCTATGAGGTTCGTCTTACTAATATGCTTTTTATGAGCAAATTATAGGAGACATAGGGGGTCATTCCGAGTTGTTCGCTCGTTGCCGATTTTCGCTCTGCTGCGATTTGTTGCTAACAGCCATGCGCATGATACGCAGTGCGCATGCGCTAAGTTATTTAACAAAAAACTTAGTAGATTTGCTGGTGTTCGTACAACGCTTTTCAGTCGCACTGCTGTTCGGTAAATGATTGACAGGAAAGGGGCGTTTCTGGGCGGCAACTCAGCGTTTTCACGGCATTGGCTAAAAAACGCAGGCGTGTCAGGGAAAAACGCGGGAGTGTCTGGAGAAACGGGGGAGTGGCTGGACAAACGCAGGGCGTGTTTGTGACGTCAAACCAGGAACTAAACGGACTGAGCTGATCGCAATCTGTGAGTAGGTCTGGAGCTACGCAGAAACTGCAAAGAATTATTTAGTAGCAGTTCTGCTAATCTTTCGTTCGCTATTCTGCTAAGCTAAGATACACTCCCAGAGGGCGGCGGCCTAGCGTGTGCAATGCTGCTAAAAGCAGCTAGCGAGTGAACAACTCGGAATGAGGGCCATGGTGATGCAGGAATCAATGCTGATCCTCCAGAGATGTAGGTGCTTAAAGAGAGGTACTATCTATGCCCTCTACAGCACTGACTATGTCATCATTGCACTGGCTATGACCACACAACACTTCTTACAATAGGCCCTTGCAATATCAGACTGAGATATGAGGGGAGGTGGCACAAAGTTAATGAGGTGTGACCAGCTGATTAAAGGGGTGTGGCCAGCCATGTGCCATCAGTCAGTGTGACTCTGACTGGCTGGGGGAGGCTGTGTCTGAAAAAGTAAGACTGACTTGCTTGGTCGAGAAGGGGTCAGGTCCTGGTGGGTTAGATTCTGACCGGATGGGAGGAAAGGGCATCAGAAGGGCAAACTGGGACTGTCAAGTTCTGAAATGGGGCATTGCAGTGCCCGCCATATAATACAGACACCAGCAGTGACCCACATATAACAGATAATGGGGGTCATTCCGAGTTGATCACTCGCTAGCAGTTTTCAGCAGCCATGCAAACGCATTGTCGCCACCCACTGGGGAGTGTATTTTCGCTTTGCAGAAGTGCGAACGCATGTGCAGCAGAGTGCCTGCAAAAACATTTTGTGCAAAACAAGACCAGCCCTGTACTTACTCTTCGTGTGCGTTGAGTCTAACGTTGGAGGGATGGCTTTTGACGTCACACACCCGCCCAGCGTTCGCCCAGCCATGTCTGCGTTTTCCCTGGCACGCCTGCATTTTTATAAGCACTCCCTGAAAACGTTCAGTTGACACCCAGAAACGCCCCTTTCCTGTCAATCGTCTTGCGGCCGCCAGTGTGAATGAAAACGTTGCTAGAACCTGTGCAAAACCACAAAAGCCTTTGTACACATACGTTGCGCGTGTGCATTGCTGTGCATACGCATGCACAGAAATGCTGATTTTTAGCCTGATCGGTGCGCTGCGAACAACGGCAGCTAGCGATCAACTCGGAATGACCCCCCAATATTAATACACTCCAAACACACACACATAACATTAATACCCCACCCCCACCACAGATAGTATTAAAACACACAGCAACCCACCCCAGAATATAGAGACAGGCTACAGGCAAGGATGGGGTGGCGGCTCGGGGTGAGGTGGCAGGGACAGGTGAAAGTGACAGGTAGCAGAACAGACACACCGGTAGAGGACTCAGGGGGACATTTACTAAGCAGTGATAAGAGCGGAGAAGTGAGCCAGTGGAGAAGTTGCCCCATCAACCAATCAGCTACTCTGTACAACTGTTTAGTATGCAAATTATAGATGTTACTTCAGTGCTGATTGGTTGCCATGGGCAACTTCTCCACTAACTCACTTCTCTGCTCTTATCACTGATTAGTAAATGTCCCCCTCAGTCAGGGACAGGAGGGAGTAGCAGAATAGAGAGATAAAGTAGATGAGAGAAGGTCTCAGGCAGGGAGGGGAGGGGGTACTTGGGCATCCACAGATCAAATGCTGGCAGATGGTTCTACAGATTAGTAACTAGCTGCCACCAATTAATCAGTTCACCAGTGGGGTGACAGCCAGAAAATGCTGGACAGTAGACCCCCATCATGTCCTGCCTGCTATGCCCTGCCATTCACTGAAAGGTGCAGGAATTAAAGAGCATGCATCCCTCCGCCCCCTGCCTGGGGGAAATTTCCCAGCTCCCCTTGGGGCCAGTCGAAGCCTGGGCCCTTGACAATTTTAACTCCCTGGCCCTTGTGGCTCTTAATCTGCTCATTATAGAAATATATATTCTGTGCTATATCCAAGGACAATGAAAATAGACAACTATGCCTCAATGCCATAAGGGACTTGTGGGGGGGGGGGGGGAAACAACACACAGATGTAATTCACATAAACAATCAATGTATTTGGTAAAAGGACATAAGAGCATGTACATATCAATACATATACAGTTTACAACATCTGAACAAGGAAATTCAGTTAATAATTTTCAAGGTTTTACAGAAAATTGGCAGCATAAAAAATACACAATCATAAATATAATCTACAATCTAAGTAATCTGTACCGTGGTCTGCGCAGACCCACAAACATCGGAAACCCGATGGTTTACGTACTAATCTTAATCAGGTGCTATGTAAACAAGGGCATAATGCACACAAACCTGAAGAAGTGTATGTTTCAGTGGTATATACATAAGGGGAGAGTTATTAAAGCTTGGATAGCGATAAAGTGGAGAGAAATAAAGTGTTAACCAATAAGCTTCTTACTGTCATTTTACTGAATGGTCAGTGCTACTGCCCGCTCATACATTGCCTGGCACATCCACGTGCATTCTTACAAATAGCAGCGCCAATATACTGTAGACAGATTGAACACACACATAACGTGCGCTGATATAACTTCTTCCCCGTACCGATGAACAGTGCCCTGTGTGCAAGAAACAGCATCAGCACCCCCCCACCACCACCAACCATATAGGTGCGTGCCAAAAATATAGGGGTGAGACTTCATGGGGAAGGGGCGTGGCCACAGAGCTCCCTTTTACACATTATGGCAGACAAAGCCCCCTTTTGCACAGTATGGCAGGTAGAGCCCCCTTTTAAACAGTACAGCAGGCAGAGTCCCCTTTTACACAGTACGGCAGGTAGAGCCCCCTTTTACACAGTACGGCAGGTAGAGTTATCTTTTACACAGTATGGCAGGTAGAATCCCCTTTTACACATTAGGCAGGTAGACTTCCCCTTTTACACATTAGGCAGGTAGAGCTCCCTTTTACATAGCACAGCAGGCAGTGTCCCCATTTTTACACATTATGGCAGGCAGAGTCCCCTTTTTACACATTACGGCAGTCAGCGTCCACCTTTTTTATACATTATGCCAGCAGAACCCCCTTTTTTACACAATCAGCAAGCAGAGTCCCCCTTTTTACACATTATGACAGGCAGTCCCCCTTTTTTACACATTAGGAAGGTAGAGGCTCCCTTTTTTACACATTAGGCAGGCAGAGTTCCTCTTTTCACACATTATGGAAGGCAGTCCCCCTTTTTTACACATTAAACAGGCAGAGTCTGAGAGAGACAGAGAGTGTAAGAAAGAGTGTGTAAGTATTATACTCACCTGTGGCCAGACGGCAGGGCTACCCTCTCCTCTTCCTGCCCTACGCTGTGCTCTTCGCAGTGCAGGGTATTGTGGGTGGGCTGGGGGCAGGCTGGGAGAGCTGTCATCTCTCCCAGCACACGGGGAGAGAGCAGAGGGGGAGCTGCAGCGCTGCCTGGCTACCTATGTGAGAGGTTGCCGGGCAACGCAGCTAGGTGCCAGGAGGTGACGGCGGGGGGACGTGGGCCAGACTTCACAGCGCAACGGCGGCGGAGTGGCCAGGCGGTTGTTGCCGGTGGTCCTGCGCTGTGTGCCAGGCACTACTGGCATACATCTAGGTATGGCCCTGCAGATGAATAATACATCTATCCCTGTGTTTGAAAAATGACAGAAGCTGATTGGTTGGTACTTTATTTCTCTCCAAACTTTGATACGTCTCCCCCATATAGAGAAGTTGTAATGATTCATTATTATTCCATGGATTTATTTGTGGACACAAATTTCTCTGAAATAATGATAAATCAGAGTTGTCCTTACACAGTCGCATGTATTGTATTGAAGGCAAATACTCACATTACAAAAACTGTGCAATATCTGCCAAGCTTAGCTATAGTCTCTGCATGTCAATAATGAAGTAAGCGTGATACAGAGAGTTGTATTTTATAAGCCACTGAGCCAGTAATGCCTACAATGTAAAATTACTGGAATTCTTAACTTATAAAATGTGTTTGTGTTGTGTGAACTAGAACTAGAGTAAAACATTTCAGAAATGTATACAGGATATCTGTGATCATACACTGCCTTTTTTTATCTACTGGTTCCTCCTCTGTTATTACTTCCTAAGTGGTGCCAAACGCAGAGAAAATATAATATTTTCACATTATTGTGCCATATACATTCTGGGCCTTATTCAGAGATGGACGCAGACCGCTGCATACGCAGCCAGATCTGCGTCCATCTCCTCACATGCTGGGGGCCTCCCAGCATGTGTAACGGACCACCTCCCGATGCGTCCACAATTAGATTGCGGTTGCATTGGAATTAAGGTTTATCTCTGGCAGTGCCGCCATTTTTTAATCGGAGCAGCTGCGTGTGACGTCAAAATGTGTAACCCGAAAATGGTCCCGGCCCGCCCACGTTCGGCAACCCCTGCCCCCCCAACACCGCATTGCTGCCGCTGTCAATCACATTGCGGTCGCATCTATCGGGGATGCGACTGCAATGTGTGTGTCTGCGACCGCTTGCCATGTGCAATTTGCCTCCATCGGCAAACTGCGCTGCGGGATGCATCAGCGGTCGGGTCTGAATGACCCCCTCTTTTAGTTAGTGCCAAGAGAAAATATTTTTTTTTTATATCTCCTTTCAACACAGGTTAGTCACAGAGTAATTAGTACAAAATTGTAACAAAACACAAACATGCTTTAATAGTACACTTCAAGAAAGCCTTATGTTTGAGACAAGATATACATGTTGGAAGCATGCATCAGCCTTTGAGTACATACCAGTGCATTCCATAGCAAAGGCTTGATAACCCGACATACATGGTCCAACATGTGAGCCAGTACAGCAGGCTTTCCCAACCACGGTCCTCAAGGCACACCAACAGTACAGGTTTTAGTGATATCCAGGCTGCAGCACAGATGGTTAAATCAAAATAACTGAGCTACTAATTAAGTCACCTGAGCTGAAGCCTGGATATCACTAAAACATGCACTGTTAGTGTGCCCTGAGGACCGTGGTTGGGAATGCCTGCAGTACAGTGACCCCAGTCTTTACAGTTTGTTTCTGGAAATGTCTATTTGTAACAAAGAACCACCATTCTCAATGCAGGTTTTTTTTTTAGAAGAGTACATTATATTCATGTATTTAAAAGAACTGTATAATAAAAAAAATGGTGGAATAGTTTGAATGTTCTCCAGCGTTTATGGCATGCTTTTAGTAAAATGCTACTTTCTATGTCCGCCCATAGTGATGGAGGTGCGACGCAAAGTCTGGTGCTGTTATTTATAGGAAAGTAAGCTTGACAAAACCTATTCACTGTCCTGATCTATTGTCAATGAGATATGTTTTGCCCTGCAAGATGGGTTATGCGCTTTCATTCTTGTCTCTGTCCTGCAAGTTAGGTGTACAAAGATTTTTGTTACGTTACTTGTTTTCCTCTACATAAAGATTGCACTATAACGGTATATGAAAGCATCACTTGTATGCTCATTCCTTATGTTCATTCCATAGCAGCAGAGATCAGTCACAATTATTGTATTCAGTGGATTGATTGAATAAAATAAATTGTACCCATACTTACATGCTCTCCTAAAAGTTGCTGGAGACTCCTGATTTTTCGGGTAGTCCCCCGCACCCCTAGAAGAGTGGGTACGCCTCCCGTATCCTGCCCGCTTCCTAGGAAAGCAGGCAGGTTAGCCAGATAATGCAGGGAATCACGGGTCAGAATGGAGGGGGTGGAATTAAAATGTTGTACACACATTAGTACAATTATACCTTAGCTGGTGCACCAACTTAAGTCCAACAACTTTTATTTAGCAAAATCCTGGTGCAAAAGGGGGAGGTTTTTTATATTCCTCTGGAATGCTTGCTTGACGATTGTTATGCTGCTGTTTTGGATTTGTGTTCTTTGGTATTGTGTGTCCAATACGGCCCAAATTTTCCTTCACATTTTTCATATGTGCCGCCATTGCATTTTCCATTTTCTTGAAATCATTAGCTATTTCTGCTTCATTAACTAAAGATGCTGCTTTAGTCATTACACTGCGACAGGCTTTCAATGGTTTCTTTGATGTGTGGGCTCGTGTCGCTCCATTTTTATCATGCATGTTTGCATTTTGAGCCGTGTTCGGGTATATTGAAGCTACACTATGTGACTTTGACATACGTTTGTGCTGAACTGGTAACACAGGCACCTGTAAATAGAAAACACAAGTACAGTAGTTATCCACAGCAATAGATATAGGAAAATCTAAACATCAGTATATATGTAGTCTTTGTTAATCAGCGACTTATTGCCATAATTCCCAGATCCTCTGACGTCTGTCTTGTGGAATTGGGAAGATTCAACATGATGGAATCCCCATTTTGCTGATCCCAACCAAAAAATGGAATATTGAGACATCCGCGAGGCATGGTTACTGAAGATGGGGTTGCCAAACCCGGGCACATTATGGGGGTTATTCAGGTTTGTTAGCAATTGGGCAAAAACATGTTGCACTGCAGGTGTGGCAGATATAACGTGCAGAGAGAGTTAGATTTGGGTGGATTATATTGTTTCTGTGTGGATAAATACTGGCTGTTTAATTTATAGACTGCAATTTACATTTTTGTTTGAACACACCCCACCCAAATCTAACTCTCTATGCACATGTTACATCTGCCCTCCCCCCCCCCCCCCTGCAGTGCACATGGTTTTGCCCAATTGCTAACTTTTATGGTTTGCTAACAAACTTAAATAAGGCGCTATATGCGGAGCACCCACACAGACACACACACAAACAAACAAACAAACAAACAAACAAACAAACAGTATGCTACATAGACATATGGGGCTTTATTCTGAGATGGTTAATTGAGAGTAAAACAGAAAAAGCAAGTAACTTGTGCACCTTGCTCAAACTATGTCGCACTGCAACTGGGTCAGATTTAACCCCTTTATTGCACCAGAGGAGTGACTCTTGTCCTCTGGCTATATAGTAAGACCGAGGAGTATAAGCTCCACTGATAACTGGTAGGCAGGGCCGGTTCTAGCCCTTGTGGCGCCCCGGGCGAAAATAGGGGCGTGCCTTCATAAAGGGGCGTGGTCAGCTATGCCCCCTGTAGAGTTGTGCTCCCAGTGGTATTGCCCCCAGGACAGTTGTGCCCTGTTTCTGCCCACAGTGGTATTGCCCCCAGTACAGTTGTGCCCCCCTAGTTGCGCCACTTACAAAAACATAAATAAATAAAAAAAAAAATTTAATTAATACTCACCATCCCCGCTCCTGATTCCCAACCGCTGCTGCCCGCTGCCCTCTGTCTCCGGCCGCCGGCGCCGCTCCTCTGATCTATGGGAGAGACGTCATGACGTCTCTCCCATAGCACCGCATAGACACTAGAGGTGCGCAATGATGTCATCACGCACCGCACAGCAATGACAGCCAGCACCGTGGCGCACCACCAGTAGCAGATCTTGCCACGGCGGCGACGCCCTCCGGAAGGCTGCGCCCCGGGCAAAAATCCTGTGTGCCCGTAGCAAGCTCCGCTATTGCTGGTGGGGACCCCTGGCAGCCACTGGGCCAGATCAGGAAGTAATGTCAGCACACATGCCAATGTCTCTTTTGAAAAAAAAAAAAATGAAGGAAAATTATGGGGGAAGGGACTTTAAGCCTCCCTAAACCTCCCTTTTTAAGGTGTGCCCACATAAAAGCCAATGTCTGCTGATAACCAGACAGTAACCCCCTGCACAACAGAACAATAATGTAGTTCAGGCATAGGAAAAGATCTAACGCAACCTAGTTACAAATAATTATGGAACATCCATTTTAGAAAGAACGGGGTCCTGTTTCAAATGTTTTGGGCCCCTCAGTACTTAATGTCTTGTGATCACCAGACAGTATTCCCCGATACCATGACACTCTAAATTCACAAAACACCTGACTGACCAAACTGAATGTCCTCAGATGCCAAATTATCGAACTTGTAGAACTTTGCAAACGTGTTCGAACCTGACCAAGTAGCTGCTCGGCAGAGCTGTAAAGCCGAGACACCCCAGGCAGCCAGCCAAGAAGAACCCACCGACCTAGTAGAGTGGGCCTGTAGAGATTTTGGAACTGGCAATCCTGCCGTGGAATAAGCATGCTGGATAGTGAGCTTGATCCAGTGTGCAATAGACTGCTTTGAAACAGGACACCCAATTTTATTGGGATCATAGAGAACGAACAGCGAGTCGGATTTTCTGTGATGAGCTGTTCTCTTTACATACACCTTCAAAGCCCTCACAACATCCAAAGACTTTGAAGTAGCAGAGGTGTCCATCACAGCCAGAACCACAATAGGTTGGTTGATGTGAAAAGCGGACACCACCTTAGGAAGAAATTGCTGACGAGTTCTGAGCTCAGTTCTGTCCTCATGAGACAACACCCCTAGTTCCGACACAAGTCTTGCTGAGGCCAAGGCCAACAGTGTGACAGTCTTCCACGTAGGTTACTTAATGTCAACCTCCTGTAACGGTTCAAACCAGTCCGATTGGAGGAACTGCAGCACTAAATTGGGATCCCAAGATGCCGTGGGAGGCAAAAAGGGAGACTGGATGTGCAGAACACCTTTCAAGAATGTCTGGACTTCAGGGAGAGAAGCCAATTGTTTCTGAATGAAAATAGACAAAGCCGAAATTTGGACTTTAATGGAACCTAGGCGTAGGCCCACATCCACTCCCAACTGCAGAAAAAGCAGGAGATGTCCCAGATGAAATTCCACCACAGAATATTGTCTGTTCTCACACCAAGATACATCCTTCTTCCATATATACGGTGGTAATGTTTAGATGTTACCCCTTTCCTGGCTTGGATCATAGTCGGAATGACCTTGTCAGGAATCCCTCTCCTGGCTAGGATCAGCCGTTCAACCTCCATGCCATTAAACGTAGCCACGGTAAGTCTTGAAAGGCGAACGGGCCCTGTTGCAGAAGATCCTCGCAAAGAGGCAGAGGCCACAGATCTTCAAGGAGCATCTCCAGAAGGTCCGCGTACCAGGGACTTCTTGGCCAGTCCAGAGCAATGAGTATTGCTTGAACCTTTTCTCTTCTTATTCTTGTTAGAATTCTCGGGTCAGAGGAAGTGGAGGAAACACGTAGACAATCTGGTAGACTCATAAATCGTCAGAGCGTCTACCGCCACTGCCTGTTGGTCTCTCGACCTGGAACAATACCGCTTGAGCTTCTTGTTGAGACGAGAGGCCATCATGTCGATTTGTGGATATCCCCACCAACGTGTCAAGCACCCCACTCCCCCGGGTGCAGGTTGTGTCTGCTGAGGAAGTCTGCTTCCCAGTTGTCTACTCTCGGAATGAAGACCGCTGACAATGCCATGGTGTGTTTTTCTGCCCGGAGGAGAATTTATGACACCTCTGACATTGCTGCTCTGCTTTTTGTTCCGCCCTGTCGATTTATGTACCTTATCGCCGTTACATTGTCCGACTGGACTTGTGTGGCCTGATTTCAAAGTAGAGATGAGGCCTGCAGAAGGGAGTTGTAGATTGCCCTGAGTTCCAAGATGTTTATTGGAAGGATGACTTCCTGACTTGACCATCTTCCTTGAAACTGCATCCCCTGGGTGACTGCTCCCCAACCTCTGAGGCTTTTGTCTGTGGTTAGCAGAATCCAATTCTGAATCCCGAACCTCCAATAAGGTGAGAAGTCTGTGGCCACCACAGAAGTGAGATTCTGGCCTTTGGCGACAGACAGATCCTCTGGTGCATGCGAAGATGTGATCCGAACCATTTGTCCAACAGATCCAGTTGGAAGGGCCTCGCATGAAACCTTCCATACTGAATTGCTTCATAAGAGGCCACCATTTTCCCCAGAAGGTGAATGCACAGATGCACCGAGATCCAGGTTGGCTTCAGGACAGCCCGAACCATCAACTGGATTTCCATAGCCTTCTCCAAGGTAAGGAACACTCTCTAAGATTTCGTGTCCAGTATTATTTCCAGGAAGGAAAGCCTCTGCGTCAGTTCCAGGTTAGATTTTGGTAAGTTCAGAATCCACCCGTGATCCAGGAGTAATATGTCCATCAACCGCTCCCTGGACAGTGCCTTTATCAGAAGATCGTCCAGGTATGGAATTATGTTCACTCCCTGTTTGCGGAGTAGAAACATCATCTCTGCCATCACCTTGGTGAACACTCTCTGTGCCGTGCAGAGACCAAATGGCAGGGCCTGGAACTGGTAGTGGCAGTCGTTTAGTGAAAACCGTAGATAAGCTTGATGAGGCGGCCAGTTCGGAATGTGAAGGTACGCACCCTTGATATCCAGAGACACTAGGAATTCCCCATCCTCCAGACCTGAGATCACCGCTCTCAGAGACTCCATCTTGAATTTAAACACTCGTAAGTACGGGTTCAATGACTTGAGGTTCAAAAACGGTCTTACCAAACCGTCCGGTTTCGGTACTACAAACAGGTTGAAATAACATACCTTGTTTTGCAGATGAGGTGGAACTGGAACAATGACCTGAGTCTGTACCAGTTTTTGAGTGGCGTCCTGTTGTACTTGCTTCAGTTCTGCAGGAACCTCAGCACTCTCCCACCCGATTTGGGAGCTTTGGTACTTCCCCATGGTATTAAATGGATTCCCAGTATCCTCTAGGACGTAAGAGAAAATAGGATTTTTATTACCTACCAGTAAATTCTTTTCTCGTAGTCCATAGAGGATACTGTGCGCCTGCCCGGTGCTTCATTCATCCTGCACTGCTACTTGGTTAAGTTTTCTGGTTTGTTTAGCTGTTGCTGTTCATGGTTCATGTTTGGTTAGCATGGCTTTCCTATTGTTCTGTATGCTGGTTCGTAATCTCACCACTTTTCTTATCTATCCTTCTCTCAAAGTATGTCTGTCTCCTCAGGCACAGTTTCCTAGACTGAGTCTGGTAGGAGGGGCATAGAGGGAGGAGCCAGTGCACGCTATCAAATTCCCAAGGCTCCTAGTGGACCCGTCTATAACCCTATGGTACTAAATAGATTCCCAGTATCCTTTACGGACTACGAGAAAAGGATCTACTGGTAGGTAATTAAAATCCTATTATAGGTTGTGCTATTGTACTTGAGGGAGCTTTGAGAAGTGTTCATTAACTCATCTCAGAGCTTCTGCAGCACAGTGTGCTTTATAAAATGCTCTTACTGGTGTCTCCATAGAACTATGCAAAACAGCAGATCTGATGGTACTGTGTGTGTGTGTGTGTGTGTGTGTGTGTGTGTGTATATATATATATATATATATATATATGTGTGTATGGGGTGAACCAACAGCGCCAAAAATACAGTAGAAAGTTTTTTCACTGTAAACCCTAAAAAACTGATAGTCACCGTGTGCCACTCCCTTTTGTATAGAGGGCGTCTGCTATATCTTAAATATAACCTGCACTAGTACGTGTGCAGGATGCATAAAAATTGGAAAGAAGTGAATAAAATCTAAGCGACCATGGGTGGCATATATTTATAGGGACTACGTTATTTTTCAAATAAAAATGGGGTTTATTACAGACAATATATAAACGACATGCATAAAAGGGGAACAGTATTACAGGTTTAAAATTGTTAAAAACCTAACGGGCACATATAAGAGACAAAATGGAGTATAAAAATTCATGTACAATGAAAGAAATATAGATAAAATGAACACATAAAAAATATGCTGTGTGTCAGAAAATAATGGATAAAAAGCAGCTTAACTGAGGATTCAATAGTAGTAGCAGCAGGATTCACCCAACACGTTTCGTCTGGTCTGACTTCATCAAGGGGTAGCATACATGGGACAAACCTCTATATATACCCTTATGGATTAGGAAGTAATTAGTTACCTCACTTCCTGTATTCAGTTTGCATTAGGAAAAGGATACAAAAAGTACATATACATTATGCCTGGTAGAAGGGGGGACATTAAATAAGCTAAAACGCCATATTTGCGCTTAAAAATTGAGTGGAGAATGAATACAAATTACAAAATTAGTTCCAGGATGTTCATTTCCGGTCCGGGACGCTTTTCGCGTCATTTCCACCCCACTTCCGGCGTCCAGACGTTCACTTTGCGCATGCGCCGGCAGGTGTAAGAGAGGGTGCGGCGGCCATCTTTGTGAAGTCCATAGTTTAGGACAGTTCCATATAGTGCAAACGGGTGCCGGCGGCCATATTTTCACTGGCATTATTCATTCAGGAAGATTAGTGTTTTAAGATCCATTGTCTCCAATTCGGAATGGCATACAATAAAAAGGGGGAAAAAACGGAATCAGTGCTGGTAGAAACGGAAATTCATAACTTATAACATATGTACTATATATATATATATATTACTTATATTGTTAATGGGCTGTTTCTATACTAGAATTGCATTATGTAGGTTTTATTACATGAGCATGGACATAGTCCAAGGTGTCTCATGATGTCACCTAGTATATAGAGGGGGAACAACCTCCACGATAATGAGAAATTATTAGGAGAAAATATTAAAAAGAAAATATTAAGAATATTAAAAAGGAGAAAATATTACAAATATTAAAAAATATTAATATATATATATATATATATATATATATGGGAATGGGGAACTCATCCTTTTAATGTAAATTACAAATACATGATAGTTATTGTCACGTTGACAGCGTTACAAAAAGTTGGTACCATCATTTACGGAAAAGAGATTGAGATTGAGTTTAGAAATGACGCGCCCTTGATCCAACTTAAATTACAGCACCCGGTCTTCCTGGGTAGTTTCCTAACCCTATACTGGCCGGGCCAACACTGCTTGGCTTCCAAGATCGGACGAATTTGGGCATATACAGTGTGGTATGGCTGTAAATTGGGATCTAGGCTGCAAGGACAGAGAAAGTGTCCAATACCTACGGAGTACCAATAGATTCTCGGCATTGCACAGATTAGATTCAACAGGAGAGGGTGTTTTTTTATCCCCGGGACCAAGCACAAGGGTCAGGGACACGATAAGAACTACCATCAAGGAAAGAGATAAGCATGCGTCACCGCGAAAAAGAAGGTTTGTAGTAGAAGAGGATGCCGTGGGGGTAGGAGGAAAGAGCCACTTCAAATGAAGGAATCTACAGTAGGAACATCAACACCTAAAGGCATCTTCAATCTATCTAGCCATGACCTAACTACACATGAAATCTCTCTCTTGAATAAAGGATTATCGTTCGCACCCACGAAAGGGATGAACAAATTTGATGTATTTGTGGATCTGAACAAATTTGTCAGGAAACTTTCTTTGAAACGTCATTTTCTAAGAAAAGAAGACGCGGCAATACGGAATTACGAGCAATCGAAATCAGGACTTAGACCTGTATCAAAATTTTACCCACTGGAGTCTAAAGGAAACAACGTAGGCATATTCTACGATCTAGTAATGAAAGATCTATGCGATACTGAGATCCAACCCATTAAGGAGAAGAATCTAACAAATAGAGAAAGACAAGCAATCAAGCAACTACAGGACAACAAGGACATCATCCTAAAACCGGCTGACAAAGGGGGGGGGGGGGGGGGCTGGTGATTATGGACCACATGGCATATGTTGTGGAGGCAGAGAGACTCCTAGGAGATAGGTCCTCCTACACACTACTATCAGCGGATCCAAAGGAATCTTATGTGGAGGAAGAAAGAGGTATCCTCCTTGAAGGCCTTAGAAACGAGACACTGACCAAGGAGAAATACCAATACCTCCTAAACACCAACCCCGTCACCCCAATTTTTAATTTCCTCCCAAAAGTGCACAAATCAATGACCAACCCACCTGGGAGGCCTATCGTGGCAGGAATTGATTCTCTAACATCTCATTTGTCTGAATATGTGGATATCTTTCTAAGAAAATACGTTATGGATCTACCCGCGTATCTGAAAGATACCACCTCAGTTCTCAACCTAATGGAATCTCAAGAATGGAAAGATACTTACAGATGGGTCACGATAGATGTACAGTCTCTCTACACGTGTATCCAACACGAGAAGGGAATCCAGGCTTGCCGCGTTTTTATGGATAAAGATCATTTAATCACGGAGGATCACCAGATTTTTATTTGTGAAATAATGAATTTTATCTTGAAACACAATTATTTTATATTCTTGGATCGATTTTACCTCCAGATTTGTGGGACAGCGATGGGAACTATATTCGCGCCAAGTTTCGCGAATCTTTTTATGGGCTACTGGGAAAATTAATGTATTTTTACCAACCGCCCTTTTAAGTCAAATATCATATTTTATAAAAGGTATATAGATGATATTTTAATCATATGGGATGGTGATGAATCTTCTTTTAAAGACTTCTTTATTTATATATCAGACAATACCATGAATCTGAAATTCACATCCAATGACAGCACGGAACAAATAGAGTTTCTGGATCTGGTGCTGACTCACGTAGGAAAAGAGTTTGTAACAAAGAACTTCATTAAACATGTCGATACGAACAGTTACGTCCATTATCAAAGCAACCATCTTAAACGATGGAAGAACAATGGGAGTAATTCCAAGTTGATCGCAGCAGGAAATTTTTTAGCAGTTGGGCAAAACTATGTGCACTGCAGGGGGGGCAGATATAACATTTGCAGAGAGAGTTAGATTTGGGTGGGTTATTTTGTTTCTGTGCAGGGTAAATACTGGCTGCTTTATTTTTACACTGCAATTTAGATTGCAGATTGAACTCACCACACCCAAATCTATCTATCTCTGCACATGTTATATCTGCCCCCCCTGCAGTGCACATGGTTTTGCCCAACTGCTAAAAAATTTCCTGCTGCGATCAACTTGGAATTACCCCCAATATTCCCCTCTCACAGTTCACGAGAATCGCACGGAACTGCAAAACTGAAAAGGATCGTGACGCACAATTGTCCATTTACACAGAAAGGTTTAAAGAAAAAGGATATCCCGAACATATTCTGGAAACGGCCAACAGTAAAGCAAAGACCTTAGAGAGGAAGAACCTTTTGGAATACAAATCTAAGGAGAAGAAGGATGATACTATTAGGTTCATCACCACCTACAATAGACACGACAACCGGATTAAACAAACACTCAGATCACATTGGAATATATTTTTAATGGACCCCATTCTCAAAGATTATTTACCACAAGAACCCCATGTGGTGTTTAGGAAATCTCAGAATCTGAAAGACCTTCTTGCACCCAGCATGCTAAGAAATCATGAAACACCGAAAGGAACACTACAGAAGTGTGTGGGATGTTATTAGTGTGGTCACTGCAATATTTGCAAATATGTGAATCCAAACAGGAAAACATTCAAGAATACAGGACAATCAAAGGAGTACAAGATCAAGCACTTCATCAATTGCAATATATCATCAGTAATTTATCTCCTGGAGTGTCCCTGCAAGATGAAATACATCGGCAAGACAAAGAGGCCACTAAAAATCCGCATACAGGAACATGTAAGAAATATTAAGAACAAGGTCCAAACACACGCCGTATCAAGTAACATAGTAACATAGTAACATAGTATCTTAGGTTGAAAAAAGACAATTGTCCATCGAGTTCAACCTATTTGTGGTGTCCTATGCATGATGATTTGACTAAAATTTCTGACTGATGCTGCTGTCAGCCATTGCATTTTATCCCTATTTATAGTAACTATAATGCATGACTATGCACCATACCCCTGGATATCCTTATCCAATAGGAATTTATCTAACCCATTCTTAAAGGTGTTGACAGATTCCGCCATTACAACTCCCTCGGGCAGGGAATTCCAAACACGTATTGTCCTTACCGTGAAAAAGCCTTTACGCCGTATTGTGCGGAATCTCCTCTCCTCTAACCTGAGCGAGTGTCCACGAGTCCTCTGTGTTGATCTAACCAAAAACAGGTCCCGCGCAAGCTCTGTGTATTGTCCCCTTATATATTTGTAGATGTTGATCATATCCCCTCTTAGTCTCCGCTTTTCCAATGTAAACATGCCTAGTCTTTCAAGCCTTTCCTTGTATTCCATCGTCTCCATGCCCTTAATTAGTTTGGTCGCCCTCCTCTATACCTTTTCAAGCTCCAGGATATCCTTTTTGTAGTACGGTGCCCAGAATTGTACACAGTATTCAAGGTGTGGCCTCACTAGTGATTTATATAACGGGAGTATAATACTCTCGTCCCTAGCATCAATACCCCGTTTTATGCATGCTAATATCTTATTAGCCTTCTTTGCTGCAGTCCTACTTTGGGTACTACTGCTTAGCTTGCTATCTATGAGGACACCTAAGTCCTTTTCCAGTACAGAATCCCCTAATTTTACCCCATTTAGTAGGTAGGTGTAATTTTTGTTCTTGTTACCACAGTGCATTACCTTACACTTGTCTGTGTTGAAGCGCATTCTCCATTTGGCTGCCCATGCTTCTAATTTAACTAAGTCATTCTGAAGAGACTCGGCATCCTCCTCTGTATTTATAGCCTTACACAATTTGGTATCATCTGCAAAAATTGACACCATGCTCTCTAGACCTTCTGTTAGGTCGTTAATGAAAATATTAAACAATAGCGGTCCTAATACTGAGCCTTGCGGCACACCACTTAGCACTTCAGTCCAAGTTGAAAAAGATCCATTAACCACAACGCGCTGCTTCCTATTATCTAACCAGTTTTTGACCCAAGTGCATATTGTGCTTCCTAGCCCTGATTCTTGTAGCTTGTAGATAAGTCTCATGTGTGGTACAGTATCGAACGCTTTGGCAAAGTCTAAAAAGATTACATCCACGTCTTTACCCTGATCTAGGTTTGCGCTTACTGTTTCATAAAAGCCAAGTAAGTTGGTTTGACAGGATCTGTCCTTCATAAACCCATGTTGATTCCTTTTAATGACCTTATTGGTTTCAAGGAACTTCTGAATACTATCTCTTAGAATACCTTCCAATACGTTCCCCACTATAGATGTAAGACTAACTGGTCTATAATTACCTGGTTCAGCTTTACTTCCCTTTTTGAATATAGGCACTACTTCCGCTATACGCCAGTCTTTGGGAACCATACCTGATATAACTGAATCCTCAAAGATCAAAGATAGCGGTTTTGCCAGTTCAGAGTGAAGCTCCATTAGAACCCTTGGATGAATACCATCGGGCCCTGGTGATTTATTAATCTTTAAATGTTTTAATCGGTCACAGACTACTTCCTCGCTTAAATAAGTACCTATCAGTGTGATATTCTCATTATTGAGATTGTGTGTCAGTCCCTGAATTGGGTCCTCTCTAGTGAATGCTGTTGAAAAAAACTCATTTAGTGTGTCCGCTATGTCATTATCATTTTTGCTTAAGACTCCCAACTTGTCTTTTAAAGGGCCTATACTCTCCTTCTTTAATCTCTTGCTATTAATGTATTTAAAGAATTTTTTGGGATTCGCTTTGCTTTCCTTTGCTACTAGTTTTTCAGTTTCTACTTTAGCCGCTCTTATTTCCTTTTTGCAATTTTTGTTACATTCCTTATAGTGCTGAAATGACTCTGCTTCCCCGTCAGATTTGTATTTTTTAAATGCTCGCCTTTTCTTGCCCATAAGTTCCTTAATCTTTTTGTTAAGCCACATCGGTTTATGATTTTTATTCCCTTTTTTGCTACTCATAGGAATATATTTGAGTGTATTTTTAGCTAGCAGGAATTTTAGTACCTCCCATTTCTCCGTAGTATTTTTTCCTAAAAACAAACCTTCCCATTCAATATCCCTGAAAAATACCCTCATCTTTTCAAAATTTGCTTTGCTAAAGTTTAAAGTCCTAGTTGAGCCAGTATAGGGCTGTTTGTAGAAACTGATATTGAATATGACCATATTGTGGTCGCTGTTTCCTATGGGTTCCCCTACTATAATACCTGATACCAAATCCCCATTGTTTGTTAATACCAGGTCTAAGATTGCATTGTACCTAGTTGGTTCCTCAATTAGTTGGACTAAGTAGTTATCATTTAGTGTGTTTAAAAACATATTGCCCCTAGCAGTATCACATGAATCATTTTTCCAGTTTATCTCTGGATAGTTAAAATCTCCCATCACTCACTACTATGTCTCCTACTCCTGCTGCTCTTTCAATTTGCTTTAGTAACAATTCATCATCAGATGCGTTGATACCAGGCGGCCTATAGCATACACCCAATACTAACTTTTTTATTCCTTTTTCCCCGCATGCAATTTCTACCCATAATGTCTCAACAGTGTCTACAGTCCCCTCCTGAATATCTTCCCATATATTAGGTTTTAAAAACGGCTTTACGTACAGACACACCCCTCCACCCTTTTTATTTAGTCTGTCTCTCCTAAACAGTATATAGCCCTCTAGATTGACTGTCCAATCATGAGATTCATCCCACCAAGTTTCAGTAATGCCTATAATATCATACTGTTTGCTTGCTGCAAGTATTTCTAGTTCACCCTTTTTACCAGTAATGCTTCTGGCGTTTACATACATACAACTAAGATAAGTATTTTCCCTTGCGTTAGGGACATCTTTCACCTTATGTGGCAAGGATGACCTGTAATCGTCATTGGTTAGTGCTTTGGTAAAATCCCTTTTAGTACCCATGTTAGTAACCTTACCGCCTGCTCTTACCCTCCCCCCAACTTCTCCCCCATTTTGTTTACTACCGCCATCCCCACTATTCTCACTGCATGACCCGTAGTTTCTAGCTAAACCCTCCCCCCAGGCTCATAGTTTAAAATCTCCTCCAACCTTCTAACCATCCTTCCCCCCAGCACCGCTGCCCCCTCCTCAGTCAGGTGCAATCCGTCACGACAAAAGAGATGGCGCCTGACTGAGAAGTCCGCCCAGTGTTCCAGGAACACAAACCCCTCTTTCCTGCACCAATCCCTAAGCCACACATTTACCTCCCTAATCTCCCTCTGCCTCCCTGGACTAGCGCGTGGCACGGGTAATAATTCCGAGAATATTACCTTAGATGTCCTTGCCTTCAGTTTCTTTCCTAAGTCCCTATAGTCTTTCTTAAGGACATCCCACCTTCCGCTAACTTTGTCATTGGTGCCAACGTGCACCAAGACCGCCGGGTCGTTGCCAGCCCCTCCCAACAATCTATCTACCCGGTCCGCGATGTGCCGTACCCGAGCACCCGGGAGACAACAGACTGTATGGCGATCACGGTCCCGGTAGCAGATTGCCCTATCTGCCTTCCTGATGATAGAATCCCCTACCACCACCATCTGACTAGGTACCTCTCTATCTTTTATCCCAACCGCGCCAGACGGACCGCACCTCTGGATGCTAGAGGGAGCAGTCTCCTCCGGCACCGTCATTTCTTCACTATCATCCTCCGATTCCTCGTCCAATCGGGCAAATTTGTTCGGGTTTGATAGTTCGGAGATGTCGTGCCTCCCCCTCTTTTTCTTCCTTCTAACTGTGACCCAACTGGCTACCTGATCATCATCCTCTTCTACCAGTGACCCCTCCCGCAACTCCTCCACCGTTCTGTCCAAACTACGCTCGAGATTGTGAATCTCCCTCAGTCGCGTAACGGTTTGCCCTAGATCAGTTACCTGGGCTTCCAGGGCAACCGTTCGCACACACCTCGTGCAGATGTATTCACACTGGGCCGGTAGCTCCAGGTGTGCATACATCTTGCACGACATGCACTGAGTGAGGTCCTCAATCACAGTCCCTCCCATATTGTTTGTAAGGTCTAACTCCCTGTTACACTCAAAGAAAAAGCGGCAAAAATAAAAAAGACATTTCCTGCAACAACACAGCTCCAATCCTGAGGAACTCACATTTAAAGACATAGAACTAGTCACACTTGGAGAAAGAGGCGGGGATCTCTCCAACCTCCTATCAAGACGAGAGATGTTCTGGATATACAAAATTAAATCACTTCACCCAGACGGACTCAACGAGAATTACGAAATAGCTCCTTTTTTATGAACGTAAGCCTACAGTCCTAAGTATCTCTTGTTAATCATCAACATGCCTTCTTTTTTCTTCTCTTTTTTCTTCTCTTTAATAAGTCCTTGAACGTTGGAGCACTGTTTAGTGCATCCCCAACTTCTGGACACTTTCTCTGTCCTTGCAGCCTAGATCCCAATTTACAGCCATACCACACTGTATATGCCCAAATTCGTCCGATCTTGGAAGCCAAGCAGTGTTGGCCCGGCCAGTATAGGGTTAGGAAACTACCCAGGAAGACCGGGTGCTGTAATTTAAATTGGATCAAGGGCGCGTCATTTCTAAACTCAATCTCAATCTCTTTTCCATAAATGATGGTACCAACCTTTTGTAACGCTGTCAACGTGACAATAACTAACTATCATGTATTTGTAATTTACATTCAAAGGATGAGTCCCCCATTCCCATATATATATATATATATATATATATATATATATACAGGTTGAGTATCCCTTATCCAAAATGCTTGGGACCAGAGGTATTTTGGATATCGGATTTTTCCGTATTTTGGAATAATTGCATACCATAATGAGATATCATGGTGATGGGACCTAAATCTAAGCACAGAATGCATTTATGTTTCATATACACCTTATACACACAGCCTGAAGGTCATTTTAGCCAATATTTTTTATAACTTTGTACATTAAACAAAGTGTGTGTACATTCACACAATTCATTTATGTTTCATATACACCTTATACACACAGCCTGAAGGTCATTTAATACAATATTTTTAATAACTTTGTGTATTAAACAAAGTTTGTGTACATTGAGTCATCAAAAAACAAAGGTTTCACTATCTCACTCTCACTCAAAAAAGTCTGTATTTCGTAATATTCCGTATTTCGGAATATTTGGATATGGGATACTCAACCTGTATATATATACAGGTTGAGTATCCCATATCCAAATATTCCGAAATACGGAATATTCTGAAATACGGACTTTTTTGAGTGAGATAGTGAAACCTTTGTTTTTTGATGGCTCAATGTACACAAACTTTGTTTAATACACAAAGTTATTAAAAATATTGTATTTTATTACCTTTAGACTGTGTGTATAAGGTGTATATGAAACATAAATGAATTATGTGAATGTAGACACACTTTGTTTAATGCACAAAGTTATAAAAAATATTGTCTAAAATAACCTTCAAGCTGTGTGTATAAGGTGTATATGTAACATAAATGCATTCTGTGCTTAGATTTAGGTCCCATCACCATGATATCTCATTGTGGTATGCAATTATTCCAAAATACGTAAAAATCCGATATCCAAAATACCTCTGGTCCCAAGCATTTTGGATAAGGGATACTCAACCTGTATTAATATTTTTTAATATTTGTAATATTTTCTCCTTTTTAATATTCTTAATATTTTCTTTTTAATATTTTCTCCTAATAATTTCTCATTATCGTGGAGGTTGTTCCCCCTCTATATACTAGGTGACATCATGAGACACCTTGGACTATGTCCATGCTCATGTAATAAAACCTACATAATGCAATTCTAGTATAGAATCAGCCCATTAACAATATAAGTAATATATATATATATAGTACATATGTTATAAGTTATGAGCTTCCGTTTCTACCAGCACTGATTCCGTTTTTTCCCCCTTTTTATTGTATGCCATTCCGAATTGGAGACAATGGATCTTAAAACACTAATCTTCCTGAATTAATAATGCAAGTGAAAATATGGCCGCCGGCACCCGCTAGCACTATATGGAACTGTCCTAAACTATGGACTTCACAAAGATGGCCGCCGCACCCTCTCTTACACCCGCCGCCGCATGCACAAAGTGAACGTCCGGACGCCGGAAGTGGGGTGGAAATGACGCGAAAAGCGTCCCGGACCGGAAATGAACATCCTGGAACTAATTTTGTGATTTGTAATCATTCTCCATTCAATTTTTAAGCGCAAATATGGCGTTTTAGCTTATTTAATGTCCCCCCTTCTACCAGGCATAATGTATATGTACTTTTTGTATCCTTTTCCTAATGCAAACTGAATACAGGAAGTGAGGTAACTAATCACTTCCTAATCCATAAGGGTATATATAGAGGTTTGTCCCACCATGTATGCTACCCCTTGATGAAATCAGACGAGACGAAAAGCGTTGGTTGAATCCTGCTGCTACTACTATTGAATCCTCAGTTAAGCTGCTTTTTATCCATTATTTTGTGACACACAGCGCATTTTTTGTGTTCATTTTATCTATATTTCTTTCATTGTACATGAATTTTTATACTCCATTTTGTCTCTTATATGTGCCCGTTAGGTTTTTAACAATTTTAAACCTGTAATACTGTTCCCCTTTTATGCATGTCGTTTATATATTGTCTGTAATAAACCCCATTTTTATTTGAAAAATAACGTAGTCCCTATAAATATATGCCACCCATGGTCGCTTAGATTTTATTCACTTCTTTCCTATATATATATATATATATATATATATATATATATATATATATAAAATTCACAGTTTAACCTATTAATGGACTATTATTTTTGCTAGTAAGCATGTCCATTTTCTTAGTGCCTTTATGGTTATTTACACAATTACTCATTTTTATTTTTTTATTTTTTTTATTGGATGTGTATTTTTTTTCATTGACTATAAGGTATGGTGGAGTTGATGTATGAAACAGTGAGAAGAGTGGAGAGGTGCACTGGTGGAGAAGTTGTCCACAGCAACCAATCGGTTGTGAGGTAGCATTTACACTCTATAAAATAATAGGTAGTTGCTGATTGGTTACTCGGGCAACTTCTCCACTGGCTCACTTCTCTGGTCTTTCCACTGTTTGATGCATCAACCCCTAAATTAGTTATTATTAGACTTTCTGACTCAAGCTACTGTATGTTTTCTTAGAATCCACTATAATAAGTGCTACCTGAACCAGTTGGTTAGTTTATCTCCATAGAACTCCATTATATCATAAAGAGCATTGACATGGATGAAACGCAAAACAGAAGAGCAGTTCAGTTTCCTCTTTGGTGGTGCCTTGTTTTGTGCAAATTTGTCTAGAAATCCACAACAGTACATAGGATTCATCAATAAATTGTAACACTTAATAAATAGGCAGAGATGGTGCACATAAATACAGAGATGGTGCACATAAATACAGAGATGGTGCACATAAATACAGAGATGGTGCACATAAATACAGAGATGGTGCATATATAGAGGCAGAGGTGCCCATATAGGCAGAGATGTGCACATATAGGCAGCGAGGTGGAAGAGAGGTTCACGTATAGGCAGAGAGGGTGCATATATAGAGGCAGAGGTGCACATATAGGCAGAGAGGGTGCACATATAGGCAGAGGTGCACATATAGGCACAGAGGGTTCACATATAGGCAGATATGGAGCAAATATAGGCAGAGAGGTGCACATATAAGAAGAGAGGTGGAAGAGAGGTGAACATATAGGGAGAGAGGGTGCATATATAGGCAGAGGTGCACATACAGGGAGAGGTGGTACACATATAGGCAGATAAATTCACATATAGGCAGAGAGGTGGAAGAGAGGTGCACATCTAGGCAGAGGGGGTGCACATATAGGCAGATAGGGTGCATATATAGGCAGAGGTGCACATACAGGCAGAGGTGGTACATATATAGGCAGATAAATGCACATATAGGCAGAGAGGTGGAAGAGAGGTGCACATCTAGGCAGAGGGGGTGCACATATAGGCAGATAGGGTGCATATATAGGCA
This sequence comes from Pseudophryne corroboree, assembly GCF_028390025.1. NCBI lineage: Eukaryota > Metazoa > Chordata > Amphibia > Anura > Myobatrachidae > Pseudophryne > Pseudophryne corroboree. The sequence continues at coordinate 685,076,973 of NC_086444.1, forward strand.
GAGGTGCACATACAGGCAGAGGTGGTACATATATAGGCAGATAAATGCACATATAGGCAGAGAGGTGGAAGAGAGGTGCACATATAGGCAGAGATGTGCACATATAGGCAGAGATGTGCACATATAGGCAGAGAGGTGCAATAGGCAGAGAGGTGGAAGAGAGGAGCACATATAGGCAGAGAGGGCACACATATAGGCAGAGAAGGTACACATATAGGCAGAGAGGGAGCACATATAGATGTCTTGCTTATTGTGAAGAGGTTATGAAGCCATTTCAACTCACATTTTATAATCTCTAAACCTGTACTGTCAATGGGATTCATTGTACACATTCCAGTTGTACAGTTTTAAACAAAGTGTCATACATATAAAGATGCCACAAATTACACTACAAATCACTTCTCCCCCTTTCACAAGGAATCGTCTCCTGCAGTGGCGGAACTAGCGAGCGGTGGGCCCAGGTGCGACAAAATGCTGCTGTCCCTCAGCTTCACTATAGGCTGTTCTCCGCCGATGTGAATGGTTGGGATGCGCTTCACAGTGGCGGAAGACAGCCTATAGTGAAGCAGAGGGACAGCAGCAGCAGCGCCTGAACCAGTAACAAAGCGCTGATGCGGCTCCCTCCACCACCTCCCTCCTTCTCATTCCCCCCGTGACCGCTGCGCTGCGCTCCTCTCCTGTGTCCAGCAGGCGGCTGTGTGCTGCGTGCAGCGGTTGCCCGCAGCACACAGCGGCATGTAATGAGTCAGTTTGACTCATTACATGCTTTTGGCCCCTGGACAGTGGCGGGCCCCAGTGCAACGCACTGGTTGCACTGGCGGTAGTTCCGCCTCTGGTCTCCTGAGATTGGAAAGGGCAGTAGGAGCGCACTTTAATGTGTGCAGGGCTGACAATTTAGGTGCACTTGTGCAAAACCAAGGCAGATTGTGCTGCTCATGCAGACCGCCTTGCAAATGAGATCTACAACACCTTCTGTCTCTCTCCCTCCTAACAATTATCATCACCAACCCTTACATTTAACAGTACAGTAGATCCAATACATATTTCATCTACCAACCAATATCATAATCTATATGCACAATAATTTGCAATATTGATGCTTTGAAATCTCACAGTGAAAGAATCACTTTTCCCATTTTTTTTTCTTGCAGTCTCTTTGGCCTTATTTAGGTGTCGGTAAGAGGGGGATTCCTTAGTAACCTCAATGGCATGTTTCAGTCTGCTAAGTTATACATAAGTAAAATTAAGAGAAGGCAAATATTTTTGAACACCATAAACAATTCAAATGTTCTGCTGCATGGCTATTGCAACAAGATGCAGTTAATATACAAGCTGTTGGGATCCTGGCATTCAGGAGACTGATGCCAGAATCCTGACAGCCGGTGAAATGCCGCCAGTCAGAATCCCAACACCTGCAAGATATTCCAACTCAGTTGGTGGGTCCACGCCACCAACCGAGTTGGAATATAACGGGCCCTAAGCATTGCGAGCGCACTCGCTGCCGGGATTCCGGCAACTGGATGTCACTGTTGGATTATTGACAGCCGGCATCCCATCTGACGGTAAATCATACGTATTCCATTGCAACAAGTATACTATTTATATTCTGGGCATGATAATTCCTATAACTGTACTGTATTCTCTATTTGGTTTGAGTCTATTCTGCAAATCATAATTAAGGAACTTATCAGCCAAAGATTCAGTCATAGTTACTGCTGGTAAAAACAGTGCACTTACTATTCCAAGTTACATACACTCAGTGCCATAACAGCTTTGTTATGCTCCTAAAGACATTGGGGTGAATTTACTAAGGTGGGAGTTTTTTTTAGAACTGGTGATGTTGTTCATAGCAACCAATCAGATTCTACTTAACATTTATCTAGCTGCTTCTAGGAGATAATAGCTAGAAACTGATTGGTTGCTATGGGCAACATCACCAAGTCCAAAAAAAAAACCCCACCCTAGTAAATTTACCTCATGGAGTCTGATTCAGAAGTGGATGTAGTACCGATGGAAACCCGTACTGCACATATGCAAACCAAGGTGTGTGATGGCGTATGCATTTGTGTATGGCATTGCTCAGATATGCAAAGTGGGCATCTGGCACACAGTAGTGCACAAGGGGAATGCTTAAATAGGTATTTGCATATTTTCACACTTGATATCCATAAGAAATCCTAGCTGCGCGTGATCTGCGTGCACCTCTGCATCGGGCCCATTGTCCTACATTAAATATCAAAGTAAAGCACATATACTTACAGCGTTGCTTGATGTCTGGGATCGTGTAGGCAGTAGTCTGTTTTCTGGAGGAGCTGGGGGAAGACTGCTTGAGGGGTTACTCATTTGGGAGTTGATATCATCACCAGGAGATTGAAGTCTTCTGGGTGGTACAGGGGGCAGATTTGCATCTTCTGCTAGTCCAGGTGTTCCTGGTGTGCTGACGGATGTATTCACTGGGCTTTCAAACGGTGCTGCAAATGTCTTTGTGTGTTCAAATAATTCCTCATAATCGGCAGCAGATGTTGTTTTCTATAACAGAGCAGGTCATGTTAGATGGAGTTATGTACAGCGTGCAGCAGCAGCTATCAATTTATCAATGTAACCAACTCTGAATCTCAAGACACCGTCGCAAAAGTGTGACTATTGGGGGTGCATTTTGCGGTTCTGTTTGCATCCAACTCTGAGTGATGCCCCATAGCTATAACACCAATGCAGAGCTCACTGACGCATAAAGAATTGCCTCACTTCAAAGGTTGAGTAAAATGGCACAATTTTGTATTTTTCTATTTACAATAGAGAAAACTATTTTACTCTTTTTTTTTTTTTTTTTAATTGAGAGTAATCTTAACACTAATTGGGATTGATCTATGTATTCTAACATTCTATATAAACATCCATCTGCACTAGATCAGTCCTTCCTTTGAGCCACATTGGGTGCGCCTGTTTTATCATGACAGTAAAGGGGGGTACTCACGGAGCGATCGCTGCTTAAAATCTAAGCAATCTGACTAGATTGCTTAGATTTTAAGCATGATCGCTCCGTGTGTACCCCCTACAGTGATAGCGATGCGCAGCCCCGCGCATCGCTATCGCTGGTACTAGATTGACCTGCATGCAGGCCAATCTAGCAGGTTGCTCACTTCACCCGCTGGGTGAAATGAGTGGCCCCCCGTCTCCTCCCGCACGCTCAGCACACATCTTTCCCACATTGGCCAGTGAGTACTGGCTTTAAGGGCCAGATTAACAATAGGGCAGATGGGGGGACGGGGACGTGGCTAAGATGGGCATGTAGTAGCACGTAAGGTCCTGGGCTCTCCTGCCTTTTAATCCTGTAAGATATGCTGACGGCCCCCCCCCCGGGTTGAAAGGTGCCACAGGACTGCCTGATAGTGGGGTGCACCTACCGGAGGGATCCCAACCCGATCTGCTTCTGCACCAGGGTGTCTGGATCGGCGGGACAGCTCCAACCTGACTACAGCTACACCACGTGGGTTGCCATTTCTGAGGCGGCGGGGCCCTGTGCGCCTTCTCTGACTCCCCTTTTGGGCTGCCGGGAGAGACTTCTCGCCTGTGTGTGCGGGGCACTCCGTTGCTTCCCACCTCCTGCTGATGCCCTGTGCCGCTGCTGTGTACGCGGCTCCGGACTCCCCTGCTATGGCCGTGGTTAGCTCTGGCTGCGCTGCTTCTGGTTGGTGTAGCCGGAGTACGCGGCCTGGGCGGCTGCGCTGTGTGCCTGCTGCTGGACGTGCTGCCTCTCGTCTGAGGTTAGCGCCGGTGGACCCGCGCTCCATGACACCCCGGACCTCCTGCTGCGCTCATTGGGGCACTGAGTGGGGATGCAACACCGGCGCACTTCCCTGGCACCTCCTGCTGCAGCCTCTGAAGAACACCACCACTGCTGGAGCTAATGTAATGTGTCAGGACTCTCCCTTCCATGCCTGCAGGTACACTTCCTAGACAGGGGTGCTCCTCTGTAGGCGACCCCAGTGTACCTTTACAATTGGGCGGCAGGATAAGCTGCATAGAGGACCCCCACCCCATCTCTCCCCTGTACTAATTGGAGGGCTCAGGAGGTAGGGGAACACGCTTCAGCTCTCTGGCTCTTCCAGCTGTAACAATTAGCCTGTGCAAAGGCTCCCTGCTACATAATATCCACCTGGAATAAATTGCTGTGACTTTTTCTCCTTTCATTATATATATTTAGTTAGAGGCTGTACGCTCTACATTGGTGTGTTCCCTGATTTGTTGATATATTACTGGCTCTTCTTTATTTCGTGGAACAATTTGGTACTCCTGCAGCTCCAAGTATTGCTGACTCCTGCACGGGTGACCATAGTGTGCATGGAATTCTGCCTGATTGTTATACCATACATTTAAAACTAAGTGCTGCAGCTCCCTCTAGGGGTGACTATATAGAATACTAATAATTATGGGGAAACATCAGTAGGCTGCGGCCAAGCTGGAAAAATTTGCTAGGAATCCACCTGCACAAAATAAGAAAGCGGAGGAGTCGCACACTGGTTCCTCTCCCCATTCTCCCACTATGAGTGCTAGAGGCTTCAGAGGATGCAATCCAACGAGTGCTGGACGCAGTTAATGCCAGTGAAGGCAGACTAGCAGCTAAAATAACCCAAGTGCAATCGGCTCTCTCTCTATAATCCACCAGGATCTACAGCGAGTAAGAGAGAGAGTGGGGGAGGTGGAAACCCACATTTCTACCGTTGAGGATACTGTGGCTCCACTTGGCCAACGCACAACTACCCTTGAATCCCAGATGACAGAGATGCAGAAAAAGTTAACCGATATGGAGGTACGTCTGAGGAGAAATAACGTTCGTTTTGTGGCTTGCCTGAAAAGGAGGAGGGTACTGCACCTGAACAATTTCTGGAGAAGTGGCAGATTACAGATTTCTTTGGAAAGGATGCTTTTATATCACATTTTGCGTTGGAAAGTGCACATAAAGTCCCTATGCGGCCACTACCACCCGGGGCTCCACTTCGTACATTTATAGCGAAATTCCTTCACTACAAAGATAGGGATATGGTTTTTACCCTGGCACGTACCAAAGGCCCACTCAAATGGAATGGTGCCCGAATATCGGTTTTCCTTGATTTTGCAGTTGATATTCAGAAGGAGAGAGCCCAATTCCTTCCAATTAAGAGACGTCTCCGAGACCTCAATATCCCTTATGCTATGCTTTTTCCTTCCTTCAAAATTGAGAGTGGTTGCAGATGGAGAGACGAAATTCTTCACCCCACGGGAGGCGGCAGCATGGCTTGACCAGCAGTTCCCGGCCAGGCGCGCTCTGGCAAATGGCTGAATGCCACCGTTATCCGCTAAACGGGCTGATGTATATATAGATAAGTATATATGTGCACGATTGTTGCAGTATTGTTACTTAACTTTCTTTTTTCTCGGGGGTAAATACTGATTTTACTGTTAGTATGCTATATTCTACACTTGATATTGGGACCCTGAATTTTTGGGTGTTGGGTGCTTGTTTGACCCTGGGGGGGTTAGGTTAAGGCAGGGGGGAAATGCAGGCCTTTGATAGGTTAATTATTTATTCCAAAAGCAAAACTGAATAACCCCTTGCGCTAATTAATTGAAGGCAACATGACATGAAAACACACAAGTTAATTAATTAAGATAATTTTAATGTCTATAAAATCAATCATATATGAGTTAACTAGACACAATCATAAAAAATTGAGTTAATTAGTATGCGCATACAAATAAAAAAGCTAAATGCTAGACCTACTGTTTGAGCATAAGAGGTGGATCATATAGCTACTTGTGACCACAAAGGACTGATTCAATAATCATAGGTTGACAGTGTCCTGAATTTTCTTCTCAAAAAAGGAGTACAGGTTGAGTCTCCCTTATCCAAAATGCTTGGGACCAGAGGTATTTTGGATATCGGATTTTTCCGTATTTTGGAATAATTGCATACCATAATGAGATATCATGGTGATGGGAACTAAATATAAGCACAGAATGCATTTATGTTTCATATACACCTTATACACACAGCCTGAAGGTCATTTTAGCCAATATTTTTTATAACTTTGTGCATTAAACAAAGTGTGTCTACATTCACACAATTCATTTATGTTTCATATACACCTTATACACACAGCCTGAAGGTCATTTAATACAATATTTTTAATAACTGTGTGTATTAAACAAAGTTTGTGTACATTGAGCCATCAGAAAACAAAGGTTTCAATATCTCACTCTCACTCAGAAAAGTCCGTATTTCGGAATATTCCGTATTTCGGAATATTTGGATATGGGATACTCAACCTGTATGAGGCTGTCATTTAAAAAGGGCTTTATTGTCATAAAGTTTTTACTCTATGAGGAAGCTTCAATTAGAAGCGAAACGCGTCAGAGAAGGTGCCCTTTTGTGACCCAGTGGACATTGCATCTAGGTCCTTATTGATGTGCAACGCTGCTCGAGACTGTTAAACGGGAGACGGGAGGACGCTATATGCGGCGGCTTAAAGACGGAGCAAAACCATCTGATCAGCGCCTGCAGTGCGCAGAGCTCCGGGAGCCGGACCAACCTCTATCTCTCAAAGCGATATAAGGTGTGTGCATGAGAACCTGACACAGTGGGAGACGGAGTACGCCACTCACGGACTGTGGCAGACGGGAGCTTTCTTCTATAGGTGCTTGCCGTGCACCAAGCCCCGGGTGATATACCTATTTCCTCCATGTTGTCTGGATAGCTTTATCACATGTAAAAGAACCATCCACATTTGATTATTTGGTTCAACCTAACATTTGGTATTTACTTAAACAAATTTATATGAGCACATCTAATGGGACTGTCCTTTTTTGAGAAGAAAATTCAGGACACTGTCAACCTATGATTATTGAATCAGTCCTTTGTGGTCACAAGTAGCTATATGATCCACCTCTTATGCTCAAATAGTAGGTCTAGCATTTAGCTTTTTTATTTGTATGCGCATACTAATTAACTCAATTTTTTATGATTGTGTCTAGTTAACTCATATATGATTGATTTTATAGACATTAAAATTATCTTAATTAATTAACTTGTGTGTTTTCATGTCATGTTGCCTTCAATTAATTAGCGCAAGGGGTTATTCAGTTTTGCTTTTGGTACACCTGGTTTCAATCAGGTGAGATTGTGTTGGCCACATCCACAGGCCACTATACCCTGTTTGCGGCTATTCAGATTGTATGAGTTGCGTGAGCAAGTTTAGATTGTCTTGTGTGGATTGGGTGTGAGTATAGATCTAGACACCCATCCACAACTGTTTTAACATAATTATTATTAATAGCGCCAGACACTAGTATTAGTATTTTTAATTATTTATTCCTTCAGACTCGCTACAAAATTTTGGACAAATTTTGCACCACATACTATTATATATTATGGTATCGCTCAGTTTTAATATTTTATCCTGGAATGTGCGGGGCCTAACTGATAAAATTAAGAGGGCACTAGTGCTTAGGCAACTTAAGCAATACTCCGCAGATATTATTTGTCTTATGGAGACGCACCTGGTGGGAGCCAAAGTTTTGTCTCTTAGAAAGCCATGGGTCGGGTGGTGGTACCACTCCACACATACTGTACCTCCCATTCCAGAGGCGTCTTAATTTTGGTTCGCAGATCTGTCCCACTTGTTTTTGATCAGATTCAGGTAGATCAGCGGGGTAGATATATTTTTCTCAAATGTCAGATTTATTCTATGGGCGGGATTCAATTCTTTTCACCCCTTTCCACACCCATTCTGTTTCTGCCCTCAGGGACGTTGTATTATTATTTCAGCTCGCTACCCACGGAGTAGCGAGGCACCCAACCCTTTACACAGCTAAACCTGATTACTATGGGTGCAATATGCGCGATAACAGAGATAATTTTAGAAAGAAAATTGGGCGTGATATATCATTTGAATCTCACCCAATGTCTCTATTATTACTAGCTATATATATTCCCCCACCATACTCTCCGGAGATTTTGGGCAAGGCTGCTGATTTTCTGGCCCTTTATCAAAACACGCCGACTATCTTGTTGAGGTCCAGTATGCAACTAGAGGTATCTCTGACCATTCCTCAATACTGTTGAATTTGGACACCGGGGGTACCCGGGGGCAATTGTTTTGGAAATGTAACTCATTTTGGCTTTCACAGATGGGCACTGGAGCAGAACTTGAACTCGCCTGGTGGGAGTTCCTGGAGCCCAACAATCCTATGGGACGCATTTAAAGCCTTTATATGTGGTTCTTTGATTAGAAGGGTTGCTATTTTAAAAGCTGGCTATAAACGCCAACAACTAGAGCTTGAATCGTCATGCAGGTCCCTAGAAATACAATATTTACACAACGGGCTGGTTTCATCTAAAGAGGCGTGGTTGCTTGCACAGTCCAAATGGAGGGATTGTGGTCTGATAAAGCCAAATACCGTTTACTGTATGCCCAACATGCACAATATGCCACAGGTGACAGACCTGGTACTTATCTAGTGCATTTAGCTGCGACAGATAAAACCTCTAACACTGTTCTTGCCATACGCGGGGATGATCATGTAACATACGTGAAAACCCCTGACATAGCGGACCAATTTGTTGCTTATTATAAAAGCCTGTAAAGTACAAGATTATCAGCTGATTTAATAGACATAAATGGCTATCTAGATGGTATACCACTGCCCTCGCTCTCTAATGAGGCGGCTGAATTCCTGGACTCCCCTTTGTCTTTGACGGAGATTGACACGACCATCAAAATATTTCCTGCAGGCAAGGCATTAGGGCTGGATGGAATACCTATTGAGCTCTATAAACAGTATATAGATTTTTATGGCCCCAAATTGCTTACTCTGTTCAATGACTTATTGTAATTTGTTTCACTGCCTGATTCTATGACAGAGGCTTTGATAATAGTGCTTTTAAAACCAGGTAAGGATACAGAGAAGGTGGATTTGTATAGACCTATCTCGCTACTATCTACCGACGTCAAGATTTTAGGAAAGATCCTGGCAATTAGGTTAAACTCTGTTATAGCTCAAATTATTCATATAGATCAGACTGGTTTCGTGCCTGGGCGGTCCACTCTAACTAATCTAAGGTGTCTGTTTATGCATTTACAGGGCCCTCGCGAGGACGCCGACACTTCTGCTATAGTGTCTTTTGACGCTGCTAAAGCTTTTGACTTATTGGAGGGGGCGTTCTTGTGGGGGTCTATGGCCCGCTTCGGCATTGGACCACGCTTTATACGATGGGTCAAGCTACTGTATTCCACTCCCTCAGCCAGGGTCTTGATAAACGGATAAATTTCCTCTGCATTCCCTCTAGCCAGGGGTACAAGGCAGGGTTGCCCACTATCCCCTATCCTTTTTGCCTTGGCAGTGGAGCCCTTAGCGTATCTGGTGCATTCTGACTCACGGGTGGGGGGATTCCGGGTGGGCCACGTCATGGACAAAATCGCTCTGTATGCGGATGATATCCTGCTGTTTATATCAGACTATTGCAATACCATGCCACACGTGCTGCGTATTATCGACACCTTTGGCGGGTACTCAGGTTTGTCCATTAATTGGGATAAGTCTTGCATCCAGCCTTTTCGTGGTGCTCGTCCTAGTGTCCCTCCCATGGCCCTTCCTCTTCGCTGGGTAGACTCATTTAAGTATTTGGGTATATGGGTCACATATAATCCCTCTCAATACTTTTCTTTAAATATAAAACCTCATATGGATTATTTACATTCCCGTAACTTTACCTCTTACTATAACGGGTAGAATTAATCTAGTGAAAATGGTCACCCTGCCTAAATTGCTGTATGCGCTGCAACACTCCCCTGTTTATCTCCCCTTAAAAACCTTTTTGGAAAATTGATAATTTTCTTGTATGGTCTAGTCGTCGGGTCAGAATAAAATTGGACACCCTCACACGCCCGCGTGACTCTGGGGGCCTGGCCCTCCCTAAATTTAGCTTGTATTATCTAGCAGCACAATTGGTACATATCAGTAAGTGGTTACATGACCCTGGCAGGGATGAATTGATCTCCCGAATTATATATGAAACTGACCGGAATTGTACCCCAATACAACTACTGTTGAGTGACAATATATCACTTCTTAACCTTCTAGTTATTAAACAAGCAATTTTAGTTTGGAGACAGACGCATAGATTGCTAAAAGGAGAGGGTTGGAACCCGGAAACGCCCTTGGCATATGTGCGTACGTTTAACAAGCTTGCTTCGTTACAGATAAGGGAGGTCTGGAACCATCAGGGAGTACAGTCTCTTGGGCAATTATATCACATGGGTATATTTAAGTCTTTCCAACAACTCCAGGAGGATTTTAATACTCCTACCTTTTATTTTAATAGATATCTGCAACTTTGCCACTCTTGTCAAACTCAATTTGCGGCCGCCCCCCTTATGCTCCGGGACACACCCGTTCGTGACCTGTTTTTTAATACTCAAAATTGTAAAATTTCAATATTTTATTCAGCTCTGCTCCATGCCTACCATGATGTGGCCCTTCTTTCTCTTAAATCTAAATGGGAGGGTGATCTGGGGCCCATTTCAAATGATATTTGGGAGGATGCACTGGGTGCTTCTAGACTGGCGACCACAACAATCCGATTTCAACAGGTGCATCTTTTTGTTTTACACAGAGTCTATATTACTCCTGAGGTTACTGAGATTCGGTGGCAGAATGGATTCTAGGTGTCCCAAGTGTGCTCTAGAAGGGGTTAAGTTTTGGCACATGATCTGGTACTGTTGGATAGAATGCATTCTGGCAGGATGTAATTAGGATTATAGTTTCCACTGGAATACCTGCTGATGCGCTATCCCCTCTTGTATGTATATTGGCGGTGTTGGATGAGGAGTTGCTGGACGTCCCCTCCAGATGTTATGTCATCAACCTACGTGCTCTTGCACAGGTTTCTATAGCCCGGTCGTGGATGGTACCTAATGGTCCAGATATTGCTTCCTGGATAGCCCTAGTGAATACTATGGTGGCATATGAAAAATTTGTCTACATATCCAGGAAAGCTATCAATAAATGTTATAAGATATGGGATAGATGGCTACCTTCGCCATATGTTAGGGGTGCTCACATTACTATGCCTCCAGATGCTAGTTCAGTTTCATTGTAGTACTTTTTTGATGCTACATGTAGCAGATAAGACAATGTATATATTGCTTGCACAAAAATGTTATTTAATATGATTTTCACTTAGGCTAATCATCTATGTATCCGGCATAAATTAATAACGTTGTAATTGTATGGTGCCATAATCGAATATGGTCATTGGAAACCACTGTTTTCTATCTTATATAGTTTTTATAGTTATATATCGAATAGGTATATTTCTCGGTAATGTCCGAATGTGATTCTGCGGGCTGAATTGATTTGCTAACTGTTGTTTACTATTGTTACCAACAGCAATGTTTTATTGGTGTGTTGTGTTTTACTTTCTGTAACCAAACAAAAACATTCAATAAAAATTATTGAATTTAAAAAAAAAAACAATAGGGCAGATGGAGCTACAACTCCAGGCATCCACATAAAAATAGGCCCATCATCATGGCAGTATGATGATGACCAGCAACCTACTGTAGCAGGCCACACAGTCGGACATAAATCATAAGCATTAAAATTATGTTATTCTGTCACAAAATGATGCAGTTTGTTTATTTTTATGTATGTGGGTGAGCCAAATAGCTCTGCCACACCCACAACTGGTCACAGCTCCTCCCCTTCTTAGTATAGGCCCTTGACATTTTCAGCTCCAGACCCATGTGACAGTTAATCCTGCCATGATGGCAGTAATCAGATTACTCTTTGTAACGTTGATATAAATATTCAGGCTTATTTCCACCAACATCAGAAAGGTGCTGTCTCCTCCAGTTGTTCTCATTTTTATTTTCTTACTGTTTCCAACTATGTCATTGTAAACCAAGGCATATAACAGATTTCAGGTAGTTATTTCTAGCACAGTAAATATGTGTTTTTTACTAAATAATATAAACTGACTATGAGACATACCTGACCACAAGGGTGAGTTAAAAGTTCATTATAAGGGTAAAAGGGAGATTGTTTATGAAAGTTTACTAGGTCCTCTAGTGTCCCATAAACTCTTGCATCTCCTGAAAGCTTGCATTGTTGATCCTTCAAAACATCAATCATAAAATGCCTGTAGCGATCTGCAGCTCTACAAAGAAAAATTAAACATACAGTATATAAGTGGGCGATTGTCACTGAAAACCAAACATTGTTATAGGGCCTGATTCAGAAATGGATGTTATTCAACTGTGATCGGTGCTGAATGTTTTGATGCAGCAGTGATGAGAAATATTCTAATGCTGCATGAGGTGTCTGAGGACAAAAGATGCGCCCTGACAGAACTGCAGATCTGAGTGTTGCATACGAAGATGCAGCATCAGATCATAGCGACGGCCGCAGCAACTGGTGGCTTCAAAATTCAACTAGAGGAGCTATAACTGCCGCCTCAAACCCTGCCAAACATCACCAGCTGAGACTCATTGACAGTGGGTGTGGCTCCCCTATTTGAAGTTTGAGCCCAAACTCTGGAGCCGCCACTGGTTGCAGCCCTTGGCCATATGAGCAAACCACAGTTGACTCAGGATGACTGACTGGGAACAGCTCAGAAAAGGGCCAGGAAGTCTGCATCCAAAGGGGGTGACCTCCCCCCTTGCTATTAAAGTTTTAAAATCTACATAGCATACTCAGGTTTAGTACATAGGACTTAGGGGCCTATATAGTAAACCGGATAATGCCTGTGAGGAAAGAAGTGTCACAGGCCCATCCCATACTTAGGTTTAGGCCTCGGCGATTCAAAGTTCCATCCCCGGCTGACAATTTAATTGTTTTATTTGGTTTTATCTTTTTAACAGGGGCACTGCCAGCACTCATCATAAACATGTAGAGAACATATTGCCACCAAAGTGTTGCCATTATTCAGGAATGTCTTGCTTGTGCTTCACAAACATGTTTTCTACAAACTTTGTGACATTTTGTATCTATTCCACATTTGTAAGAGTGACCTCATGAATTAGCACATCAAGATAATGGCAACTGCAGAGGTGCCAAACTTTTCTAGCAGGAGAGATTTTAATTTACTTAGGGGGAGGTGTTTGCACATTTTCGCCTGCTTGGCCAGTTTATCTGGTAGCTGCAGAGTCTTAGCACCATGACCTTCAATCCCTTCATGGGGAAGTATTTTGCATCATACTGACACACTCTCAATGGCAAAGTGCATACATGTGAACAAATATCAATGGACCTAAATGTGCCATACTTGCCTACTTTTTAAAAAACATTTCAAGGAGATTGTGAAAGCAAACACCTGTAATTGCGGACGTGTACTGCTACATTTGAGAGGTGTGTTATAAATGGGACTTACACCCAAATGTAAATGAGCCCCAGAGTCGTTATGCTGCCCATACACTTATGAGATATAAGGTATAATCCTTCGATTTTGACCGCATCTGTGAGAAAAATCGAAGGATTGTATGCACATTTAAGGTACCATGAGATGCGATGTGCGGGCACGCCGCTCGAATGTCACGTCTCATGATAGTATCTGCTGCACTTAATATTTCTCATATCGCAGTGCGATTGCATGTGTTTTTTTAAACACATGCAATATATCGCATTGCGATGTGCGATGGGCACCTGCCGGGAGCGGCCAGAGGTCGCTCCCACTCGGCGGTGACGTGCCCATCACGTGATTACCATGTGATCTATCATATGATCGCATGGTAATCACTCTGGCAGTTCAGGTGCGATTTCATTGCACCTGAACTGCCGGTGCGATGCCCCGCGATGTCGCGTCGCGGGGCATCGCACAAGTGTATGGCCAGCATTAGTAAGATCTACCTGTTGATAAAAACACACTGATTCTGTACAGGGCTTGCTCATGTATTGTGTTCTACTCACATGTGGCACGATATAAGTGGTCACAAGAAACCTTAAATGAAAATGCATGCACCTATAGGTATTATTGTACCTTCTAACCAATACAGGAAATGATGATCCCACTGGAATGTATATATTTCTGTTTTTCCCCAAGAATAAAATAGCCACAAAATGTGAATATGGTGCAATCAAGGATATTGCTAGACTTTTCAGGGAGTCAGGGAGATTTCTGCTATTTCTGCTATGTCTCCTTGACATTCAGGGATAGCTGGCAAGTATGAAATGTGCAAATACTGTACATCACATAATGGGGGTCATTCCGAGTTGATTGCTAGCTGCCGTTCGCATCGCAGCAATCAGTGAAAAAAATGGCTAATCTGCGCAAGCGTATGCATCTCAATGCGCACGCGTGACATATGGGTACAAAGAGCATAGTGGTTCTAGCGAAGCTTTCAGTCGCATGGCCGAATGCAGGAAGATTGACATGAAGTGGGCGTTTCTGGGTTGCAATTGAATGTTTTCAGGGAGTGCTTAGAAAAACGCAGGCGTGTCAGGAAAAACACAGGCGTGGCTGGGCGACTGCTGGGCTGGTGTGTGACGTAAAAAGACGTCCCTCCATCATTAGAATCAACGCACACTAGAGTAACTACAGGGATGGTCTTGTTTTGCACAAAAAGATTTTGCAGGCGCACTGATGCACAAGTGTTCGCACTTCTGCAAAGCGAAAATACACTCCCCAGTGGGGGCAACTATGCATTTGCACGGCTGCTAAAAACTAGCGAGCGAACAACTAGGAATGACCCCCAATATAAAGAAAACTCTGATGTCTGCCTAATTTCATGATTTATTACAGAAATAAGGCTTTATCATCTGAGGAGAAGAAAAAAAAAGTTAATTTTTTCATAATTAAGGGGGTACTTCAGGAGTAATACTGAGGACTTTAAAATTACATTTTTACTTATTGTGTCATGATCATTACCTCTGATGTCATGCAGAGTGTCTGCACGGTGATACATGCAAATATTTAGCTAAGTGCTAAGGGCCCTCCATGGGAAAGCAGTGGTAGGAGCCCATGCTTATCGGTGTCTCTAGAGCTGTTGTGACCAGCCACCACACAGGATTGGCTAACCATTAGTGAGTGCTTGGTCTGGGTCACTTGTTAAATATATATCGTAAATACTGATACCGCATGCATGATAATGTACCAGATTAATAACAGGAATGCACTGTAGAAAATACACTATAGTCCTGTGCAGTATAATGTAAAGAGGAGGTGGGCCCTCTGTCAGTGGGACCCACCAGGGGTTCCTCATATACAGGCAGTATCTCTGTACCTTGCATACAAGCAGTGACAGAAGTTGCGGAGGGAATGGAGTCAGTCGCCGTCAGGCTCCAGCTCTGAAGGGGGCACCTGGCCCGACGTTTTCCATTGCCTCTGATGACCTGCTCCACTCCAGCCAAATGTCAGTGGGGGGAAGAGGCGGGGTTTGCTGGCAGTGTCAGGCAATGCGCCCACCTACTGACAGCCCTGCTGTTCCCATCTCCCGCCAGCATTCTCCTCCCCTGCTGTGGCTTATGCTGCCTAGAAGTTGGCTGCTCTGCTCTAGAAAATACCATATATAGATAAGGAGCTGCAGTCATGGCTGCAGTGTTTGGGACACTATGTGTGTATATGGGGCTGTGTGTGTGTGTGTGTGTGTGTGTGTGTGTGTGTGTGTGTGTGTGTGTGTGTGTGTGTGCGCGCATATGGGGGGCTGTGTAGGTGTATATGGGTGCTGTGTGTGTGCATATGGGGGTTGTGTATATGTGGCTGTGTGTATGTGCATGGAGGTTTGTGTGTGTATATGGAGTTTGTGTGCACATGGGGGATTGTGTGTGTATATATGGAGCTGTGTGTGTATATGGAGCTGTGTGTGCGCATATGGGGTGGTGTATATGGGGTTTGTGTGCATGGGGGTTTGTGTGTGTGCATATGGGGCTTTGTGTATATGGGTCTCTGTGTGTGTGCATGTTGGGGGCTGTGTTTGCATATCGGGCTGTGAATGTGGATATGGGGAGGGGCTGTGTGTGTGTGTATGGGGCTGTGTGTGCATATGGGGCTATGTGCATATGGGGCTGTGTGCATGTATATGTGGATGTGTGCATATTGCGACATGTCTATATATGTGGCTGTGCGTGTATGTGTGTGTGTGTGTGTGTGTGTGTGTGTGTGTGTGTGTGTGTGTGTGTATATGGGCCTGTGTGTGGGGCTGGGTGTGTGCATATGTGGCTGTGCATATGTGGCAGTGTGCATGTGTGTGTGTCCTTATGGACCTGTGTATGCCCGTGTGTGTCTGTGTGCGTGTATATGGGCCTGTGTATGGGGCTGGGTGTGTGCATATGTGGCTGTGGTTGTGCATATGTGGCAATGTGCATGTGTGTGTGTCTCTATGGACATGTGTATGCCCGTTTGTGGCAGTGTGTATGGGCCTGTGTGTGTGCGTATGTGGCTGTGTGTGCGTGTGCATATGTGTGTGTGTGTGTGTGTGTGTGTGTGTGTGTGTGTGTATGTATAACAGCTGCAGTTATTCATAAGTTTATATAAATTGTGATTGAAATCTTTCACATGTTGCTGATCTGATCTTAAAAATGCAGGAGTGGCTGGAGAAACGGAGGAGTGGCTGGCCGGACGCTGGGCGTGTTTGTGACGTCAGACCAGGAACTAAACGGACTGAGGTGATCGCAATCTAGGAGTAGGTCTGGAGCTACTCAGAAACTGCAAGGAAATACTTAATAGCAGAATTGCTAATCTTTCGTTAGCAATTCTGCTATGCTAAGATATACTCCCAGAGGGCGGCGGCTTTGCGTTTGCATTTCTGCTAAAAGTAGCTAGCGAGCGAACAACTTGGAATGAGGGCCTTCATTTCTAAACAATCTGACTAGATTGCTTAGAAATTAAGAACACATCGCTCCGTGTGTAGGGGTGCCAGAGACAGCTATCGCCGGTGCTAGATTGACATCGTCAAGTTTCCTTCCGGGCATCTGGTATGAAGTTATGCCCTGCATATAGGCATTCATTCCGAGTTGTTCGCAGCAGTTTATCGCATCGCAATCGGCGAAAAGTTGCAAACTGCGCATGCGCAAAAGCTTTAATGCACGTGCGCAGAGCCAGTGATACGACGCTTGTGCAAGAATACAAACAGATTTTCAGAACGCACTACTCTAATGAAAACAGGGTGTGCTGGAGGCAGTGCAGAGGCTTGGCTTCGCTATCTAACAAAATGGACGGGCAAGTGGGCGGCTAGTGTGGGAGTATGCAAATGGCAGTAGGCGTATTTTTTGCAGAAATGCGTAGCTGATGGTTATAAGTATACAAGAAATGTTCGCTAGGTGAACGCAGCCTAGGAGTAAGGGTGTGTACACACGGTGAGATAAATCTGTGAGATTTTGACTATATAGTCAATATCTTATGAAAAATTAGTGCATATCTTATGGTGCCAGGCAGCTTGCGATACAGATTCGATCCCGATGCGCGCTCCCGTGGGGTCGGTATCGCAAGGCTAGATAGACTGTGCAGGCAAGTCAATCTTGACTATCTAGTGTACAATCTAGTACAAAGTATAGTCAAAATTGGCACTTAGTCAAAATCGTACATAGACAAAATCTCAAGCACAGATAGTAAAAATCTGTACAATCTGTGCCATCTGGGCTCTGGGGGAGTTCAAGGGAAATCGCATAGTCAAAATCGAACATAGCAGGGATCTCACCGTGTGTACACACCCTTAGTCTGCAGCTACTCAGACTTTGCTAACTTCTACAACAAGTGTGTTAAGGCATATTTAGCTGTTAATTGGCAATCTAAAGGGCCCTACTCACTTGGCGATGTGCCGCCGAGGTGCCCGACGGCCGATACGGCCGACGAGCGACCCGGCGGCGGGGGGGCAGTGACGGGGGGAGTGAAGTTTCTTCACTCCCCCCGTCACCCGGCTGCATTGAAGTGCAGGCAAATATGGACGAGATCGTCCATATTGGCCTGCATGCACAACCGACGGGAGACCAGCGATGAACGAGCGCGGGGACGCGCATCGTTCATCGCTTAAGTCTCCACACTGAAATATATGAACGAGTTCTCGTTCATTTATGAACGAGATCGTTCATATCTTTCAGAATATCGCCAAGTGTGTAGGGCCTATAAGTCACTTGCTTAGCAAATAATTGGCAAACGCTGCAGTTACAAAGTACTCTTACCAGTAATTGTTTTTACACATACCAATTTAACATTTAGCATGTCAAAATCTGACACACTGACAAATATTGTTCTGGTTTTCTAGGTGTAATTTTTTAAACTTTGCTGTTAAAAGCATGTTTTTTTTTTTGTTAACAAATATTCTCCTTGATCAAGTGTGAATAAAGCAACTTACAAACTGCATCTGCTTAATGCAAACATGCCATGTTTCCTAAATTGTAATTTTCCTTTGGACATACCGAATAACATGAGCCTGCAGCCTACGCTTAATGATTCTTACTAACACACTGTTATTACTGTTTTGTAACATGTGACCATTTAGAATACTATGGCATGTTGCCAGTGCCGTAACTAGGTGTGTGCGAAGGAGGCATTGCACACAGCGCAGTTAGGCTGTGGGCGCACCCTCCGCACACACTGATTGCTCCTCACCAGCTGCGCCGCTGCCCGCTGTAGTGTAGTGTAATATTAGTAGCGCTGCGCCCGGCACCTTCCCTGCCGGAGGCAGCGCTGCTAATATACATTACACTACAGTGGGCAGCGGCGCAGCGCTGCGCTGCCTGTGTAGACTCAGTCTCTCCCCACGTTCAGTCCCCCTCTGACAGTCCGCCCCCCTCCTCCTGCTCTTCTCAGCACTGCACAGTTATATACACTTCCGGGAACGTCTATGAGATAACTCCTCTCATAGGGCTGTAACATAGAGATGAGCGCCTGAAATTTTTCGGGTTTTGTGTTTTGGTTTTGGGTTCGGTTCCGCGGCCGTGTTTTGGGTTCGAACGCGTTTTGGCAAAACCTCACCGAATTTTTTTTGTCGGATTCGGGTGTGTTTTGGATTCGGGTGTTTTTTTCAAAAAACACTAAAAAACAGCTTAAATCATAGAATTTGGGGGTCATTTTGATCCCAAAGTATTATTAACCTCAAAAACCATAATTTACACTCATTTTCAGTCTATTCTGAATACCTCACAATATTATTTTTAGTCCTAAAATTTGCACCGAGGTCGCTGTGTGAGTAAGATAAGCGACCCTAGTGGCCGACACAAACACCGGGCCCATCTAGGAGTGGCACTGCAGTGTCACGCAGGATGTCCCTTCCAAAAAACCCTCCCCAAACAGCACATGACGCAAAGAAAAAAAGAGGCGCAATGAGGTAGCTGTGTGAGTAAGATTAGCGACCCTAGTGGCCGACACAAACACCGGGCCCATCTAGGAGTGGCACTGCAGTGTCACGCAGGATGGCCCTTCCAAAAAACCCTCCCCAAACAGCACATGATGCAAAGAAAAAAAGAGGCGCAATGAGGTAGCTGTGTGAGTAAGATTAGCGACCCTAGTGGCCGACACAAACACCGGGCCCATCTAGGAGTGGCACTGCAGTGTCACGCAGGATGTCCCTTCCAAAAAACCCTCCCCAAACAGCACATGACGCAAAGAAAAAAAGAGGCGCAATGAGGTAGCTGTGTGAGTAAGATTAGCGACCCTAGTGGCCGACACAAACACCGGGCCCATCTAGGAGTGGCACTGCAGTGTCACGCAGGATGTCCCTTCCAAAAAACCCTCCCCAAACAGCACATGACGCAAAGAAAAAAAGAGGCGCAATGAGGTAGCTGTGTGAGTAAGATTAGCGACCCTAGTGGCCGACACAAACACCGGGCCCATCTAGGAGTGGCACTGCAGTGTCACGCAGGATGTCCCTTCCAAAAAACCCTCCCCAAACAGCACATGACGCAAAGAAAAAAAGAGGCGCAATGAGGTAGCTGTGTGAGTAAGATTAGCGACCCTAGTGGCCGACACAAACACCGGGCCCATCTAGGAGTGGCACTGCAGTGTCACGCAGGATGTCCCTTCCAAAAAACCCTCCCCAATCAGCACATGATGCAAAGAAAAAGAAAAGAAAAAAGAGGTGCAAGATGGAATTGTCCTTGGGCCCTCCCACCCACCCTTATGTTGTATAAACAGAACAGGACATGCACACTTTAACCAACCCATCATTTCAGTGACAGGGTCTGCCACACGACTGTGACTGATATGACGGGTTGGTTTGGACCCCCCCCAAAAAAGAAGCAATTAATCTCTCCTTGCACAAACTGGCTCTACAGAGGCAAGATGTCCACCTCATCTTCACCCTCCGATATATCACCGTGTACATCCCCCTCCTCACAGATTATCAATTCGTCCCCACTGGAATCCACCATCTCAGCTCCCTGTGTACTTTGTGGAGGCAATTGCTGCTGGTCAATGTCTCCGCGGAGGAATTGATTATAATTCATTTTAATGAACATCATCTTCTCCACATTTTCTGGATGTAACCTCGTACGCCGATTGCTGACAAGGTGAGCGGCGGCACTAAACACTCTTTCGGAGTACACACTTGTGGGAGGGCAACTTAGGTAGAATAAAGCCAGTTTGTGCAAGGGCCTCCAAATTGCCTCTTTTTCCTGCCAGTATAAGTACGGACTGTGTGACGTGCCTACTTGGATGCGGTCACTCATATAATCCTCCACCATTCTATCAATGTTGAGTGAATCATATGCAGTGACAGTAGACGACATGTCCGTAATCGTTGTCAGGTCCTTCAGTCCGGACCAGATGTCAGCATCAGCAGTCGCTCCAGACTGCCCTGCATCACCGCCAGCGGGTGGGCTCGGAATTCTGAGCCTTTTCCTCGCACCCCCAGTTGCGGGAGAATGTGAAGGAGGAGATGTTGACAGGTCGCGTTCCGCTTGACTTGACAATTTTGTCACCAGCAGGTCTTTGAACCCCAGCAGACTTGTGTCTGCCGGAAAGAGAGATCCAAGGTAGGCTTTAAATCTAGGATCGAGCACGGTGGCCAAAATGTAGTGCTCTGATTTCAACAGATTGACCACCCGTGAATCCTTGTTAAGCGAATTAAGGGCTCCATCCACAAGTCCCACATGCCTAGCGGAATCGCTCCGTGTTAGCTCCTCCTTCAATGTCTCCAGCTTCTTCTGCAAAAGCCTGATGAGGGGAATGACCTGACTCAGGCTGGCAGTGTCTGAACTGACTTCACGTGTGGCAAGTTCAAAGGGCATCAGAACCTTGCACAACGTTGAAATCATTCTCCACTGCGCTTGAGACAGGTGCATTCCACCTACTATATCGTGCTCAATTGTATAGGCTTGAATGGCCTTTTGCTGCTCCTCCAACCTCTGAAGCATATAGAGGGTTGAATTCCACCTCGTTACCACTTCTTGCTTCAGATGATGGCAGGGCAGGTTCAGTAGTTTTTGGTGGTGCTCCAGTCTTCTGTACGTGGTGCCTGTACGCCGAAAGTGTCCCGCAATTCTTCTGGCCACCGACAGCATCTCTTGCACGCCCCTGTCGTTTTTTAAAAAATTCTGCACCACCAAATTCAAGGTATGTGCAAAACATGGGACGTGCTGGAATTTGCCCATATTTAATGCACACACAATATTGCTGGCGTTGTCCGATGCCACAAATCCACAGGAGAGTCCAATTGGGGTAAGCCATTCCGCGATGATCTTCCTCAGTTGCCGTAAGAGGTTTTCAGCTGTGTGCGTATTCTGGAAAGCGGTGATACAAAGCGTAGCCTGCCTAGGAAAGAGTTGGCGTTTGCGAGATGCTGCTACTGGTGCCGCCGCTGCTGTTCTTGCGGCGGGAGTCCATACATCTACCCAGTGGGCTGTCACAGTCATATAGTCCTGACCCTGCCCTGCTCCACTTGTCCACATGTCCGTGGTTAAGTGGACATTGGGTACAACTGCATTTTTTAGGACACTGGTGAGTCTTTTTCTGACGTCCGTGTACATTCTCGGTATCGCCTGCCTAGAGAAGTGGAACCTAGATGGTATTTGGTAACGGGGGCACACTGCCTCAATAAATTGTCTAGTTCCCTGTGAACTAACGGCGGATACCGGACGCACGTCTAACACCAACATAGTTGTCAAGGCCTCAGTTATCCGCTTTGCAGTAGGATGACTGCTGTGATATTTCATCTTCCTTGCAAAGGACTGTTGAACAGTCAATTGCTTACTGGAAGTAGTACAAGTGGGCTTACGACTTCCCCTCTGGGATGACCATCGACTCCCAGCGGCAACAACAGCAGCGCCAGCAGCAGTAGGCGTTACACGCAAGGATGCATCGGAGGAATCCCAGGCAGGAGAGGACTCGTCAGAATTGCCAGTGACATGGCCTGCAGGACTATTGGCATTCCTGGGGAAGGAGGAAATTGACACTGAGGGAGTTGGTGGGGTGGTTTGCGTGAGCTTGGTTACAAGAGGAAGGGATTTACTGGTCAGTGGACTGCTTCCGCTGTCACCCAAAGTTTTTGAACTTGTCACTGACTTATTATGAATGCGCTGCAGGTGACGTATAAGGGAGGATGTTCCGAGGTGGTTAACGTCCTTACCCCTACTTATTACAGCTTGACAAAGGGAACACACGGCTTGACACCTGTTGTCCGCATTTCTGGTGAAATACCTCCACACCGAAGAGCTGATTTTTTTGGTATTTTCACCTGGCATGTCAACGGCCATATTCCTCCCATGGACAACAGGTGTCTCCCCGGGTGCCTGACTTAAACAAACCACCTCACCATCAGAATCCTCCTGGTCAATTTCCTCCCCAGCGCCAGCAACACCCATATCCTCCTCATCCTGGTGTACTTCAACACTGACATCTTCAATCTGACTATCAGGAACTGGACTGCGGGTGCTCCTTCCAGCACTTGCAGGGGGCGTGCAAATGGTGGAAGGCGCATGCTCTTCACGTCCAGTGTTGGGAAGGTCAGGCATCGCAACCGACACAATTGGACTCTCCTTGTGGATTTGGGATTTCGAAGAATGCACAGTTCTTTGCTGTGCTGCTTTTGCCAGCTTGAGTCTTTTCATTTTTCTAGCGAGAGGCTGAGTGCTTCCATCCTCATGTGAAGCTGAACCACTAGCCATGAACATAGGCCAGGGCCTCAGCCGTTCCTTGCCACTCCGTGTGGTAAATGGCATATTGGCAAGTTTACGCTTCTCCTCCGACAATTTTATTTTAGGTTTTGGAGTCCTTTTTTTTCTGATATTTGGTGTTTTGGATTTGACATGCTCTGTACTATGACATTGGGCATCGGCCTTGGCAGACGACGTTGCTGGCATTTCATCGTCTCGGCCATGACTAGTGGCAGCAGCTTCAGCACGAGGTGGAAGTGGATCTTGATCTTTCCCTAATTTTGGAACCTCAACATTTTTGTTCTCCATATTTTAATAGGCACAACTAAAAGGCACCTCAGGTAAACAATGGAGATGGATACTAGTATACAATTATGGACTGCCTGCCGACTGCAGACACAGAGGTAGCCACAGCCGTGAACTACCGTACTGTACTGTGTCTGCAGCTAATATAGACTGGTTGATAAAGAGAAGATGTCTATGTAACTATGTATGTATAAAGAAGACTGAAAAAAATCCACGGTTAGGTGGTATACAATTATGGACGGACTGCCTGCCGAGTGCAGACACAGAGGTAGCCACAGCCGTGAACTACCGTACTGTACTGTGTCTGCAGCTAATATAGACTGGTTGATAAAGAGAAGATGTCTATGTAACTATGTATGTATAAAGAAGAATGAAAAAAAACCACGGTTAGGTGGTATACAATTATGGACGGACTGCCTGCCGAGTGCAGACACAGAGGTAGCCACAGCCGTGAACTACCGTACTGTACTGTGTCTGCAGCTAATATAGACTGGTTGATAAAGAGAAGATGTCTATGTAACTATGTATGTATAAAGAAGAATGAAAAAAATCCACGGTTAGGTGGTATTACAATTATGGACGGACTGCCTGCCGAGTGCAGAGACACAGAGGTAGCCACAGCCGTGAACTACCGTACTGTGTCTGCTGCGACTGGATGATAAATGATATAAAAAATATATATATATCACTACTGCAGCCGGACAGGTATATATTATATATTATATAATGACGGACCTGCTGGACACTGTCTGTCAGCAGAATGAGTTTTATTTTTATAGAATAAAAAAAAAAAAAACACACAAGTGAAGTCACACGACGAGTGTTTAACTTTTTCAGGCAATCACAATATAAGTATACTACTAACTATACTGGTGGTCAGTGTGGTCAGGTCACTGGTCAGTCACACTGGCAGTGGCACTCCTGCAGCAAAAGTGTGCACTGTTTAATTTTAATATAATATGTACTCCTGGCTCCTGCTATAACCTATAACTGGCACTGCAGTAGTGCTCCCCAGTCTCCCCCACAATTATAAGCTGTGTGAGCTGAGCAGTCAGACAGATATATAATATATATAGATGATGCAGCACACTGGCCTGAGCCTGAGCAGTGCACACAGATATGGTATGTGACTGACTGAGTCACTGTGTGTATCGCTTTTTTCAGGCAGAGAACGGATATATTAAATAAACTGCACTGTGTGTCTGGTGGTCACTCACTATATAATATATTATGTACTCCTGGCTCCTGCTATAACCTATAACTGGCACTGCAGTAGTGCTCCCCAGTCTCCCCCACAATTATAAGCTGTGTGAGCTGAGCAGTCAGACAGATATATATAATATTATATATAGATAATAGATGATGCAGCACACTGGCCTGAGCCTGAGCAGTGCACACAGATATGGTATGTGACTGACTGAGTCACTGTGTGTATCGCTTTTTTCAGGCAGAGAACGGATATATTAAATAAACTGCACTGTGTGTCTGGTGGTCACTCACTATATAATATATTATGTACTCCTGGCTCCTGCTATAACCTATAACTGGCACTGCAGTAGTGCTCCCCAGTCTCCCCCACAATTATAAGCTGTGTGAGCTGAGCAGTCAGACAGATATATATAATATTATATATAGATAATAGATGATGCAGCACACTGGCCTGAGCCTGAGCAGTGCACACAGATATGGTATGTGACTGACTGAGTCACTGTGTGTATCGCTTTTTTCAGGCAGAGAACGGATATATTAAATAAACTGCACTGTGTGTCTGGTGGTCACTCACTATATAATATATTATGTACTCCTGGCTCCTGCTATAACCTATAACTGGCACTGCAGTAGTGCTCCCCAGTCTCCCCCACAATTATAAGCTGTGTGAGCTGAGCAGTCAGACAGATATATATAATATTATATATAGATAATAGATGATGCAGCACACTGGCCTGAGCCTGAGCAGTGCACACAGATATGGTATGTGACTGAGTCACTGTGTGCTGTGTATCGCTTTTTTCAGGCAGAGAACGGATTATAAAGTAAACTGCACTGTCCTCACTAGTAAACTCTCTCCACTCAGTCTCTACACTTCTACAGTAACAGTACTCCTCCTAGTCAGCTCCAGTAAATCTCTCTCAGTCTCTTATAATCTAAATGGAGAGGACGCCAGCCACGTCCTCTCCCTATCAATCTCAATGCACGTGTGAAAATGGCGGCGACGCGCGGCTCCTTATATAGAATCCGAGTCTCGCGATAGAATCCGAGCCTCGCGAGAATCCGACAGCGTCATGATGACGTTCGGGCGCGCTCGGGTTAACCGAGCAAGGCGGGAAGATCCGAGTCTGCTCGGACCCGTGAAAAAAACCATGAAGTTCTGGCGGGTTCGGATTCAGAGAAACCGAACCCGCTCATCTCTATGTAACACACTGGCCGGTTTCTCCCGGATGGCAAAAAGCCGGACAAACTTTGTCCGGCTTTTTGCCATCCGGGAGAAACCGGCAGAGTCTCGCACACAGGACGGCTTTGAGCCGTGTGTGATGCTGTGCGCATGTGCAGCATCAGACACGGCTTCAGAAAAAAACGTGTGTGAAAGCTCCCCTTCACACACACGGTTCACTGGCTGCAAAGACGGCCCGGCGGCCGCCTGGCCGCCGGACCTTCCAGTGGTGAGACCCGGCTGCCGTGGGGCCGTGCAAAGTGAAGGGACCCTAGCCCTCACACTGTTAACTACAATGCCGGCACGGGAAAAAGCCGTCCGGCTTTTTCCCTGCCGGCAAAAGCCCGGTAGTGTGTTTTAGCCTATAGATGGTTGCTGCTGCTGCCTTCGGTTCTCTCACGAGTGAAGTCTCTCTTCTGCCTCCCCTCGTCCCTCGTGCAGACAATGCTTACCAGGCATGACATGTAGGTGCTGCACATATATTAATCTAATGTGTTTGTGTATATATATATATATATATATATATATTATATATATAGATATATATCTATATATATATCTATATATATATTTATATATATATAGATATATATATATATATATATATATATATATAGATATACGTCCATGTAAGAAGGCACTCAGGAGACATCAATGATAGCAAAAAATTCAAAGTGTATTCACGGTCACGTGACCGTGACCGTGAATACACTTTGAATTTTTTGCTATCATTGATGTCTCCTGAGTGCCTTCTTACATGGACGTTTATCTGAATTTGGATATGGCACCGGAGCAAGCTGCCTTGTGAACAGAGTGCCGGCAGTAGATGGATTTATATATAGATATATATATCTATATATATAGATAGATCTATATATCTATATATATATATATAGATAGATCTATATATATATATAGATAGATCTATATATATATATATATGTATAGATAGATAGATAGATAGATCTATATATATATATATATATATATATATATATATGGAGTACTACTGTCTGTGACTCGGATGCTGCCATGCTGTGTAATGTGGCCGACGGACGCTACCGTGCTGTGTAATGTGGCCGATGGACGCTACTGTGCTGTGTAATGTGGACGATGGACGCTACCGTGGTGTGTAATGTGGACGACGGACGCTACCGTGCTGTGTAATGTGACTACTGACAGACGTTACAGCGCTGTGTAATGTGATTGACCGAAGCTATCGCACTGTGTATTGCGACTAATGGATGCCACCACTCTGCGTAATGTGACTAATGGATGCTACCGTGTGGTGTAATTTGACTAATGGGCGCTACCATGCAGAGTGATGCGAGTAACAGACGATACTGTGCGGCGTAGTGTGAGTAACGGGCACTACCATGCAGAGTTATGTGACTAATGCATGCTCCATGAAGCCACACCCCTATTTTTTGATGCCTGTAACTAGCGGCGTGTGATTGACGGGGCGGGGGGTGGGGGGGAGGTAAAATGAATTTCAAAACATGGCAGGGGGGGGGGCGCCGATGCTGTTTCTTGCACACAGCGCTAAAATGTCTAGTTACGGCACTGCATGTTGCCCCTAGTAACCCAAGTTGTTTTAAAAGTTAGTTATTTTTCTAGGCACAGTTAACTGTTGTGAAAGCAAACAAATTTTCAAATAAGAATATTCAATGTTTGTTCCCTTGGTCCACAAATGTAAATATGCAATGTAAAAGTTTACTGTACACATTTTTCTAGAATGCATAATTTTCAAATAAACACACAAACAAGTTTTTTTTTACTTAAGAAATTAAATAAATTCAATAAGCCAACATGGCTAGAAATTAGCATGATTTTTTTTTTTTTTACATATGTGCATATTAGAAATATATACAAATATTTCCTTACATAGCAACAAACAGCTGCCAGTGGTGATTTTGACATAACAGAAGCCAGTACTCTGGCCAAAGAAAATTGAAATAAAAAAAATATATATATATGTTGTGAACCCCCAGCCACAGGATACTTTTGGTCAAACTGCGGTAGATTCTTGGCACAATACACAAACCCAAACAGACACAGCACGCTAGGAAGAGAAAGATGGATCAAGTGTACAGGAATAATGCTCACAGGCTACAAACCAAAAGAAAACACAACAACCCCCTTTCAGCATGAGGGAGTTGTCCATTCTGGCCACACAAGCCAAAACAAATACATAAAGGCAACATGGAAAACATGGGTGCTGGGCAATGTTGACGCATCTGGAGAGACATTACTTTCTCTTCTTTCGACCCGCCTGACGTGGTTGGTCACGGATAGGTCTGCGAAGTGACCTTCGAGGGCCCTGCCCAGTGGGATCTTCTTCCTGGACAGGGGTAGGGGAGGGAGCAGGTGTGCCAGGCTCCCTGCCACTGTGGGCAAGGCGGCCAGCGATGTCCTGTAGAGCTTGGACAACAGAGCTGGAGAATTGTTGTACCGAGGAGGTGAGTTCGGCTTGGCCCTGCCTGATCTCTGCCAGACCTTGGCAGAGTTGAGCTACACCTTGCCCAACACAGGTCGTGTGCTCAGTGAGCCAGACAGATATCTGGCTTATCTCCCGGAGCATCTTGTCCTGAAATTGAGTCAGCCTCTTACCATGACTGGCAATTTTAGACAGAATCCCTGGGATAGCAGAGGGTTGGGTGGGGGGGCCTTTTGGAATCTGGCCAAGTGGAATCTGCCGACCCACACTGGAGGACTCACTAGGTCCCCCCACCTCAGCCGGATACCCCTCCTCTGACTCACTCACCCTCCTGTGCTGTGTTATGTAAAAAGAAAATATAAGAATGAGAGACAAAAGGATAGGAAAAAAAAATCACAAGTTTGAAAAAAACACTAAAAAAAGTACATTCTATATGTGTGTAAACTTACCTGGCAAGTCATGTAGGTTGACAATTTCAGGCAGGTCCGTGTCCATCCGAGACACCCCACCCATCTCCTTGTAGCTCACACAGTCCATCACCAGCTCCTCCAGGTCTGTATACTCCACAGTGGCAGCGGGACCTCCCCCTGTTGCCCTCGAGGCATTCCACTCCGCAGACCTCTTGCCCTTCAGGCGGGACTTGAAGTCGGCCCAACTACATATTTGATTAGAATTAGGGGTGAGGGACATAAAAGTTATAAATACCTGTTTTGCTTACTTGTTGTACACATGTTATGTATTTGGTTGCTATAAGCAACATCACAAGTTTAAAAAAAAAAAAAATTGTGTGTCAATATTCACTTACCGTCTTCTACCGTGCGGACAAATGAGCTGACTTCATTTACGGAATCCGTAATATCCCTCCAGATGCGGTCTTTTGTCGCAGCACCCATGTTTTTGCTGCCTCTACGTATTTTGTCCATGGCTTGTGTGACCAGAACTCGCAGCTCCCTCTTTGTAAATGCGGGCTGTCGCCTTCTCTTTTTGGTCGTAGCCTGTGAGGCCTCGTCCTGTACCTGCTCACCATCTTCCTCTTCACTTGCTGGGTGGCTTGTTTTGGTTTGTGTTAGTACTCCAGAATCTACCTCAGTTTCCCCAGTTTCTGTCTCTGGCAGGGGACTCACAGCATACCCCTGTGTGTGTTGGCCAGAAGATGGGGTTCTGACAGTACTGGGTCCTGCTATTTCTCCATCACCACTGGCAGCTCTTAGCATCTGCTGCCGCAGCTCAAACCTTCTGGCTGTTAGAGTGGCCATCTGCTGCTGCACCAAGCTTAACTCTGCAGCCATTTGTTCTGGAGTAGCCATGTTGCTGATGGCATGTGCGTTGGCACAGCTGTCTGGCGATTTATAGCTGCGTGTGTTTGTAGTGCGGGAAATTGCACAGGTGCTAATTACACTAATTTTTCCAGTAATTGCAGTACTGGCTATTTAAACGGCCTGCATGCAGCCAGTGTTTGTGGGTGTTTGGCATGAAACTGGAGAGAAGCTAGCCGGACATGTAGGCAAATTACTATTGTTTTGAGTAAGTTTTTTCGCTGTACATTCCAAACTACTGTGCGTTTGCTATATTGCTATTTTTTTTATGTTATGTAGAGGACGGCATGCTTTTTTAATCCTTAAAAATTGCAAACATTTAAAAAAAAAATATAAAACAAGAGTATGTAGGGGTGACCAATGCTGAAATTTTTGGGGGTTCAGTTTATGTAATATAATCATTGTTTTTTGTTGTTTTTTTCTGTATATATATTTATTATCTAATAGTTGATTAACATGTAATTTGCAGTGTTAGAGTTCTAGGGGTTACAGTGTGTTTGTCCCAATTCTCAGAGTTTTATTCTTTATGTTGTAGGTAGCTTATTCATTTTTTTTCATTTGGGAATTGCCAAAGTAGGCGTTTTTTACTTTCTCCTGAACAGAGCTCGTTCATTTTTCTGAGCAGGTAAGTAGCCTGTCCAATGGTGGGCTTGTGTTGTTGGGGTTACAGTGTTTTGGGGACTATTCTCAGAGTGATATTCTTTAACCTTTTATTTTGAACATTATTTTGTGTGTAAAAGTAGGCAGTTTGTTTTGTTCTTCCTTTGCGGAACTAATCGATTAGTTTGTAAGTTGCATGTCCTTGTCATTGCTTGCAGAATTTGTTAGTTTTATTTTGTAGTAGTCCATACTTTGTAGGTTAATCAGATAAATGACAGTTGCAAACTAGTAGTAATTGTATATTTTTTCCTGTGTTTTTTTGGGGGGGTTACATGTTAAACAATGTTGTAGCTACGTTGGTAAATGTTCTTTCTCTGACGTCCTAGTGGATGCTGGGGACTCCGTAAGGACCATGGGGAATAGATGGCTCCGCAGGAGACTGGGCACATCTAAAGAAAGCTTTAGGACTATCTGGTGTGCACTGGCTCCTCCCCCTATGACCCTCCTCCAAGCCTCGGTTAGATTTCTGTGCCCGGCTGAGCTGGATGCACACTAGGGGCTCTCCTGAGCTCCTAGAAAGAAAGTATAGTTTAGGTTTTTTATTTTACAGTGAGACCTGCTGGCAACAGGCTCACTGCAGCGAGGGACTAAGGGGAGAAGAAGCGAACCTACCTAAGTGGTGGTAGCTTGGGCTTCTTAGGCTACTGGACACCATTAGCTCCAGAGGGATCGAACACAGGACCCGACCTCGTCGTCCGTTCCCGGAGCCGCGCCGCCGTCCCCCTTACAGAGCCAGAAGCAAGAAGGTTCGGAAAATCGGCGGCTGAAGACTTCTGTCTTCTCCAAGGTAGCGCACAGCACTGCAGCTGTGTGCCATTGCTCCTCATGCACACCACACACTGCGGTCACTGATGGGTGCAGGGCGCTGGGGGGGGGCGCCCCGAGCAGCAATATTAACACCTTGGCTGGCAAACTAACACCATATATAACCCCAGAGGCTATATAGGTGTATATTAACCCCTGCCAGATATATTAAAATAGCGGGAGAAAGCCCGCCAAAAAAGGGGCGGAGCCATCTCCCTCAGCACACTGGCGCCATTTTCCCTCACAGTTTCGCTGGAGGAATCGCTCCCTGGCTCTCCCCTGCAGTTCTGCACTACAGAAAGGGTTAAAAAAAGAGGGGGGGGCACAAAATTAGGTGCAGTATAGAATATATATGCAGCTATAAGGGAAAACACTCTATAGGTGATATCCCTGTGATATATAGCGCTCTGGTGTGTGCTGGCATACTCTCCCTCTGTCTCCCCAAAGGGCTTTGTGGGGTCCTATCCTCTGTCAGAGCATTCCCTATGTGTGTGCTGTGTGTCGGTACTGCTGTGTCGACATGTATGATGAGGATAATGATGTGGAGGCGGAGCAAATGCCTGTGAATGGGATGTCACCCCCTGCGGGGTCGACACCGGTGTGGATGGACTTATGGAAGGAATTACGTGACAGTGTCAACTCCTTACATAAAAGGTTTGACGACATAGGACAGCCGGCTACTCAGCTTTTGCCTGTCCAAGCATCTCAAATGTCATCAGGGGCTCTAAAACGCCCGCTACCTCAGATGGCAGACACAGATGTTGACACGGATACCGACTCCAGTGTCGACGACGATGAGACTAGTGTACCTTCCAATAGGGCCACCCGTTACACGATTGAGGCAATGAAAAATGTATTACACATTTCTGATAATACCCCAGGTACCACAAAAAAGGGTATTATGTTTGGTGAGAGAAAATTACCAGTAGTTTTTCCTGCATCTGAGGAATTGATATGAGGTGTGTGAGGAAGCGTGGACTTCCCCCGATAAGAAATTGATAATTTCTAAGCAGCGTACCCTTTTCCGCCAGAGGATAGGTCACGTTGGGAAATACCCCCTAGGGTAGAAAAAGCAGTTACACGCTTATTAAAAAAGGTGGCACTACCGTCACGGATACGGCCGCCCTAAAGGACCTGCTGATAGAAAGCAGAAAACTACCCTTAAAGCTATATACACACACACGGGCATTATATTGAGACCTGCTATTGCCTTGGCATGGATGTGCAGTGCGGCAGCTGCGTGGTCAGATTCCCTGTCGGATAATATTTATACTATAGATAGGGACAATATTTTGCTGAAAATAGAGCATATAAAAGACGCTGTCTTATACATGCGTGATGCACAGAGGGATATTTGCCGACTGGCATCACAAATAAGCGCTATGTAAAACCATTGCCACCAGGCGGGGGTTATGGACTCGGCAATGGTCGGGCGATGCCGATTCAAAACGGCACACGGAAGTTTGCCCTATAAGAGGGTGGAACTGTTTGGGGATGGTCTTTCAGACTTCGTTTCCACAGCTACGGCTGGGAAATCAAAACTTTTGCCACAAGCTACCCCACAGCAAAAGAAAGCACTGTAGTATCAGGTACAGTCCCTTCGGCCCCAAAAAAGTAGAGGACTAGAGGATCATCTTTTCTGCCAAGAGGAAAAGGTAGAGGGAAAAAGCTGCAGCACACAGCTAATTCCCAAGAGCAGAAGTCCTCCCCTGCGTCCGGTAAGTCCACAGCATGACGCTGGGGCTGCTCAGGCGGACCCGGGTACGGTGGGGGCCCGTCTCAGAAATTTCAGCGCACAGTGGGCTCTCTCACAGGTGGATCCCTGGGTTCTTCAATCAGTATCTACAGGCTGTAATTCGAGTCGTCTCCCCCCCGCCGTTTCCTAAAATCTGCCGTACGGGCAACTCCCTCTGCCAGGGAGGCAGTGTTGGTGGCTGTCCAAAAACTGTATTCACAGCAAGTGATTATCAAGGTACCCCTCCTTCAACAGGAAAGGGGTTACTATTCCACAATGTTTGTGGTACCGAAACCGGACGGTTCGGTGAGACCCATCTTAAATTTAAAATCCTTGAACACATATAACAAAAGATTCAAGTTCAAGATGGAATCGCTCAGGGCGATTACTGCGAACCTGGACGAGGGGGATTACAGTGTCTCTCTGGACATCAAGGATGCTTACCTACATGTCCCCATTTACCCTCCTCACCAGGAGTACCTCAGGGTTGTGGTACAGGACTGCCACTATCAGTTCCATACGCTGCCGTTTGGATTATCCACGGCACCGAGGGTCTTTACCAGGGTAATGACCGAAATGATGATACTCCTTCGCAAGAAGGGAGTTTTAATTATCCCGTACTTGGACGATCTCCTGATAAGGGCAAGGTCCAAGGAGCAGTTGGTAGTGGGGGTAGCACTTTCTCGGGAAGTGCTGCAACAGCACGGCTGGATTCTCAATATTCCAAAGTCACAGCTGGTCCCGACGACACGTCTTCTGTTCCTGGGAATGATTCTGGAAACAGACCAGAAAAAAGTGTTTCTTCCAGTGGAAAAAGCCGAGGAGTTGTCATCTCTAGTCAGAAACCTCCTAAGACCGGGACAGGTGTCGGTACATCAATGCACACGAGTCCTGGGAAAAATGGTAGCTTCGTACGAAGAAATTCCATTCGGAAAGTTCCACGCAAGGATTTTCCAGTGGGACCTGTTGGACAAATGGTCCGGGTCCCATCTCCAGATACAGCAGCGGATAACCCGGTCGGCAAGAACCAGGGTGTCGCTGCGGTGGTGGCTGCAAAGGGCTCATCTACTAGAGGGCCGCAGATTCGGAATACAGGACTGGGTCCTGGTAAACACGGATGCCAGCCTTCGGGGCTGGGGTGCAGTCACACAGGGAGTAAAATTCCAAGGACTGTGGTCCAAACAGGAGATTTCACTTCACATAAATTTTCTGGAGCTAAGAGCCCTTTACAAGGCCGTAAGCCAAACAAGGCCCCTGCTTCAAAACC
This sequence comes from Pseudophryne corroboree, assembly GCF_028390025.1. Classification (NCBI taxonomy): domain Eukaryota; kingdom Metazoa; phylum Chordata; class Amphibia; order Anura; family Myobatrachidae; genus Pseudophryne; species Pseudophryne corroboree. Next base: position 685,110,990 of record NC_086444.1, read on the forward strand.
AGCCGTACTGATCCAATCAGACAACATCACGGCGCTCGCCCATGTAAACAGGCAGGGCGGCACAAGAAGCAGGAGGGCAATGGCAGAAGCCACAAGGATTCCCCGTTGGGCGGGAAATTCACGTGGTAGCACTGGCAGCAGTGTTCATTCCGGGAGTGGACAACTGGGAAGCAGACTTCCGCAGCAGACTCCACCCGGGAGAATAGGGACTTCATCCAGAAGTCTTCCAAATGCTGGTAAACCGTTGGGAAAGACCACAGGTGGACATGCTGGCGTCCCGCCTCAATAAAAAAGATATTGCGCCAGGTCAAGGGAACCTCAGGCGATCGCTGTGGACGCTCTAGTGACACCGCGGGTGTACCAGTCGGTTTATGTGTTCCCTCCTCTCCCTCTCATACCCAAGGTACTGAGGATAATAAGAAAAAGAGGAGTAAGAACTATACTCATTGTTCCGGATTGGCCAAGAAGGGCTTGGTACTCGGAACTTTAAGAAATGATCTCAGAGGACCCATGGCCTCTGCCACTCAGACAGGATCTGCTGCAGCAGGGGCCCTGTCTGTTCCAAGACTTACCGCGGCTGCGTTGACGGCATGGCGGTTGAACACCGGATCCTGAGTGAAAAAGACATTCCGGAGGAAGTCATTCCTACCCTGATCAAAGCCAGGAAGGATGTCAGCCTGAAGTTCAGACGTTGTAAGGGAGTGCTGCATATTCAGCCCCTTTTTTGTGCCCCAGTGGCACCTTGGGTTCTCAATGTGGTTTTGGAGTTCCTGGAATCACATTGGTTTGAGCCACTTAAAACCGTGGATTTGAAATATCTCACATGGAAAGTGGTCATGTGTTGCCTCTGGCTTCGGCCAGGCATGTGTCAGAATTGGCGGCTTTGTCATGAAAAAGCCCTTACCTGATTTTCCATATGGATAGGGCAGAGTTGAGGACTCGTCCTCACCTTCTCCCGAAGGTGGTATCAGGTTTTCACTTGAACCAACCTATTGTGGTGCCTGCGGCTACTAGGGACTTGGAGGATTCTAAGTTACTGGACGTAGTCAGGGCCCTGAAAATTTATATTTCCAGGACGGCTGGAGTCAGGAAAACTGACTCGCTGTTTATCCTGGATGCACCCAACAAGCTGGGTGCTCCTGCTTCTAAGCAGACTATAGCGCGCTGGATTTGTAGCACTATTCAGCTTGCGCATTCTGCGGTGGGACTACCGCAGCCTAAATCTGTAAAAGCCCATTCCACAAGGAAGGTGGGCTCATCTTGGGCGGCTGCCCGAGGGGTCTCGGCTTTACAACTTGGCCGAGCTGCTACTTGGTCAGGGGCAAACACGTTTGCAAAATTCTACAAATTTGATACCCTGGCTGAGCAGGACCTTGAGTTCTCTCATTCGGTGCTGCAGAGTCATCCGCACTCTCCCGCCCGTTTGGGAGCTTTGGTATAATCCCCATGGTCCTTACGGAGTCCCCAGCATCCACTAGGACGTCAGAGAAAATAAGATTTTACTCACCGGTAAATCTATTTCTCGTAGTCCGTAGTGGATGCTGGGCGCCCATCCCAAGTGCGGATTGTCTGCAATACTTGTAAATAGTTATTGTTACAAAAATCGGGTTGTTATTGCGAACCATCTATTCAGAGGTTCCATTGTTATCATACTGTTAACCGGGGTTCCTATCACGAGTTATACGGTGTGATTGGTGTGGCTGGTATGAGTCTTACCCGGGATTCAAAATCCTTCCTTATTGTGTCAGCTCTTCCGGGCACAGTGTCCTAACTGAGGCTTGGAGGAGGGTCATAGGGGGAGGAGCCAGTGCACACCAGATAGTCCTAAAGCTTTCTTTAGATGTGCCCAGTCTCCTGCGGAGCCGTCTATTCCCCATGGTCCTTACGGAGTCCCCAGCATCCACTACGGACTACGAGAAATAGATTTATCGGTGAGTAAAATCTTATTTTTTAAAAATTTTATATTGTGTTTGTTCCGTTTTTTCTACATGAAGAAATGGAATACGCTCCTGAAGTGTTTGAACTGCCATAGCCAGAAATGTATTTGTTGCAATATGTGTTGTTAAATGATTGTGTGCTTTTAATATTTGGTACCTTCATTTGAAGATGCAGATGTCCATATATGTGGCTGTGGAAGCCCTCCCACCCCAACCGGCTCCTCATCCTTCAAGGCAACGGAAGCGTGCTAGGCCACCAATTTACCGTACCCATGTCACCCTTTTTGGGATGCCTGATGATGTGGTTTTGCGCAGATACAGGCTGCCACCTCATATCATCCTTGACACTCTCTCCATAAAAGAGAGTGATCTAGAACAATCAATTAGGTATCCTACAGCAATACCAGCATTGACACAATTCCTTGCTGTGTTACATTTTTTGGCCACAGGATCGTACCAGCATGTGGTTGGTGATCTGGTTGGCATGTCACAGGGCCAGTTCAGTAAGGTCCTGTGACGTGTGATCAACACTTTTCTGTCCAGAGTGAAGCGATTCATATTAATGCCTTTGGATGCTGGTGCCCTGGCTGTGGTGAAGCGGCAATTTCAGGAAGGGGGTAGTCGCTTCCCACATGTTATTGGGGTTGTGGTTGGGACACATGTTGCCATTGTTGCACCAAAACATAATGAAGAAATCTATAGAAACAGGAAACTGTTTCATTCTCTGAATGTCATGGTTGTTTGTGGCCCATCCCTCCAGATCCTGTCCCTGAATGATAAGTTCCCAGGGAATTCCCAGGACTCACATGTGATTCGCCAATCAGGGATCTGGCAAAGATTAAGAATGATGGAAGCCAAAACATGTGGCTATTGGGTGAGAGGTTTTTTTTGGTGTTTTATAGCACTCATATTGTACGAAATACATGTATTTATTTATTTATCCCCCCCCCAAAAAAAAAAAATCTTAAACAGGAGATCGTGTATATCCTTGCACCCCCTGGCTCATGACTCCTTACATCAAACCCAGGCCAGGACCACAGTCGGCATTTAATTCCGCGCTTACTGCCACTAGACAGCTGGTGGAGCGCACGATTGGGGTTCTTAAAGGGCGGTTTCATGTGCTCCACCGCACTGGTGGCGACATCATGTATTCGCCGGAGATGGTAAGTAAAATCGTGGTCCTGTGCGCTATACTACATAATATTGCTGTAAGGAGTCACCTTGAGCTTCCACAGTCTGAGCAATTGCCGGATGAGGAGCCAGGGGTTGGATGGGCCTTCCGTGGCGGGAGCAAAAGCCAGCGGGGTCATGCCGTAAGGGCTAGAATTGTACAGGAGTATTTCAGGTAAGCTTATGTTATGATAGTAATACACTTTAAATGCTGCGGAATTTTTTGTATCTGTGCTTACGTTTAGGGTTTTTTAAAAATATTTTATTTTTGGTTGCTTTGTTAAGTTGAAAGTGTGTTGCTATTGTTTTCTGAGTAGTTGTAAAAGTGCCTGAGTACAGATTTGTTCTGTACTGTTATCCTTATCATCTGTAGATGTGCTATTTTTCAACAATGGGATTACTGTTCCATTCTGTTTGATTACATGCAGTTGTGGACGGGCAAATTTTGATTGTTTACATTTGTTTAATTTTTAATGTGTAATTTTGGTCTAAAAACTATTTCACACCACCCTTAACAATTTTTTTCTTTTTTTAAAACGAAATTTGTTTGGCTGTGTTTAACAACCAAATGCCACAACATCTGCCCAACACAACTCTACTTTGTGACTTTGTGTAGCTGATTGGTCCAGCAAAATGTGGTGAGTTCAGTGTATCAAACTATCTCTGTCTGTATGTAGCATTTTTTCTTTGTCTATATGTGTGTGTGTGTGTGTGTGTGTGTGTGTGTGTGTGTGTGTGTGTGTGTGTGTATATTTGATATTGTAAAAAATTATTTTTTAGTGGCCCCGTAAATATATATATATATATTTGTGTGTGTGTATATATATATATACATTTTTATATATACTGCTCAAAAAAAGAAAGGGAACACTTAAACAACACATTGTAACTCCAAGTCAATCACACTTCTGTGAAATCAAACTGTCCACTTAGGAAGCAACTATGATTGACAATCAATTTCACATGCTGTTGTGCAAATGGAATAGACAACAGGTGGAAATTATAGGCAATTAGCAAGACACCCCCAATAAAGGAGTTGTTCTGCAGGTGGGGACCACAGACCACTTCTCAGCTCCTACGCTTTCTGGCTGATGTTTTGGTCACTTTTGAAAGCTGGCGGTGTTTTCACTCTAGTGGTAGCATGAGACGGAGTCTACAACCCACACAAGTGGCTCAGGTAGTGCAGCTCATCCAGGATGGCACATCAATGCGAGCTGTGGCAAGAAGGTTTGCGGTGTCTGTCAGCGTAGTGTCCAGAGCATGGAGGCGCTACCAGGAGACAGGCTAGTACATCAGAAGACGTGGAGGAGGCCGTAGGAGGGCAACAACCCAGCAGCAGGACCGCTACCTCCGCCTTTGTGCAAGGAGGAACAGGAGGAACACTGCCAGAGCCCTGCAAAATGACCTCCAGCAAGCCACAAATGTGCATGTGTCTACTCAAACGATCAGAAACAGACTCCATGAGGGTGGTATGAGGGCCCGACGTCCACAGGTGGGGGTTGTGCTTACAGCCCAACACCGTGCAGGACGTTTGGCATTTGCCAGAGAACACCAAGATTGACAAATTCGCAACTGGCGCCCTGTGCTCTTCACAGATGAAAGCAGGTTCTCACTGAGCACATGTGACAGACGTGACAGAGTCTGGAGACGCCAAGGAGAACGTTCTGCTGCCTGCAACATCCTCCAGCATGACCGGTTTGGCAGTGGGTCAGTACTTGTGTGGGGTGGCATTTCTTTGGGGGGCCGCACAGCCCTCCATGTGCTCGCCAGAGGTAGCCTGACTGCCATTAGTTACCGAGATGAGATCCTCAGACCCCTTGTGAGACCATATGCTGGTGCGGTTGGCCCTGGGTTCCTCCTAATGCAAGACAATGCTAGACCTCATGTGGCTGGAGTGTGTCAGCAGTTACTGCAAGATGAAGGCATTGATGCTATGGACTGGCCCGCCCGTTCCCCAGACCTGAATCCAATTGAGCACAACTGGGACATCATGTCTCGCTCCATCCACCAACGCCACGTTGCACCACAGACTGTCCAGGAGTTGGCGGATGCTTTAGTCCAGGTCTGGGAGGAGATCCCTCAGGAGACCATCCGCCACTTCATCAGGAGCATGCCCAGGCATTGTAGGGAGGTCATACAGGCACGTGGAGGCCACACACACTACTGAGCCCCATTTTGACTTGTTTTAAGGACATTACATCAAAGTTGGATCAGCGTGTAGTGTGTTTTTCCACTTTAATTTCGAGTGTGACTCCAAATCCAGACCTCCATGGGTTAATAGATCTGATTGATCATTTTTGTGTGATTTTGTTGTCAGCACATTCAACTATGTAAAGAACAAAGTATTTAATATGAATATTTCATTCATTCAGATCTAGGATGTGTTATTTTAGTGTTCCCTTTATTTTTTTCAGCAGTGTATATACATATATATATTTATGTGAATATATATATAAATATATGTGTGTGTGTATATATATATATATATATATATATATATAGAGGAATATGTAGTAAAAAAAATATGTGTATATATATATATATATATATATGTCTAAAAATATATATAGAGTTATATATAATCATTACAAAAATATGATCATTTTAACTTTAATATAAAACCAAAAAGAATGCAAATTTAGAAGCAGGATTTGTATTGTCAAATAGTTTAATTTTTTTTTTCTTTGGTGCTGTGTCTGCTGTGAATAATCGCTGATGCAAACTAAAGGGAGCACATCAAATGATGTTTGTAACATGATATTGTACACAGATCAATAAAGTTAATTAAAGATGACACCATGATATTTTAACCAATGAAATGCGACCACACACTATAAATATATGCCCATGTAAGGAAAACGCCATAGGCACCATGCGAGCATCCGCGTTCAGCCACCGGGAACTGCGGGTGCTCACCGCGGTAATGGATCACTGCGTAGGCTGCGCGGGACCGTATGTCCCAAATCGGGTCAAGCGTGCGGCCTACTCGGAGGTCCGCCGCATATTGCGGATGCGAACCCGTACACACTGGTCCATAGTGCAGTTACAGCGGTGGTGGAGTGATCTCCGCCGCCGACAGCCCGAGTTGCTGGCATGGCTGCGCTAGCAAATCCACCGACGCAGTAAGTTAAACACATTACAATGTGTTCACATGAGTATTTAACTGAGATTATTAGCACTAACCAAAAAAATTAAAAAATAATTTATCTAATCGCCAAACAAATTGTGCTTACATGTGATAAAGTGAGATTATTAGCATACCTTATTATTAAACTATAGTACCCAAAACATACCAAACTTAACCAGTTTACAGAGTGTGTGCTTAGGGCTTGCAGGACAGGCTGGGGAGCAGAGTGCTTAGGGGATAATGTTTAGTGGTGTGGTGAGCCAGCACACAGGCTGTAGGCTGGAGACATAAATAACTTTGTATTTTTATAAAAAAATTAACATAACAATGTTATTTGGGAATGCACATGGAAATTATCATTTAACTTATATTTGTTTTTAAAAAAAATGTGATTCTAGGGCAAGCACAACGGCAGCGAAGATCCGGCCAAGCACAAGAACCGGATTCACCTCCAGCCTCCTCCCCACCCCAAACTCCATCACCCCCTCAACACCCTGAACCCCAAATTCAAACTTCCCCTTCCTCATCATCCTCCCGATCTCCAAACCCCTCCCCCTCTCTTTCCCAAACCCCTCTCTTTCCCAACCCCCCTCTTGAACCCCCTCCCCCTCTCTTTCCCAATCTCCATCTCAAACCTCCTCCCCCTCTCTTTCCCAATCTCCTTCTCAACCCACCTCCCCCTCTCTTGACCAACCTCCCTCTCAAACCCCCTCCCCCTCTCTTGCCCAAACACCCTCTCTTGCCCAACCTCCCTCTCAAACCCCCTCCCCCTCTCTTGCCCAAACACCCTCTCTTGACCAACCTCCCTCTCAACCACCCTCCCCCTCACAATCGGACCCACCCTCTAAACCAGCTCACCCATCCATCCTCCTTCCCCCATCCAACCTCCTTCCCCCATTCAACCTCCATCCCCGCCTTCAGAATGGGCCGCAGAGCAAGCCGAGGAGGTGGAGGGTGCAGGACATCCTGTACTAGTTGGTAAGTTTTTTTTTTTTTTAAACTTTGAGTTTGTAACCAAGTTTAAATTTAATTCATAAACATGCAGTGTTGTATTGGGCCCATTTTCAAACCACATTTAAAAAAAATAAAAATAAAAATATTTATGTACTCCAGAATCACATTGCACACTGTATTTTTTTTTAAATTTGGCCAAACACTATAGGTAGCCAGACAGTATTTTGAGTTGTTTGGAAGGTTAACAGGCTCTGTAGGTCAACATGTGGTAGGTGGACAGGTCACAAGCACAACATGATTTTATTGTTGACATTCCAAAAATTAAAACCTATATTCTAATTTACAAGCCACGTGGACTCTGATTGAAACGTAAATTGTATAGTAGTTAAGCGGTAGTTGAGCAAGTCACCTTGTCCAAATCCAGACAAACCAAGGCAGCCATGCAAGGTGGCGGAGAAAAATAATTGTGGGTCCCTGTCACTCTATGAAGAAAAGAACAACAACATACCAAAATACCCTCATGTCCAAATTGTGTTTTGTCGACCTAGCACATAAATAGCCTGTAGCCCTTCCAACCCTGTCAAACTACTCATTGCCGACCTATAGTGGTGAACCTAAAGATTTAATACCTACACACTGTAGATCTAATGATCCACAACCTTGAGTGGGTGTGGAAGCATAGATCGACAGTGTGTCGGTCAACAATGTGCAGGTACATCAAAATGCTACATTCTACAGTACAGTCTGTCAGCAGATCATTAGGGTGTTCTCTGGTGGAAATTAGGGCCACTGGTGCTTTCTCCTGTACCCCTGTGTGACAGTCTAATTCTGTGGACATGTGTTATAAAAGTGTGACTTGACAAATGTGGAGTTTCAACACATTACAAGACCGGTCTCCACTTATGTAGTAAGGCAGCCTTTCATGGAGTGTGGGCATGATAGTATATGTAGTTAATCTGAAGATGTAGAGATGCAGTGTGGTGAGGCTGAGCCCACAATAAAAAAAAACAGTTCCTGCCAATCCAGATGTAAAGGAACTATACATCCCAGCATGGTGTGCTACACTTTCAACATGGTTTTGTTTTGAGCTCTTTGCAGCCCATGCTTGGACCTGTTTGGATGATACTGATTCAATTAAAACATTAATGTGTAATGTGACTAATTTTAATTAATTTTTTTGGACGTTCATTTCAGATGATGCAGTTGGAGACATACCAGCAGCTCTGGCCATTTTGGCCAGAATGAGGATACTGCTGCAGGGCCTCATCACAGAGGTGGCTGAACTTGGGAAATTTTTTAGAAGAATTTTATTTACAAAAAATTAACACAAATGTAAAAAAAAAAAAGAAATGTTATTTTCCAAAGAAGAAAAAACTATATATATATATATATATATATATATATATATATATATATAAAAAAAAAATGTTTCACATTTGAGACTGTGTTTGATTTGAGTCAATGCAAAAAAGGCACATTGGTTTGGCAACAGGTAATTGTGATTTAAAACCATTTATGTAAATGTGCTTAAGAATAGTAAGTTAAAGCTAAAAAAAAAAACTAAGACTGAGGTATGGCAGTTAGGAATTTTAAAAAACATTAAGACACTAAAAACAGTTACACACACACTAAAACACAACACACAGAAAAACAAAACATTATGACAGGCATGGTTAATGCACAGTTTAGACATATATAACAACTTGCTCTTAAATTAAAAACCTATTAATGGGCAATTATGTCTTCAAAGTGTTCTGCTGGAATTCTTTGAAGACTTAATTGAACAATACTAATAAAAAAACAGTTCACTAATTGGTATCTTAATTGAGGAAGGCTTGAAGAGTTACAACACCTAGGGGGTAAAAAAAACACATTGCTGTACGTTTTTTGCAAAATAACAGCATGTGCAATATTGCGAAGGTTGTGCACTGTACGATGAGTTGTGATTTATACGATGCAGTTTGTAGCAATGCGTTACAAGCGCATTCTTGCGATGTCATTTGGCATACGCCTACTTTGTGTATTGCTGCGTACGTGTTTGCAAAATTACGTTGTGGGCGTATGTTCGCAAATTTGCAACGTGTTCGCAGTTTTGCGCTTGCCTTGTGCGAACGTAAAAATTAGCGTACAACTTGGAATGACCACCATAGGCCACATTTTATGATCAGATTAAAATAAGACATTACCTGTATGATAAGCTGTATCCGATTCTGCTTTCACTAACTCTGATAAGAAAGCATCCAGGATTCTTATCCTTTAGTAAATCCTCTGCATCCCTATGAAAACAACATAAAAATATGTTTTTTTCATTGAAAATTAAATTAAATGTTGTATTTATTTATTAACAGACTCTTACAGTATATAGCACAGCAAAACAATAGCTTGAAACTTTCATATTTAACATTTACATTTTTTTTCCATGTTTCTCCTTGCTGTGTAACACAAGAATGATCAGTTACCCACAATTCTGCAATGTTTCATGATAGATTGTTTATACAAAGAAACAAAAAGTCATTATCTACTATATAAAAGTGAAAATTTGTCCTTCTGTCTTCCACAGTTTACAAGCGAAGATTGTGAAATTTTACATACGAGCGTATTAAAACACGGCGCAGGCAACTAAAACAATTTGAAATCCTAGCACCCCTCGGGGAAAGACAGCAGCACAGAGTATATCAGGAGACAGCGTAACTCCATAATTGCTGGAGCAATGTACTCAAAAATTGGTACACATATGACTTTCACTCTGGAAACAAACTGTGGGGGTCAGACACCCCTAGCACACCTAGAGGTGGGACAGCAGCACAGAGATGTCAGCAGACTGCAAAACTGTGGGAGGTCTGGAGCAATTTACACCAAACTTGGTACACATCTGACTTACAATCTGGAAAAAAAACTCTGTGGGGGTTAGACACCCCTAGGGGTGACAGGAGACAGCATAACTACCAAATGCCTGTACCAATTTTCAACAAACTTGGTAAACATATGACTTGCAAGCTGGGAACAAACACTGTGGGGGTAAAACATCCCTAGCACCCCTAGGGGTGAGGCAGCAGCACAGAGTTTTTCAGCAGACCGCATAACTGGAGTGCCAGAAGCAATTTACACCAAACTTGCTACACATATGACTTACACTCTGGGAACAAACACTGAGGAGGTAACACACCACTAGCACCCCTAGGGCTGGGCCAGCAGCACAGACTATATCAGGACATGCATGATATGGCAGTGATGACAGGGCTGCATGTGGCAGGGCCAGTGACATGATGTGAGGAGGGGAATGCAGGTAGCACAAACCCACACACTGAGAGTTATATAGTGGAAGTGGCACGGACCCTCAGCAGCACAGAGTATATCAGAAGATACATGATGTGCTGCGCTATATAAGAAACTGTAAAAAAATCGATAATTTCACAGGGGCACTGACATGATGTGAGGAAGAGAATGGAGGTAGCAGGAAGCTGTCACGATCCGGGTATCTGGACGCCATTACTTACCCTTCAGATGCCTCCTAAGGCGGGCTCAGCGTTCCAGGACCAGATTCCGCTGTTCCTGAGTTTCCACATGCAGAGTGTCAGAGTGGTGTTTTCATCAGCCGCGGCCTCCGCTGTGCCCGCGTGGTTAAATGTGCATCTATCAGCCTGGCGTCTCCTGTCTCCGGTGGCCGGCGCCGCCATTACTGTTTCCCAGACCACATGGATTACAAACCAAACTTCCCTCCAAGTGTCTGCATGGGCGCAGCCATCTTGGATTCTGTCATCTGATCATTTCCACCAATCTGCTGTTTGTATTGTTGATTTGCATAATTGCCTAGCCAACCCCTTCCTTGCTGCAGGTATAAGTAAGCTGTGCCTGAGCAAGGAAGACGTCAGTGCTTTGGTTGTCAAACCTAGTTCCTGTTTGTCTCTCTTCTATGATTGTCTTCCAGGTTCCAGCTCCTGTCTCAAGACTTCCACCATAGAGACCCGCACCAGCATTCCACCTGCGGTGTAGCCTGACTCTCCAATCCATTGTGGATTCATCTGTTTCCAGCTACAACACTACCTGCTTCCAGCCTCAGCTTCCAGCAGAATACAGCTTCCCTTAAAGGGCCGGTGTCCTTTCTACACTTTACCACTCTCCACCGGAATTATTATTTCTCCGCTCTCAAGTTCTACATTTCAGTTCACATTTCATCGCTCCCAAAGTTCATTTATTATTTAACTGGTTCCAGCCAGTATCCACTCCGTGCTAACAGTCTGGTTCCAGCCAGTATCCACAGCAGCTGTTTTACCTTCAGCAACCCAGCTCTTCCTGGAACACCAGCTGGTACCATCCTGGGTTATCTCCATTGCTACAGCCGGGCCTGGTAAGGACTTTCCATCTAGAAGATCATAAGAACTATCTCACACTACCAGTGCCCTGTGGCTCCTGCCAAGCTGTAGTACTCAGGAACTGTATTTATTCTTTGCTGACTTTTACGTTTTCTTTTATTGCTGCTGTGATGCGGAGTTGTCATAATAAACATCATTGACTTTTATCTAAGTTGTCGTGGTCACGCCTTCGGGCAGTTATTATTCATGTTACTTACATGTCCAGGGGTCTGATACAACCTCCCAGGTTCCGGTACATCTCAGCCCCTACAACTGAGGCTGCCTCCCGTCAGCTCAGGCCCTCAGTTGTGACAGTAAGCACTGACCTAATGAATCCAGCCGGAGACCAGGATCAAGCGGCCAGGCCGATGCAAGAACTGGCAGCCCGACTAGAACATCAGGAGGCTGCACAGGGCCACATCATCCGCTGTCTCCAGGATCTCTCTACTCGGCTGGATGGGATTCAGACCACTCTCCGTGGATCAGGCGCGTCTGGTGCGTCAACCACAGTGACTCCAGCTATAACCCCACCCACCTTACCCATTCCTGCTCCACGTCTTCATCTTCCAACGCCAGCAAAATTTGACGGATCTCCAAGATTCTGCAGGGGATTTCTCAACCAGTGTGAGATTCAGTTTGAGCTACAACCTGGCAATTTCCCCAGTGACCGTACAAAAATTGCCTACATTATTTCTCTTCTCAGTGGCTCAGCCCTCGATTGGGCATCACCGTTATGGGAGAGGTCCGACACCCTGCTATCTTCTTACACTGCATTCGTGTCAACATTCAGGCGCATCTTCGACGAGCCAGGCCGGGTAACTTCAGCTTCGTCTGAGATTCTCCGTTTACGCCAGGGATCACGTACTGTAGGACAATATCTTATACAGTTCCAGATCCTGGCATCCGAACTGGCATGGAACGACGAGGCCCTGTATGCTGCATTCTGGCATGGTTTATCCGAGCGTATTAAAGATGAGTTAGCTACCAGAGACTTACCCTCCAAGTTAGATGAGTTAATCTCACTTTGTACGAAAGTTGACTTACGTTTCAGAGAGAGAGCAACTGAGCGTGGAAGATCATCTGCTCCAAAATCTTCTGCTCCTCCTCCTCGCCAACTGTCACCAACTAAAGATGAACCCATGCAAATTGGCCGTTCCCGTTTAACTCCTGCTGAGCGCCGAAGACGTCTCTCCGAGTTTCTCTGTTTGTACTGTGCAGCTCCGTCTCACACCATTAATGCCTGTCCCAAACGTCCGGGAAACTCCAAATCCTAGCTCGCCAAGGAGAGGGCCGGCTAGGAGTAATGATTTCCTCTCCATCTCCTCAAGATTGTAACCTCCCAGTCTCGCTTCAAGTTGCTCAACGTTATCAGAACGTCATTGCCCTCCTGGATTCCGGAGCAGCTGGGAACTTTATTACCGAAGCCTATGTTAAACGGTGGTCCCTACCCACCGAGAGACTTCCTTCGTCCTTTTCCTTAACTGCTGTGGATGGCAGTAAAATTTTTGATACAGTTATTTCTCTAAGGACTCTACCAGTTCGTCTGAGAGTGGGAGTTCTTCATTCCGAACTTATTTCACTTTTAGTGATTCCAAGAGCCACACATCCTGTGGTCCTGGGCCTTCCATGGCTCCGTCTTCACAATCCTACAATTGATTGGACGACTACGCAAATCCTGGCATGGGGTTCCTCCTGTACTAAGACATGTTTGTTTAAAGTGTTGCCTGTCTGTTCCTCCTCCCCCAGGTCGTCTGATGTTCCACCTCCTCCATATCAAGATTTCACGGATGTGTTCAGTAAAGCTTCCGCTGATATCCTTCCCCCTCATAGAGAATGGGACTGCCCGATTGATCTCGTTCCAGGGAAGGTTCCACCTCGAGGCCGAACTTATCCGTTGTCTCTCCCCGAGACGCATTCTATGGAGGAATACATAAAAGAGAACCTAGCAAAGGGGTTCATTCGACCTTCTTCTTCTCCAGCCGGCGCAGGCTTCTTTTTTGTAAAGAAGAAAGATGGTGGTCTGCGGCCGTGCATCGACTACAGAGGTTTGAACGACATTACCATCAAGAACCGCTATCCTTTACCCCTGATTACTGAGCTCTTTGACAGAGTTAGCGGAGCTACCATCTTTACAAAGCTGGACCTGAGAGGTGCATACAATCTCATCCGGATCCGTGAGGGTGACGAGTGGAAGACCGCATTTAACACCCGTGACGGACATTATGAGTACCTCGTCATGCCCTTCGGATTGAGCAATGCTCCAGCTGTCTTCCAGCATTTCGTCAATGAGATCTTCAGAGACATTCTATACCGTCATGTCGTGGTCTATCTAGATGATATCCTCATTTTTGCCAACAATTTAGAGGAACATCGTTTCTGGGTAAAGGAGGTTCTGTCCCGTCTCCGTGTCAATCATCTCTACTGCAAATTAGAGAAATGCGTCTTTGAAGTCAAGTCCATTCCGTTTCTAGGGTACATTGTGTCCGGTTCCGGACTAGAGATGGATCCTGAGAAACTACAAGCAATCCAGAATTGGCCAGTACCCTTAACCCTCAAAGGGGTCCAGAGGTTCTTAGGGTTCGCCAATTATTACCGAAAGTTTATACGAGACTTTTCCACCATTGTGGCGCCTATTACTGCTTTCACCAAGAAGGGTGCTAACCCGTCCAAGTGGTCTGAAGAAGCCATGCAAGCTTTTCATCTTTTAAAACAGAGGTTCATCTCTGCACCTGTCCTGAAACAGCCTGACGTCGACTCTCCTTTCATCTTAGAGGTGGATGCCTCCTCCGTTGGAGTAGGAGCGGTGTTATCTCAGAGGGCTAAAGATGGTCATTTACATCCTTGCAGTTTCTTCTCACGGAAGTTCTCCCCAGCGGAGCGCAACTATGCCATTGGCGACCAGGAGTTGCTAGCCATCAAGCTCGCTCTAGAGGAGTGGAGATATCTGTTGGAGGGAGCTTCTCATTCAATCACCATCCTTACAGACCACAAGAACCTTCTATATCTAAAAGGCGCACAATGTCTCAACCCTCGTCAGGCCAGATGGGCACTTTTCTTTTCCAGGTTCGACTTTAAACTCCAGTTCTGTCCGGGCTCTCAGAATCGCAAGGCCGATGCCCTTTCCCGCTCATGGGAGCAAGAAAATGAGTCAGAGTCTTCAGACAAGCATCCTATTATAAATCCGTTGGCATTCTCCACGGTAGGGATGGACTCTACGCCCCCATCAGGGAAAAGTTTTGTGAAGCCGACACTAAGGAAGAAGCTCATGCATTGGGCCCATGCTTCCCGTTTTGCCGGACATACAGGTATCCAAAAAACCCTGGAGTTTATCTCTAGGTCCTATTGGTGGCCAACTCTGAAAAAGGACGTTTTGGAGTTTATTGCATCTTGCCCAAAGTGTGCTCAACATAAAGTATCCCGCCAGTCGCCTGCGGGGCAACTGGTTCCACTATCTGTTCCCCGTCGACCATGGACCCATTTGTCGATGGATTTTATTACAGATTTGCCCATGTGCAACAAGTTCAATACCATCTGGGTGGTAGTTGACCGGTTCACCAAGATGGCACACTTCATTCCTCTCACCGGTCTTCCGTCAGCTTCCAAGTTGGCTCAAGTATTCATACAAGAGATCTTCCGACTCCACGGTCTTCCAGAAGAAATTATCTCAGACCGAGGAGTTCAATTCACAGCCAAATTCTGGCGAAGTTTATGTCAAGTCCTCCAAGTCAAGTTAAAGTTTTCCACGGCTTACCATCCTCAGACCAATGGTCAAACTGAGAGGGTGAATCAGGACTTGGAGGCCTTCCTCCGCATCTATGTGTCCTCCTCTCAAGATGACTGGGTTCAATTACTTCCCTGGGCCGAGTTCTGTCATAACAACCAGTATCATTCTTCATCTTCTTCAACACCATTCTTCACCAACTTTGGATTCCACCCTAAAGTCCCTGAGTTCCAACCGCTTCCAGCAACTTCTGTTCCCGCAGTGGATATCACCTTGCATCAGTTTGCCAATATCTGGAAGAGCGTACGATCAGCTCTGCTCAAGGCATCGTTCAGGTACAAGAAGTTTGCGGATAAGAAGCGTCGAGCAGTTCCTGCTCTCAAGGTGGGTGATCGGGTATGGTTATCCACGAAGAATTTGAGGTTAAGAGTTCCCAGTATGAAGTTTGCACCTCGCTACATCGGTCCTTTTAAAATTGATCAAGTCATCAATCCTGTTGCTTACAGACTCCAGTTACCTCCCTTCTTAAAAATACCCAGGACATTCCATGTTTCCCTGTTGAAACCGCTAATCTTGAATCGGTTTCATTCCTCACTTCCACCAACTCCGAAAGTCCAAACTCAACGAGGCGTTGAGTATGAAGTGGCCAAGATCCTGGACTCACGTCACCGTTACGGTCAACTTCAGTATCTCATTGACTGGAAGGGCTATGGTCCTGAAGAACGCTCTTGGACCAATGCCTCTGACGTCCATGCTCCTGCCTTGGTCCGAAATTTCCACGCAAAGTTTCCTTTAAAGCCTAAGAAGTGTCCTGGGGCCACTCCTAAAGGGGGGGGTGCTGTCACGATCCGGGTATCTGGACGCCATTACTTACCCTTCAGATGCCTCCTAAGGCGGGCTCAGCGTTCCAGGACCAGATTCCGCTGTTCCTGAGTTTCCACATGCAGAGTGTCAGAGTGGTGTTTTCATCAGCCGCGGCCTCCGCTGTGCCCGCGTGGTTAAATGTGCATCTATCAGCCTGGCGTCTCCTGTCTCCGGTGGCCGGCGCCGCCATTACTGTTTCCCAGACCACATGGATTACAAACCAAACTTCCCTCCAAGTGTCTGCATGGGCGCAGCCATCTTGGATTCTGTCATCTGATCATTTCCACCAATCTGCTGTTTGTATTGTTGATTTGCATAATTGCCTAGCCAACCCCTTCCTTGCTGCAGGTATAAGTAAGCTGTGCCTGAGCAAGGAAGACGTCAGTGCTTTGGTTGTCAAACCTAGTTCCTGTTTGTCTCTCTTCTATGATTGTCTTCCAGGTTCCAGCTCCTGTCTCAAGACTTCCACCATAGAGACCCGCACCAGCATTCCACCTGCGGTGTAGCCTGACTCTCCAATCCATTGTGGATTCATCTGTTTCCAGCTACAACACTACCTGCTTCCAGCCTCAGCTTCCAGCAGAATACAGCTTCCCTTAAAGGGCCGGTGTCCTTTCTACACTTTACCACTCTCCACCGGAATTATTATTTCTCCGCTCTCAAGTTCTACATTTCAGTTCACATTTCATCGCTCCCAAAGTTCATTTATTATTTAACTGGTTCCAGCCAGTATCCACTCCGTGCTAACAGTCTGGTTCCAGCCAGTATCCACAGCAGCTGTTTTACCTTCAGCAACCCAGCTCTTCCTGGAACACCAGCTGGTACCATCCTGGGTTATCTCCATTGCTACAGCCGGGCCTGGTAAGGACTTTCCATCTAGAAGATCATAAGAACTATCTCACACTACCAGTGCCCTGTGGCTCCTGCCAAGCTGTAGTACTCAGGAACTGTATTTATTCTTTGCTGACTTTTACGTTTTCTTTTATTGCTGCTGTGATGCGGAGTTGTCATAATAAACATCATTGACTTTTATCTAAGTTGTCGTGGTCACGCCTTCGGGCAGTTATTATTCATGTTACTTACATGTCCAGGGGTCTGATACAACCTCCCAGGTTCCGGTACATCTCAGCCCCTACAACTGAGGCTGCCTCCCGTCAGCTCAGGCCCTCAGTTGTGACAGAAGCCACAGACTAATAGTTGTATAGTGGGAAGAGCAGGGTTCCTTTGGGGACCACAAAGTATGTCAGGGAAGCAAGATATGCCCATATACTAGATCTCCAACCAGGGGCGTCGGAATAGGGGGGGCAAGGGGGCAGCTTGCCCCCCGCAAAGATGAGAGAGGCGCTTATCAGCTATAGCAGAGGAGCGGCAGTCAGGTGAGATACCGCTGCCGGCTGCCACACTTTACGGCTGATGTGCGGCAGCAGCAGCTCCTCCTGCTTCCTCATCACTGACACTGTGTCTCAGCCAGTCACAGGTCCCGACCTCCTCCCTAGCAGTGGCTCCGCCCCCCTCCCACAGTGGCTCCACTCTCTCTTTTCAGTGGCTCCACCTGGAAACTCCCCTGCACCCACGGAAGATGTAGCAGGAGAGGGGACACCGAGCCTGGCCAGGCCTGCTCTGCCCCAGCCCTACCTGCCCTAGTCGGCTCACGGTGGTAATGCCGCGATTTGCGGCTATTTAGGGGGCGGAGCCTAATTCCATGAGTGGCAGCCCCCACAAGAGACCTGTGCTGTAGTACAGTGAGGTAGTGTCTCTCTCTCTTTTAGTCCCTCGCTCTCTCTCTCCCCCCACTCTGCAAAGGATGCGGAGCAGGCTCTCCCTGCTGCTCTACATGAATATTGCTGCCAGTGCGCCAGTCATGCAGAGGCACCAGCAGCTGTGTGAATATGGTGTGCACTGTGCCAGCTAAGCACTTTATTGGGCTCCTCTTCAGCAGTCACAGACAGTACAGTGGTCAAGCTTCAGCAACTCCCTCCAGCGAGACTGTGGTAAGCTCCGCCCCCTTACACCACTGCAGCTCCTCCTATTGCTGCTGCGTACGCGCACGCCTTGCTCCTCTGCGGCCGCCATGAAGCCTCCAGAGTCCCACAGCTGCGGTCCCAAACGCATAAGCTCTCCTGGCCCCAAGTAAGTCAACCAATAATACAAGGCAGCCGCGGGCAGAGGCATGTAGCACTGGGGCTGTGCAGCACTACAGGTCACCAGGCTGGTAAAGAGCACAGGGACGCAAGTAGCCACGTTAGCTTACTCACTGAGACTCTGGGATTAGCGTGTTCTGTCTCTATCCCCCCCTCCCCCCATAATGTCACTCTTTCACCACCACCCCTGTGTTCAGTCACTATTTCACCCCCTCTTGTGTTCTATCCCAGCCATTGTGTAACCCCCCCTCCTCTGTGTTTTGTCACTACTTCTACCCCCTCTGTGTTCTGCCACTTTTTAACCCCCCCCCCCTGTGTTGGCACTAATTCCCCCCTCCCTGTGTTCTGTCACCGTATCATCCCCCCTGTGTTCTGTCACTATTTCTCCCCCCTCTGTGTTCTGTCCCAGACATTGTGTAACCCCCCTCTTCTGTGTTCTGTCACTGTTTCACCATCCCCTCATGTTTTGTCACTATTTAACTCCCCTCTGTGTTCGGTTATTGTTTCACCCCACATTGTGTTCTGTCACTATTTCACCGCTACTTGTGTTCTATCCCAGCCGTTGTGTAAGCCCCCCTCCTCTGTGTTCTATCAGTATTTCACTCCCTTCTGTGTTCTGTCACTGTTTCACCCCCCCCATCGTGTTCTGTCACCGCTTCACCCCTACTTGTGTTCTATCCCAGCCAATGTGTAAGCCCCACCTCTGTATTCTGTCACTATTTTTTCCCCCTCTGTGTTCTGCCACTGTTTCACCCCCCCGTGTTCTGTCACTATTTTACCCCCCTTGTGTTCTATCCCAGCCATTGTGTAACCACCCCTGCACTATGTTCTATTACTATTTCTCCTCCCTCTGTGTGTGTTCTGTCACTGTTTCACCCCCCCCCCTCCCCTCCGTGTTCTGTTGCTGTTTTTCACCACCATCTGTGTCTTGTCCCAGCCAATGGGTCATCCCCCCCTTTCAGAAATATGGTAAGGCACAAACTTTCAGTTTGCAGGGGGGTACAGTACACCCTAACACCGGCCCTGCTGACACTGTCTCCCTGTGTCCCCCTCCCCACACTCTCTTCTCTTTGACACTGTCTCCCTCACCCTCTTTCTGACACCGTCTCTCTCCCTGGCACGTTCTCTTTTTCTCTCTATCTCTGTGACACTATCTCTCCCTGATGCTGTGTAAATCTCTCTCCTTGGCACTGTCTCTCTCTCCCTCTCTTTGACACTGCCTCTTTCTTTCTCTCACTCTCTAACACTGTCTCTCTCCCTGACACTCTCTCTTCTGACACTGTTTTTCACTCTCTCCCTGGCACTTTCTCTCTCTTTTTCCCTTACACTCTCTCTCTCTCTCTCATCTTTCTCTATCTATCTGACACCCCCCTCTCTCTCTCTTCTCTTTTGCTCATTCTCTATTTTTCCATGAAACCCTCTCTCCCTTTCTCGCTCCTCTCTCTCTTTCCCCCGAGACCCACTTTGTCTCTATCACTTTCTCCTGCTCTCCCTAAGGGGAATTACAGTGACAACAGCAGCGGGCAGGGGAGGTCCTTTCAAAAATGTTCAACAAAGTTCTAGTTACGTCCCTGCTTCACACCGTCCTGCATCAGCCGCCTTGTCACACTGCCTATCCTCATCGGGTGTGGTATGGTATGCCGCCGGCCGGGCTCCCGGCAACCAGCATACCAGAGCCGGAAGCCCGACCGCCGGCATACCGACAGCATGGCGAGCGCAAATAAGCCCCTTGCGGGCTCGCCACGCAGGCACGGTGGTGTGCCACGCTATTTATTCTCCCTCTAGGGGGGTCGTGGACCCCCATGAGGGAGAAAAACTGTCGGTATGCCGGCTGTCGGGATTCCGGCGCCGGTATACTGTGCGCCGGGATCCCGTCAGTCGGCAACCTGAAGACCACCCATCCTTGTCTACCTCCCTCCCACGACCACCAAATTTTTGCTGGGTTACTGACTACGGCCTGGGAGCCTGCAGGAACCGTTGCAGAATCACTGCCTGGCCGGAGAGATAATGCAGCCTCCTCACGGAGACCTCCAGGTACTGTACTGCTCTCCTGGGCACTTCACATTCTGCTGATGATGATATAACTCTCGCTCTCTCTCTTTCATCTCTCTCTCCATGCCTCCATGTAGCTCTCTCTCTCTCTATCCCTCTCTCTTCATTTTTGTTATGAGGTACAACACAGGAGGGGCGACATTTAGCAACTTAGGGGCGCCAAACGGAAATTATATCTTGCCCCCCCCCAACTTAAAAATGTTCTGACGCCCCTGTCTCCAACCAATGTAAATTAACGAACAACTATCAATCTCATTTACCATCCTCATCCCGTAGTGAAGCACGGGTATTCAGCTATCTACAATGTTATTTATACTGTGTGTTTAATATTTACATTTATTTTTGTAAACAGACATTCTTAAAATCCCGGGCAATGCCGGGTACTCCAGCTAGTTTGAATATAAAGCAAAATAAATGGTAACAAACATTATCAAAGCTTCTTACATTGGGGTCTATTCATGAAGCCGTGAAAAGTGTTGAGAAGTGAGCCAGTAGAAAAGTTGCTCATGTCAACCAATCAGATGCTATGTATAATTTTATAGCATGCACTTTATAAATGTTACCTCAACACTGATTGCTTGCCATAGACAACTCCACTGGCTCACGTCTTCACTCTTTTCATTGTTTTATGAATAGACCCCATTGTCTTTATTCAGTAACAAAAAAAATTCTAAGGAAAAAAGCCTTTCATCAAAATTAAAAAAAACAAAGAAACAAAAACACATATGAAATAATTAGTCCGGAATGCTGTTCCTGAAGGTCTTTTATAAAATTATGTCATCAGGAACGGCGTTCCAGGACGTCTGCGGCCTGCCTTGCTGTCGCTGCTGCCGCTTCCCTTGTTTGAGGGGAGGAGAGTGCCCCTCACTGTGTCCCTGTCTCAAGCGGCCATTTAAAATGTAGCTGGGCCGTCAGCCAGTCAGAGCTCGTGGGCCAGCTCCTTATTGTCTGCTAGCCCGTGAGCTTTGATTGGCTTACAAGCCGGCACCATATTTTAAATGGCCACTGGAGACGGGACACAGTGAGGTGCAGGAAAGGCATGCACTGCACTCTCCTCCCCTCAGACATGTGAAGTGGTGGCAGCAGGAGCAGCAGCAGGGGTGAGCATCAGTGGGGGCTTTGTGTATCTGGCACTACTGGGGGCATTGGGGACATTGTATAACTGGCACTGCTGGGAGGCATTGTGTATCTGGCACTAATTGGGCATTGGGGCATTGTGTAACTGTCACTGCTGGGGAATATTGTGTAACTGGCACTGCTGTGGAATATTGTGTAACTGGCACTGCTGGGGAGTATTGTTTATCTGGGACTACTGGGGGCATTGTGTAACTGGCACGGCTGGCTGCATTGAGTGTCTGGCACTACTGGGGGCATTGAGGACATTGTGTAACTTGCACTGCTGGGGAGCACTGTGTATCTGGCACTACTGAGGGCATTGTGTATCTGGCACTGCATGGGGTATTGTGTATCTGGCACTACTGGGGGCAATGTGTATCTGGCACTGCTGGGGGCATTATGTGTATATATGGCACTGCTGGGGGCATTATGTGTTTATATATACAGTAACACTAGGGGAAATGTTTAACTGGCATTACTGGGGACAATGTGTAACTGGCACTGCTGGGGGCATTATGTGAATATATGGCACTGCTGGGGGCAGTATGTGTATAGATGGCACTGCTGAGGGCATTATGTGTATATATGGCACCGTTGACGGCATTATGTACATATATGGCACTGCTGAGGACATTTTGTTTAAATGTGGCACTGCTTGGAGCATTATTTACATTATATACATATTTAATGAACATAATATTATTTCAGTATCAAAAGTTAAAGTTACAGATACTGTAACAACAAGGGGTATTTAACTTGGTAGAGCGGTGTATTGGTTCAGTGTCCAAGTGCTAAATCAGGATCTACAGACAACTTTTCAGGTGAATAACTAAAATAATGAAGCTTTGCTGGCAGCTTTCAACACAAATGAACATAAAATAACAAACACCTAGCCCCCATTCAGGGCACCAACTCACTACTTCGCCCCTGACTAACCTTGGGGCAGCTAGTCTGCAAACACAAAGTCTCTCAGTGTCTTTCCAGTCCTATCTCTCACAGGTGTAGCTAGCCTAGCCTGATTTGGCCTCTGTCTTCTCGCTTCTAAGCCTTGCTTGGCTTTGACTGCCACAGTTTCTCACAGTCTCACACCCTGCTTCCTGCAGAGTAACACAGGCTCCAGTCTGGCTTGGCTCAGCTCACTGCCACAGCTCCACAGAAACAGTGACAAAGTTTAGTTATCTCCCTGCAGGTTTGAAACCTGGCCACCTAGTCTGCTTGACTCTGACTGCACCTCAGGTGGGCTCTGTCTCTCAACAGGCAGTCTCTCCTGACTGCAGCAGTCTTCCAGACTGACTTGTTCTGCAGCCCCACCTGGACTGTCTAACTGTTCTCCTCACCCTGGCTCTGTGCAAAGGGCAGCCTCTAGGTGTGTTCCTACATTCCTTTTCTTCTCTGTGTGGGCAGATCCCTCCTGTTCCACACAGAATATGCTTCTCACCAGTGCCATCTCTGGTGATACTACCACAATACTATAGTTATAAAGGTATAGCATAGGTCAACTCATTTCATGACTAACCCTATATTTCCTTTTCTGTGTTTGATGCACCTAATATATAAGCTTGTTAATACCCCTTTCAGACATAACACACAGGAAATACACGGGTATGACCCAGGTCTATCTACCTGGGAATTTCCTTGGTCTCAGTGCCCTTTCACACTACACCAAAAACACGGATATTCTCAGGTCAGATACATTCACACTGAACCCAGGTCTGCCCTGGTATTTGGTGTGTATTTAAAGGGGACGGTTTCATGCATATTATTCAGCCTTTGATATTTGTTAATGGCAAATTTGTGGTTTTATTTAAACACATTTTACTTTAAAGCTGTATTACTTACTAGTCAGTATTTTTTATTTCTATTGTGCTTCTATCAGCCTGTATTACCATTCCACAGTTTCAGATCTGCCCATTCTCGTGTGTGAACTTCCTGTAAGTATACAGCATTTCCATAATCTACTGTGTAATAGTCTAAATTTAGCTGGATTATGTTATAGCCATATATATATTATATTTCCACCAGCCAATAGTAGGTACCAACCTGATATCTCTATTACTGTTGAAAACCTGACAATCTACCCTACCCCACAAGCTCGCTGCCTAGGTGTTATCCTTGACTCTGACCTATCCTTTGTTCCCCACATTCAATCTGTCTCAAAATCATGTTACATGCATCTAAAAAACATATCCAAAATACGACCATACCATACACAAGACACTGCTAAAACTCTAATCCATGCTCTCATTATCTCCCGCATTGATTTTTGCAATAGTCTCCTAACTGGTCTTCCCAAAACGAGACTCTCACCACTACAATCCATTCTGAATGCAGCTGCGAGGCTAATCTTCCTCGCTAGACATTCATCGTCTGCAGATCCACTCTGTCAGTCCCTCCATTGGTTACCTGTATTCTACCGTATTCAATATAAAATACTTTTACTCACACACAAGGCCATTAACCAAACTACACCAACATAAATCACTTCGCTTATCTCAAAATATCTCCCAACCCGACCTCTTCGCTCTTCACAAAATCTGCGTCTCTCATCTACACTCATTACTCGCTCCCACTAACGATTGCAGGACTTTCATCGGGCTGCACCCACTCTGTGGAATGCCTTACCACGTACAAAAAGACTCTCCTCTAGTCTCCAAACCTTCAAGCGTTCCCTGAAAACTCACCTCTTCAGGCAAGCGTATCAAATTCCAGTACCGCCCACATTACTTTCATAAACCTTCCTATCAAACTGCATCCACTCTGCACAGTCCTCACATGCCTTCTCATCCTTCCTGTCGACCCCGGTTCATCATTGCTGTATGACCCTATCATACAGCCCACCAAGAACCTTTACAATCTGGTGGACAACTATGCAATAGATAGCACATATCCTTGTGTATCCATGCCTATTTCCCTATAGATTGTAAGCTTGCGAGCAGGGCCTTCCTACCTCTATGACTGTTTGTTATTACCCAGTTTTGTTATATCATTGTTATTTCCAATTGTAAAGCGCAACGGAATTTGCTGCGCTATATAAGAAACTGTTAATAAATAAATAAATAAATAAATAATAATAGCCAGTAGCTGAACAGTAAATCAGACACTTTTCTTCCATCCTGGGTGTCATGGACCCGGGACTTCGACTGGGTTGTTTCTGTTCACACATAGCAAAAGTTGATGCATGTTCACGGGCAAAAAAAATGAGGTTTTTGCTGTATGTCTGAAAAGGGTATGATTGATGAGACAGAAATTCCTTGATTATGGTTCACTGACATTTCCACGTAAGTGCTAAAGAGGTAAAGAATGTTTATTCAGATTCCTAATGACAGACATGACAAAGAACCAATGTTTCCACAAACATGATGTAATATCAGGTAAAACATGTGACCACAGCATGATGACTTGACACATATGATAATGTCATTCATTGGCAGAGCCGGCCCTAACCAATATGATGCAATAGGCACCACCGCTAGTCCCGCCTCTGGCCCTGCACCCCTTTCTCAGCACCATCACCCCCCAACCCATAGCAGTCCTTTTTTTTGTTTTCCTACCCCCTCTAATTTAAATAAGAACAGTGTGCACATTCGGCGCACAGCCCAAAAAGGTATGTGTTTTTGCTGGCAAGGGGCATGGCCACACAATAGTACCCCAAATTCAACTTATGCCTCACAGTAGTGCAACTTTATTCACTATTAATGCAGAGACATGCCACAGTACCCAGCCGGGGTCGAGTCACTGTTCACACACACACACTAATCTAACCAAACATGCACATCCTCCCAACACAATGTCTTGGTATTCCAATGTTTGAACAGACCCCCTGGTCTGTGAAGAAAAGATACACACAAACCAAACTGTCATTGTTTAATGGAAACCAGGACAATAGGAGACACAGGTCTTGCTGATACAGATCACTAGCAGCTGACAACTTACATGGATCACAGGTGTGACATTTATAGTCAGAACTCTTGGAATTATATATATATATATATATATATATTTGTGTGTATCTTGAGAATGGTTGGTCATTTCATGTGTAGGATCATGTTGCTTTGAGAGATCGCATCACAGGGTAACCTAATGAACATGGAAATATCTGTCACCCATTGCATGTTTCCCAAACTTGGTGCACACATTGCACATAGACTCCCCTTTCCCCTCATGCAACTTTTACTTATTTGCAAGGCACAACAAGGGAATTATACACTTTTACAGTATGCGAGGGGACAGTAACTTATCAGAGCATCATGCATGGTATCTACGTGTTCGGATAATTATGAGTAATAATCCGGTGTTGGTTTGGAGAAGATCGCATGTCGTTGTGAATAGTTATTCGCAAAGGCAGATTAAAGGTATATTTGTGTTTATTATGTACTTGGTATGCGGCTGGAATCCAGAGCTACACACCCCTGGATCAAGGCATTGCCCATCTCTTCAAACCGAGCAATGATCTCTCCTGTACTGTAAACGACCATCCCTCCAACCAATCAGTGGAGAGCATACAACCCCATTGTATTGTATTTTGGGCAAGGGTATATAAACCTTGCACCTGGGCCGGTCACTCTCTCTCTGCTTTTTAAAAGACTCATAGGTCGTCTTGCCAGACGGCTGGGGACCGGATCCGGGTGGCGCAAGCGACAAAGCGTACGTATCATTGGATGTGACTCTCTCTCTCTGTGATTGAATTGTATTGTGTTGTACCATTATATTTTAACTTATTGTAACCCCCTTTTACAAATATATTATTACTTGTTGTTGCTTTGGACCACAACATACAATCAAATACTGGTGTCGCATTCAGTTTCTGTTGAACGTTTGTATAGTATAATTGCCACACCTAGAGCTGCCTCGTGCTCTCAGCGTGTCGGTCTGTGTGTATGCACTGAGTGTAAGCTGCACGGCTATTCCGGCGTGTGTACGCTAACTGGGGACAGAGTATTTATTACAGCAGCCGCAGCGGCTTCAGTTACAGTGTGCAATAGGGGTTAGTGGCTGTTTTTCCATGAAGTCGATCGAACTTCTCAGTTGGGGGCATCGTCCTGCTCGTCTCATACCCGGCTTTTGCACAACAGTGCAGGCGCTTGCCAGCAGCAGAGGGTGGATTAGCATTATTATATTGTGTTGAGCTATCTTGTGCTGATGAACCGTGCCTGTGCTGCATTGGTTAGGGATGCTGGCGTGACCTGCAAGGACAAAGGAAAAAAAGCCATATAAAAGTTTTTTGTTTGTTTGTTTGTTTTGCACATGTAACCTTGCGTAAAGGCGCACACAGTGTACCCATACTTTGCATCCATTCCACATATTGTTGCCATAGGTTATAACGGTCATTTATAGGTTTGTGTGAAACCGGATACATCTGTGTTGCTATATACATTTTGAAGTAACTGTGTTAATGATATAGTTGTAAGAACACAAAACGCAGCTCTGGCCTAGTCTTTTAGGTTAAAACAGAGCAATTGTGGGGTGTGTTCGTGAGCGACAACAGTTTATATCGCTCACATTTATACTGTGTGATTTGTTTTAGTGTGGGCGCACTTTTGTACACGTGGCCCAGACAAAGTACGTAAGCACGCACAAGCGTGAAAAGGCACGTGCGGTTGCGTAATTACGCAAGTTGCGTAAGATCGCTAACGCCAAGGACAAACCACACAATAGTTCTATTTAAAGCGGAGTAGTAGATGTTTATCTACAAATAGCACATAACTATCCGGTTTCAAATGCAGATTAGAATAACATTGATGAAGTGTGTTACCTCTGGGGAAAGCTATCAGTTAACAGGAAAGGATATTTTTCTGATCAGAAAACTATAGAGTGTTAGTGTGGGCTGAAAAAGGTGTGAATGTATTGAACTCGGCTTGGTGAACTTGGTGAACTCGGTGAAACTCGGTGAACTTGGTGAGCACGGTCTAGGTGAACACGTGCAACGGAGTGTGATAAAGCTTTGTGAAGTTGTTGTTTTAAAGGTTTTTTTTTTCTTGGTATTACACTCCGGCTGTTTTGGAGCACAGTGTTAAGACTCCAGTGATCCTACAACTTATAGATAGCAAGTGTCCTTAAGCTGTACGATTGGACTGCACGGTTGTGTGAGCGATACGTGGCGCAACGTGATACGAAGTTTTGCATATTTGTGCGTAAATCTCGTCATCATACGCGTTGTGCTTTAGCACATGCAAGCGTGATTTGTGTAAAAATTGTCTTTTAGGCAGATATTCACTGGGTACGGTAAGTTACTCCTAAAGGCCCAGGGGATATAGGCCGAAGTAGGGCCTGCACTGGCTACGCGTGTCTGCTAATTAGGGCGGATCCGTGGTACTCGGAGCAGAAGAAGTTAGTGGTAGAACTTTGAGGACTTCCACCGTTAGACTACTGTGTTTGCAGCATTTTAGGAAGTTTTCCCGTGTTAAAAGGGTCCACAATGGGAGCCAAATGCACAACTGTCAGGTCCGGGTGTTTTTGTGAATCCGTTAACCCGGGACCAACCACAGGTGTAGGTGCTGGGGTATGAAGAAAGCAGGGAGGACGAAGAAAGTTCAGTTTCATATATTTATTGAAAATAACAATTCAGTAAAGTGGTAAATGGCAAGTTATTAATCACCATAGTATACTGACGTATTGCATGAATAATAGAAATAATATGCAGGATATATCTTAAAGAAAAAATAAAAGAAATGTTCATGGAATTGCGTTTAAAACAGGCTGGAGAATAAATGTTGAATTGTCCAAATATAAACAAGCTTTGATGCTGAACTGTAGAATGTGTTTAAACTGGGTAATGCAGACATGAATAAATAACTGTGAGGATTTGAAATGAAGTTTTGAGAGGTAACTGAGAGACTGTGAAGAATTATCCTTGTAATGGCAACATAGAAAGTAAAAGTACTAAATTGGGTTACTTGCGAGTTCCGGAGATCACTGTGAGACTGTAGCAGATGATATAAGTGATGAACGGGTTAAATGCAGAGCAGAACAAACGAACAGCTGAAGTTAGTGGAATCCTCCAAACTCTGTATGGTTGAAAGCAGGCAGACAGGGTTTCCTCATGCAAGACTCTGGGAATCCAATTGTTACCAGTAGGTGTGTGATTAACTGACAGCACAGTGAACGGAGGCGATATCTGGACCACGGGAATCACACAGGAATGCACAGAGAGAGCTCAGAGCTAGAGCACAGCGTTGATACAACAAAGCACTGGCCCAGAATAACATAATCCCAGCCTACTTAAAGGCAGCACAAGCACGGGATTGGCTTACACCTGCCCACAGGTGTTTTCACAATTGCTCTGTATTACCTATTTGGTCTCCAACATGGCCACCTCCTATACAGCAGACACACCGCAGTGCCTTAGGCCATTTGGTCCCCGCACTCCCAGTTCCCAGACTCTGCTTACCTGTGCCACTGATCACGCCGCGTCCCCACACGGGCGCGCGGCACCGCGAGCAACCGCACTGGCAACGGACGAACCCCAGAACCCGCAAAGGTGAGAGACCGGTTCGTGACAGTACCCCCTCTTCTACGGGTGGTCTCCGAACACCTTTGAACCTTATCAGGATTTTTGGAGAAGTATTTCTGTACCAGTCTTGGAGCATGAACATCTTCAGAGAAAACCCAGGATCTCTCCTCCGGACCGTAACCCTTCCAGTTGACCAAAAACTGTAAACGTCCATATCGGGAACGTGAGTCTACAATCTCTTTAACTTCAAATTCCTCATCCTGCACAGAGTCAACTTTAGGAGATTTGGACTGGGTAGTACGGAACTTATTGAGAATCAAAGGCTTCAATAAAGATGTATGAAAGGCGTTAGGAATTCTCAAAGATGGTGGCAACTTGACTTTGTATGACACAGGATTGAGTACCTTTACAATGGGAAATGGACCAATAAACTTGGGAGCAAATTTCTTAGAAGGAACTTTGAACCTGAGATTGCGCGTAGAAATCCAAACTTGGTCCCCCACCTTGTAATTCGGTACAGCTTTACGTTTTCTATCTGCGAAAAATTTATAACGAGCGGAAGTTTTGACCAACGACTTACGCACACAACTCCAGATTCTAGATAGACGTTGAAGTTCTTGATCTGCTGCTGGAACCTCTAGGGCTGGCAATGGATGGAACTCTGACACACGAGGATGAAAGCCGAAGTTAATATAAAAGGGCGTAGATTCTGAAGATGAATGGAAGAGATTATTATGAGCAAATTCTGCCAATGGAAGGTAGTCAACCCAGTCATCCTATGAGGACGATATATATAGCCGGAGAAATGTTTCAAGGTCTTGGTTGACTCTCTCAGTTTGTCCATCTGTCTGAGGATGATATGCAGAAGAAAAATTCAACTTGACATTTAAAGATGAACAAAGCGACCTCCAAAACTTGGCCACAAACTGTGTTCCCCGATCAGAGATGATCTCTCGAGGAAGGCCATGCAACTTGAAGATTTCAGAGATGAACAATCTGGCTAGTAAAGGAGCTGATGGTAACCCAGTTAATGGAATGTAATGTGCCATTTTCGAAAATCGATCCACTATCACCCAAATGGTATTTCGCCCTTTTGATGGAGGTAGATCGGTCACGAAATCCATTGAGATATGAGTCCATGGTTGTTTGGGTATGGATAATGGATGTAATAAACCTGGTGGAGAATTTCTTGGACTCTTATGTTGGGCACATTTAGGACATGCTGCTATAAACTCTTGGACATCGGCTTTGAGACGTGGCCACCAATAAGACTGTTGAATAAATTTGAGAGTCTTTAGAACCCCAGGATGACCCATGAAGGAAGAAGAGTGAGCCCAGGTAAGCAGCCGTTTACGAAGATTTGTTGCGACAAAGGTCTTGCCAGGCGGAGGAACTGGAGAGTTTCGAGTCATTAAAAAGGACGTAGGATTCACAATGGCTTGATTCGTGGTAGCATCATTTAATTCAGAAGAAGCAAAGGACCAGGAAAGGGCATCTGCCTTTTTGTTCTGAGACCCTGGACGATAGGTGAGCTTGAAATTAAATCGTGTGAAGAAAAGCGCCCATCGAGCTTGTCGTGGATTCAAGCACTGAGCTGACTGCAGATATAGAAGATTCTTATGATCAGTATAAACTGTAATGCGATGTTGTGCTCCTTCTAGAAGGTATCTCCACTCCTCAAATGCCAACTTGATGGCAAGTAATTCTTGCTCACCAATTGCATAATTACGTTCTGCCGGGAGGAACTTACGGGAGAAATATCCGCAGGGATGGACCTTTTTATCTTCAAAGACTTGTGACAACACAGCTCCTACTGCTTCTGTAGATGCATCCACCTCTAGTAGAAAGGGACGATTCAAATCAGGCTGTCGAAGAATGGGGGCTGACCCAAAGGCTTGCTTTAAGTCAGAAAAGGCTTTGATTGCTTCAGAAGACCAGTTCGTAGGATTTGCTCCCTTGCGAGTTAGGGCTGTGATGGGAGCAGCTAACGAAGAATAATTCTTAATGAATCTCCTATAGAAATTAGCAAAGCCAAGAAATCGCTGAATCCCCTTGAGAGTTGTAGGAGTGGACCAATCTCGGATAGCTTGTACCTTACCGGGATCCATACATAGCTCTGATCCAGAAATGATGTAACCAAGGAACGGTATGGAAGATACTTCAAAGGTGCACTTCTCTAACTTACAATAAAGTTGATTTTTCCTCAAACGTGTCAGTACCTCTTTAACTTGGTGACGATGAGACTTTAGATCCTTAGAGAATATTAGGATATCATCCAGGTACACTACTAGACACTTGTAGAGAAGATCACGAAAAAGTTCATTCACATAGCTTTGAAGCACTGCAGGTGCATTACAAAGACTAAAAGGCATTACAAGGTATTCGTAATGCCCATCCCGGGTATTAAAAGCAGTCTTCCACTCGTCCCCTGCCCGGATGCGGATTAAATTGTAGGCCCCTCGGAGATCCAATTTTGTAAACACAGTAGCTCCCTTTACCCGATCAAATAATTCTGGAATTAAGGGTAATGGGTACTTGTTTTTCACAGTGATCTCATTGAGTCCACGGTAATCTATGCATGGTCGTAACCCACCGTCCTTCTTCTTAACGAAAAAAAATCCGACTCCTGCAGGTGAAGAAGATGGTCTGATAAATCCTTTGGTTAGATTTTCCTGTATATAATCAGACATAGCTTGCGTCTCTGGGATGGATAGCGGATAAATTCGTCCCCTAGGAGGGGTTTTACCCGGAACCAGGACGATTGGGCAGTCCCATTCGCGATGAGGAGGTAGAGAGTCTGCTGCTTGTTTACTGAAAACATCCGCAAAGGATTGATACACCGGAGGTAGGTCGGGAAGGCTAATTGACCGTAGAGGTACAATTGAGGCTAAACAGTCCTTGGAACAAGATTTACCCCACGAAAGGACTTCCATGGTTTGCCAATTAAGTTGAGGATTATGTTTTTGCAGCCAAGGTAAACCAAGTATCACATCTTGAGAGGCTTTGGGAATCACGTAGAAGGAGACGTATTCGGAATGGAGCACACCAACTTTCATCTTGAGACATACGGTTCGATGAGTAATTATACCATCTGGAATTCGACTTCCATCCACTGCTGTAACAGCAACTGCTGCTTCCAGAGGCATGGTTTGAACTTTAGACCGTAAGACAAAGGCTGAGGAGATGAAGTTCTCGGCTGCCCCGGAATCTAGGAGAGCTGAAACTTTCACTGTAGAACTTGGAACTTCTAATTGAATAGACAAGGTCGGCTCTTTCCCAGAACGTGATTCTAAAGTAACTCCTAGCTTAACCTCTCTTGAATAAGCTAGGAGCGAGAGTTTTCCGGTCGGAGTTTGCAGAATTTAACTAAATGTTCGGAGGACCCACAGTACATGCAGAGGTTACCCTGTCGACGACGAAGTCGTTCCTCCTCTGTGAGGCGAGAGCACCAAATCTGCATAGGTTCTTCTGTCGTTACCGGAGACTGTGATGAAGAATCTTGTCGAGGCCTAGGATGATAACGTGGACTGGATCGCTCTGCCCTGGATTTCTCTAAACTTCGCTCCCTGTAGCGTAGGTCAAGTTTGTTACAGAGAGAAATCAATTCATCCAGTTTAGTTGGCACATCCCGGATAGTTAAATCATCCTTGATTCTCTCTGAAAGTCCATTCCAAAACGCGGCGATCAGGGCCTCCTCATTCCAGTTTAACTCTGAAGACAACGTGCGAAACTGAATAATATATTGACTGACAGGACGTAAACCTTGACGTAGACGGAGAATCTCCAAAGATGCTGAGGTGGTCCTGCCTGGTTCGTCAAAGATTCTCCGGAAGGATGATACGAACTCCTTGTAATTAGAGAGGATAGGATCACCTCTTTCCCATAATGGTGATGCCCACTCCAGAGCCTGACCGGAGAGGAGGGCAATAATATATGCAACCTTAGAACGAGCTGATGGGAAACTGGCAGACAACAGTTCGAACTGGATCTCGAATTGATTCAGGAATCCTCTGCAAAGTTTTGGAGTTCCGTCAAACTTACTCGGAGAGGGTAACTGCAAGCGGGACGTAGGCAGCGTCACAGGAGAAGCTGTAGTGGTAACTGGGACAACCGGAGTTGGAATCTGGACTTGAGACGTTTTAATAGCCGTATGAAGAGTCTCTAAACGGTCTGCCATAGTTTGCATAAACTGCACTTTTTGTGTCTGTATAGACTCCTGGTTTTCAGATGGAAAAGGATATCTGACGTAGCACCGCCTCCTGCGAATTGGTCACTTGACGGATCCATGTGGCCAGTGCTTACTGTCAGGTCCGGGTGTTTTTGTGAATCCGTTAACCCGGGACCAACCACAGGTGTAGGTGCTGGGGTATGAAGAAAGCAGGGAGGACGAAGAAAGTTCAGTTTCATATATTTATTGAAAATAACAATTCAGTAAAGTGGTAAATGGCAAGTTATTAATCACCATAGTATACTGACGTATTGCATGAATAATAGAAATAATATGCAGGATATATCTTAAAGAAAAAATAAAAGAAATGTTCATGGAATTGCGTTTAAAACAGGCTGGAGAATAAATGTTGAATTGTCCAAATATAAACAAGCTTTGATGCTGAACTGTAGAATGTGTTTAACTGGGTAATGCAGACATGAATAAATAACTGTGAGGATTTGAAATGAAGTTTTGAGAGGTAACTGAGAGACTGTGAAGAATTATCATTGTAATGGCAACATAGAAAGTAAAAGTACTAAATTGGGTTACTTGCGAGTTCCGGAGATCACTGTGAATCTGTAGCAGATGATATAAGTGATGAACGGGTTAAATGCAGAGCAGAACAAATGAACAGCTGAAGTTAGTGGAATCCTCCAAACTCTGTATGGTTGAAAGCAGGCAGACAGGGTTTCCTCATGCAAGACTCTGGGAATCCAATTGTTACCAGTAGGTGCGTGATTAACTGACAGCACAGTGGGGAGCCGGTGGATCTTTAGCAGTGAAGGCTGCAGACGGGCCTCTGGGAACGGAGGCGATATCTGGAATACGGGAATCACACAGGAATGCACAGAGAGAGCTCAGAGCTAGAGCACAGCGTTGATACAACAAAGCACTGGCCCAGAGTAACATAATCCCAGCCTAC
Organism: Pseudophryne corroboree; assembly: GCF_028390025.1. Lineage (NCBI taxonomy): Eukaryota > Metazoa > Chordata > Amphibia > Anura > Myobatrachidae > Pseudophryne > Pseudophryne corroboree. The sequence continues at coordinate 685,145,006 of NC_086444.1, forward strand.
TTAAAGGCAGCACAAGCACGGGATTGGCTTACACCTGCCCACAGGTGTTTTCACAATTGCTCTGTATTACCTATTTGGTCTCCAACATGGCCACCTCCTATACAGCAGACACACCGCAGTGCCTTAGGCCATTTGGTCCCCACACTCCCAGTTCCCAGACTCTGCTTACCTGTGCCACTGATCACGCCGCGTCCCCACACGGGCGCACAGCACCGCGAGCAACCGCACTGGCAACGGACGAACCCCAGAACCCGCAAAGGTGAGAGACCGGTTCGTGACAACAACACAGGGACGTTCCTCAGTCAGGGTTCAGACAGCAGAATTAAGACCCAGGGGGTCAGCTCTGTTGGTAATGTGGGAGAAGTATGGTCCCCACACTGAGACCTTTTGTGATGAATGGACACGAATGACTGTGGGGGATAAAGCATCATTTCCTGGGATAGGTAGTTTTGATCCAGAGGTACTACACAATGTAAGGATTAGAATATGTCTGCTCAAATCCAGAAAGCAAAGGGTAAGGCATACAGATTGTTTAAACTTGTGGCAACAAGAGGGGGATGTGCAAAGGGAGCTTGCTCGCACAGCAAGTTCCAAACCAGGCAGAAGCGTGAATGCGACAGCACCACCACCACCATATGTTGAGGGAGAGAAGAGTGTGACCACCAATGATACAAAGGTACAGGTCAGGGAAATGCGCAGCGAATGTATTAAAACTAACGCTTGTACCTTGTACCCTGTTTTACCTTCTCCCCAAGATTACAGCAACGTTGAGGATGAGCCTAGCATGATCTCAGCCCTTGCCCTGGCTGCCACCATACACGACACAAGGGTGGGCATTGCCCAACCACCAAGGGCAGTGGCCATATCAGCCAGTGAGGGGGCAGATGAGATTGTGGCGACTGGTAAGTACGGTACCGTCCATTATGCAGAAACAGTGACTCCCCGTATTGTAGAGACAAACAAGAAAGATGTGGTTGAGTTGCATCCAGTTAGGGTGATTTTAGTCCCTAACGGGATAACTGACACTCAGGGGGTGACCCCAATCAGGAACATTGCAATGTACTGTCCCTGGTCCCGTATGGAGCTGAGGTCAATTATGGCACAATTCCCTGACCCCAGAAAGGATTTAGTCGGATGCCAGAAATATATAAGAGATTTAGGACTTTCCCAAGAACCCACAAACAAAGATTGGCGGACGGTGTTGCGAGCGAGTCTCCCCTCTAACATTGACATCCCAAAATGTATTACAGACTGCAACCTAGATGCAGAAGTGCCATTCACTGATGCTTACAATCAGGAGAATGTCAGGCAAATTAATATACAACTAGGTTTGTATTTCCCAGCCATAGTCAGATGGAATAAGATTTTTTCCATAAGACAGAAAGAGAATGAACTGGCATCCGAATATTTCCACAGAGCTTTGATGGAAATGGCTAAATTCACTGGGGTTGAGGATATTAGAGACAATGTCAACCACAGGGAAGTAGCTGTCTCTGTATTAATGGAGGGATTGAAGGAGGCACTGAAAACCAGGGTGCAAACTTCTATGCCAAACTGGAGGGGTATTACGGTGACTGCACTTAGGGAATCAGCACTGGAGCACGACCGTAATATCCAGAAAACCAGGGAGGCACAAGGGGAGCGGTTGATGGTGATGAGCATCCAAGCACTGGAAGGAGCACCAACTCGACCAAAACCCCAGGCCCCTGACACATGGAAAAAGCCAAGAGTTTGTTATCTGTGTAAAAGGGAAGGGCATTATGCCGCATTTGTAACAGCAAAAATAAAAAAAAATTCATACCCCGTAGACAAGAACACGAGCAAAGTAATTATACACATAGAGGAGATCAGGGATCATACAGGAGAGAGTATGAGCCACATAGAGGGCAAACAAGGAGGTACCCACCACGGGAGGACTGGCGAGCCACCGAAGACTTACCGTTATCCCCCTCACATATCATAGCCGCCAACGCCCAAAGGGTGGGTCCACGGCCCCAATAGAGGTTAGGCCACACCTGTAGTCTGCAGCCAGTGAAGTTGATTGCTAGCCTTGGTAGTGAACCTGAGGTCACAGTTGATGTAGCTGGTAGTTCATTACCCTTTCTTGTAGATACAGGGGCGGCCAGGTCAGTGTTAAATTCAATGGTAGGTATAAAAAACACAGGTAAAACAATTTCGGCAATGGGAGTAATAGGAACAGTGCAACAATACCCTTTGAGTAGACCTGCAGGGATTCCGATAGGGCCTTTGCAGACCAAACACTCTTTTCTGCTGGCTGCATCGGCTCCGACTAATCTGCTCGGCAGAGATTTATTGTGTAAAATGCGGTGTGTCATATATTGTACTTCTGAGGGTGTCTTCTTGGATATACCCGAGAATCACGTTCAAGAAGTGCAAGATATATTAGACACCCCTCAAAGGCTAATGTCGCACTCTGCTGTTATAGACAAGTGTCCATCAAAGGTAGAGGAAATGATATCACAAATATCGGGTTCCCTTTGGACCAAAGATGGACAAGACACTGGATTGATGGCGAATGTAGCCCCAGTAGTAGTACAAATAAAAGATTGTAGGATAGCTCCAAAAATCCCTCAGTATCCTCTGAAGCCAGAGGTAGAATTAGGAGTGTACCCTGTCATAGAGCGGTTGCTACAACAGGGCATCTTAGTCAGGACGTCCAGCACAGCCAATAGTCCCATCTTCCCTGTGAAAAAGAGTGGGGGGAGGGGTTACCGGCTAGTGCAGGATTTAAGAGGGGTGAACAAAATAGTTGAGTCAATTCCCCGTAGTGCCCAATCCAGCTGTCATCTTGATGCAGATCCCCGCAACCTCTTCATACTTCACTGTCATTGATCTCTGTTCTGCCTTCTTTTCTGTCCCTCTCCACCCGACAGTCAGTACCTTTTTGCCTTCTCTTACAGGGGAGTACAGTACACCTGGACTCATCTCCCCCAAGGCTTCATTTGACAGCCCAAGTATCTTCTCCCAAGCACTGCATGACTGTTTGCAATCCTTTCAACCTGAAAATGGCTCAGTGCTAATACAGTATGTTGATGACTTATTGTTGTGCTCTGACTCATTTGAAACGTCCTTGGCAGATACGAAGCAGCTGCTGCTTCACCTCTCCCAGACAGGACACAAGGTTTCAAAGGATAAATTACAGTTGTGAGGTATTTGGGGCATTGCTTGACACAAGGACAACGACACCTCACTGCCACAAACCCAGCAACAGATCCGCACTTTCCTAGGATTGTGTGGGTACTGCCGAAACTGGATCCCAGGGTTCTCCATACTGGCTTTACCTTTGCAAGAGATGATCTCTTGAAACAAACCAGATCGGATTTCGCACACAGATGAGTCCAAACTGGCATTTGAGAGACTCAAACAGTGCCTATCACAGGCACCTGCATTAGGTATGCCAGATTATGGGAAACCCTTTGAATTGTACTGTACAGAGAGTGCTGGGTGTGCGGCAGGTGTTTTAACACAGAAACATGGTGATGCCAGCAGACCAGTAGCATACTACAGTGCACAGTTGGACACTGTAGCACGGTCTCTCCCCACATGCTTGCGAAGTGTTGCAGCGATAGCTTTGCTAGTGAGTAAGAGCGAAGATGTAGTGTTAGGACACAACCTGACCGTCCATACACCTCATGCAGTATCAGCCTTACTGAACTCCGCTCAAACCAGACATGTCTCATCGGCACGATTTACAAAGTGGGAATTAGCACTAATGGCCCCTGTAAACATCACCATTAAGAGATGCAGCACACTAAATCCTGCAACTTATCTGCCAAGTGTGCCTGGACAGACAAAAAGGGTGCAGAATGAGAATGATGGTGAAGGAGGATTTAGTGCAGACACTGATACGCATGATTGTATGGGAGACCTGTGCACTGGGTACGCAGTTGTAGATGACAGAGGTATCATAGAAGCTGAGCCCCTGGGCCCACCGCACTCAGCACAAGTTGCTGAGCTAGTCGCCCTAACCAGAGTGTGTGAACTAGCCAAGGGTAAGTCAGCTAATATATACACAGATTCTAGGTACGCCTTTGGAGTGGTGCATGATTTCGGGGCCCTATGGCGCCTCAGAAATTTCATGACAGCAGCTGGCACACCCGTGGTGCATGCGACCCACATCAAAAGATTGCAATCAGCAATACAAGACCCCGACAGAGTGGCTGTTATCAAGTGCAAAGCCCACACTTACAGTCAAGACCCAGTGTCACTTGGTAACAGCCGGGCAGACGAAGCTGCCAAGGCAGCAGCAAGTTCAGCCACACTAACCAACATCACACCACTGATGACATTTAACACAATAAGCACACAACAACTCATTGAAATGCAAGATTTGTGTTCCCTGCAGGAGAAGTCCGTCTGGAAGGCGAAGGGATATGGAAGAGAGTCTTCGGGCCTCTGGACAGATGGGCACGGTAAGCCAGTGGCCCCCAAGGCATATCTTCCAGCCCTAGCGGAAGCAGCTCACGGCCTGACCCACTTGGGCAAGGAAGGTATGTGCAAACTGGTCAGGGCATACTGGAGTGCACTAGGGTTCTCATCTCATGCAGGTAGGAAAGCAATGGCTTATATTACCTGCATGAGAAAGAATGTTGGGAAGACAATACCGACAGAGCCATCCCATATCCCTCCTACGGACGGACCCTTCCAGGATATACAAATAGACTTCATACAGTTACCACCCTGTAGGAATTTAAAATATGTATTAGTCTGTATTGATGTGTTTTCCAATTGGGTAGAAGCATTCCCCGCTGCCACAAATACTGCTACGTTCACTGCAAAGAAAATTGTGCAGGAATTTGTGTGTAGATATGGTATCCCTAGAATAATTGAAAGTGATAGGGGTACCCATTTTACAGGTGAAGTCTTTCAGGTCATGTGCAAACTGATGGGTATTAATAGCAAGCTACATACTCCGTACTGGCCACAGGCGAGCGCAAAGGTGGAGAGAATGAATAGCACTATTAAGAACAAGCTTAGCAAAGTAATGGTTGAAACTGGATTGTTGTGGCCAGAGGCATTGCCACTAGTGTTGCACAGCATCAGAACCACTCCCAGGTCACCACTTAACCTATCACCCTTTGAAGTTCTTTTTGGGCGACAACCTCACGTAATGATTGACCCCCAGGATGATTTGAAATGTAATAACGAAGTGACTGTGCAATATTTGGTTAGGATGAGCCAGCAGCTCAGAAATCAACAAAGAAATCTAAAGCTGGTGATTCCTGACCTACCAAACAGTAATTGTCATGACATTGAACCTGGGGATTATGTGATGATTCGAAATTTCTTACGCTCAGGTTGCCTCATAGACAGGTGGGAAGGACCATACCAAGTTTTGTTAACCAGCACAACAGCATTGAAGGTTGCAGAGAGAGAGACTTGGGTCCACTCGTCCCATTGCCAGAAGGTCGCTGACCCGGAGAAGACTCGTGACAAAGAGCAGGTGGAAGAGAACCTCGTATCACTAGAGTGCTTGTTCCGGGAAAGTTGAGAGGCAGGACTGTTGAAAGGCATCTGAGCACGGAGAGTAACGAGAGTTTGAACGGTTGTCGTACCATTTTCTTTTTTTTCACCTCTCCCTGCATTTTTCCTTTCTTTTCTCCTTCTTATTTTCCTCCTTTCCCCTAACGAAATGGATCGGTTATAAGAGACTGCGTTTCGGGTTCTGTTAGAGACTTTGGTTTTAATAAGGACAACTTGTTTTTGTGAGGGTCCCAGAGAGGTGGAGCAAGGATCTGGAGTGAGTTCTGATGGAGAGGACGGGTTGGTAGGACCCCAGGATCAGCGTATCACTTTCACCAAGGCTAGCCTCAGAAAAAGGAAATCCACAAACCGGAACCCAACTCATCAATCACCAAAAATGTCATTTTACTGTTGTATGTACCGTTACATGTCTTCTGTTCATCTCTGTAGGGCTAGGTTAGTGAAACACACATAGTCATTAGATAATAGGGACACATAATTGCTCACACATATGGATCCCCAAGATGTATCATCAGATAAATGTGCTCTCCATTTATCATATAGCTCGGTGGAGTTTGTTGGACCATGTACAGACCCTTAATACGGGATGAGAAGGAATATAATGAATACTTCGCAAAGCCTAGAAGCTAGTGATGCACAATGATACATCCCCCTCAGGCAGTTACTCATACATACATGTTTTTCCTATCACACTAGGCCATCCATTTCTCACCTATGACCTTTTCTCCCTCTTCCAAGGTACATTCTCGCCCATTGTAATGTATAGCATGTAAATATTTTTTTTCCTGTTATTAATATTAGTGGCAGTTATTGTTGACTGCCAAAGGGTGGACTGTCGAGGTCGGAAAATATTGCAATACACACACCACATGCAAACACCACACAGATGGCATCTATATGTGTACTTAGTCTGGCGTGCGTGCAGCATACTTGCAAATTGCGTACAATCGCCTCCCACAGGAGTGCGCGTACGGGCGTGGTATGAGCAATTACAGAAAGATTCTTACTATTAATGCAGAGACATGCCACAGTGCCCAGCCGGGGTCGAGTCACTGTTCACATACACACTAATCTAACCAAACATGCACATCCTCCCAACACAATGTCTTGGTATTCCAATGTTTGAACAGACCCCCTGGTCTGTGAAGAAAAGATACACACAAACCAAACTGTCATTGTTTAATGGAAACCAGGACAATAGGAGACAAATATACTATACAAAGAGCACAGGCCTTGCTGATACAGATCACTAGCAGCTGACAACTTACATGGATCACAGGTGTAACATTTATAGTCAGAACTCTTGGAATTATATATATATATATATATATATATATAGACAAACAAAGAGGAAGGGGGGTGCAAATCCCCACCCCCAAATTCCCTTCCGCACACTGAAAATTACCTGTAACCATCCCTGAATCTATCTGGTAATAAAATTCAGAGAATTTGTCACAAATGTTTGCAAACACATGTTTAAGCTGCTGGCCACTTCACGGCTTCTCTGATACAGCAGTCCTAACTACTTAATAGCAGTGCCCACATTGGGCCATGTAATTTGTCACAGTACGCCTCATGATAAAGGTCATGACCCCCTGGTCTGTGAAGAAAAGATACACACAAACCAAACTGTCATTGTTTAATGGAAACCAGGACAATAGGAGACAAATATACTATACAAAGAGCACAGGCCTTGCTGATACAGATCACTAGCAGCTGACAACTTACATGGATCACAGGTGTAACATTTATAGTCAGAACTCTTGGAATTATATATATATATATATATATATATATATATATATATTTGTGTGTATCTTGAGAATGGTTGGTCATTTCATGTGTAGGATCAAGTTGCTTTGAGAGATCGCATGACAGGGTAACCTAATGAACATGGAAATATCTGTCACACATTGCATGTTTCCCAAACTTGGTGCACACATTGCACATAGACTCCCCTTTCCCCTCATGCAACTTTTACTTATTTGCAAGGCACAACAAGGGAATTATACACCTTTACAGTATGCAAGGGGACAGTAACTTATCAGAGCATCATGCATGGTATCTACGTGTTCGGATAATTATGAGTAATAATCCGGCGTTGGTTTGGAGAAGATCGCATGTCGTTGTGAATAGTTATTCGCAAAGGCAGATTAAAGGTATATTTGTGTTTATTATGTACTTGGTATGCGGCTGGAATCCAGAGCTACACACCCTTGGATCAAGGCATCGCCCATCTCTTCAAACCGAGCAATGATCTCTCCTGTACTGTAAACGACCATCCCTCCAACCAATCAGTGGAGAGCATACAACCCCATTGTATTGTATTTTGGGCAAGGGTATATAAACCTTGCACCTGGGCCGGTCACTCTCTCTCTGCTTTTTAAAAGACTCATAGGTCGTCTTGCCAGACGGCTGGGGACCGGATCCGGGTGGCGCAAGCGACAAAGCGTACGTATCATTGGGTGTGACTCTCTCTCTCTGTGATTGAATTGTATTGTGTTGTACCATTATATTTTAACTTATTGTAACCCCCTTTTACAAATATATTATTACTTGTTGCTGCTTTGGACCACAACATACAATCAAATACTGGTGTCGCATTCAGTTTCTGTTGAGCGTTTGTATAGTATAATTGCCACACCTAGAGCTGCCTCGTGCTCTCAGCGTGTCGGTCTGTGTGTATGCACTGAGTGTAAGCTGCACGGCTATTCCGGCGTGTGTACGCTAACTGGGGACAGAGTATTTATTACAGCAGCCGCAGCGGCTTCAGTTACAGTGTGCAATAGGGGTTAGTGGCTGTTTTTCCATGAAGTCGATCGAACTTCTCACACATATTATTAATGTCCTTATAAACATAATGACACACATAATGTCCCTTACACATATGTTGCACATTATTAGTGCCCTTATACACATAATGACACACATAGTGCCCCTTACAAATATGTTACACATTATTAATGCCCTTATACACATAATGACACATATAGTTCCTGGCGTGAGTCAACTGGCAGCTCTGCTAACGTCGGGTGCCTATTTTTTTTTACGAAAATGCATCTTATTGCATTGCTAATGCATGTGGCTAGGATGCACAAGCAGCTTCTGCTGATTAAAATGATATGCAGCATACCTATATACTGTGTGCGACTGTGGCTGTATCTGCATACAAAATGCTACACACAGAATATAGGCATGCTGCATAGAATTTGAATCAGCAGAAGCTGCTTGTGCCCCATGGCAAACCAGATGCCCTAGGCAATTGCCTAGTTTGCCTATACCTAGGGCCGGCGCTGTTCATTGGTGACTTAATAATTTCCATGAAGCATCAGGATAAGCACCTGAACTAAGTCTGGATACTTGTGACAACCTGCGCTGGTGGTTCATGAGAACATAGTAATGAGAAACTTTGTGTCACAATCTGCCCTTCAAATGCTCAGTTTTACGTTTATAACTATCTCTTTCCTTTGGCTAGTGTATGATTTTGGCATTTTAATTACTTAAGGCCCATACATACACACTGGGCGATTTTGAGCTGACTTGAGCTCACTTTTGGTGTTTTGAGCTGCTTTCAGCTCAAAGCCGCTCAGTGTGTATGCACAATCGATGAGTGGTGAGTGCTGATGTGCACTCCTGCTTCATCGTCAGCAGCCGCCGTTCATCTACTGGTATTACCAGTAGATGAACGGCGGGGTGAGCGGCTTTCCATAGCGTCCTGCTATGGAAAGCCGCTCACCGCTGTTGACATTGCTGGGCAGAGGGGAAAATTGCTCAGTGTGTACGCACTGAGCGATTTTCAGCCCAGCGATGTCAGTGATCATTGCTGTGCATATACGCTGGGCAAAAACGCCCAGTGTGTATGCACCCTAATTGCAGTTATCCAGTGGCAGAACTAGAGATTGGTGGGCTCAGGTGCAAAAATATGCACTGTACCCCCCTTCATAGTACAAATAGGAACAACGCACACCCAAAAAATGGGGCGAAGTCTCATTGAGAAGGGGTGTGGCCACACAATAGTACTGCAATTCAAATTACGCCAAACAGTAGAGCTCCTTATAGATATTAAGCCACACAGTAGTGCTCCTTATGCACGTTACACGACACAGTGGGGCTCCTTATACACGTTACACCACACAATAGTACTCCTTATGCATGTGACTCCACACAGTAGTGCTCCTTATACATGTAACACCACATGTTAGTGCTCCTTATTCAGGTTACACCACCCAGTAGTACCCATTATACACGTTACGCCACTCAGTAGTACCCATTATATACGTTATGCCACTCACTAGTACCCATTATACACGTTACGCCAAACAATAGTACTCCTTATACACATTACGCCACACAGTAGTGCTCCTTATACATGTTACACCACACGTTAGTGTTCCTTATACACATTACGCCACTCAATAGTACTGATTATACATGTTATGCCACACAGTAGTACACCTAATGCACCTTATGCCACACAGTAGTGCTCTGTTTAAGATGTGCTTGGAGCCCCGCTAGTTCTGCCTTTGATTGTGTGTATATATATATATACACACACACACACACACACACACACACACACACATTGGTTGCTGGCCATGTGCAGACCTACAAATGTAAACATCCAGCACGGGAGTTACAATAGTGCTGAGAGAGCAGTGGCTGCCTTCCGTCAAACAATGGTAGCTGCTGCTGGGAGACCACCTGCTTACACTGCATCACCAATGTGCATAATCATAAAACCTGAATGACAGCACAAACAAAGCAAAAAAAGAGATATGATCCAAATCAGCCACAATATACCGTATCATGTGGTTGATTCCATAACTAGCAGTTGCCCTTGGTAACAACAAGTGTGTAGGGGACACAAGGTGAATTCCACCTGAGAAATGTTAGTGTGGTGGCTACAATGAGTCACATGGCGATAACTCCAGGACCATCCCTATACATTTAATGAGCTAGTAGCAAGAGGCAGCTCCATATTGAGTAGTTGCTACTGACAATCATATCATGCTTCAGTGGAGAGGGAGTAGTGTATAGCTCAACGTGTTTCGTCCCTTCACACATTATATTACAAAGTGCAATACAATTCCAAGCATTTATAATAATGTTTAGTAGGCAAGCTTTTCAAGCACAGCTGATTGATTAGTCTCCTGACTTTCTCCAATTTATAAAGTCATTTGCAAAGCAGTAGTTAATACCACTAGTAATAACTGGTGGAAGTATCGAAGGCATAGCCGCCTTGCCCAAGAAGGTCCAACAGACCGAGCAGAATGGGCTTTGATGGTAGCACCGTTCTAATCCATCTGGCCAGGGTCTGCTTATTCGCAGGCCAGCCACGTTTGTGAAAACCAAAAAGTACGAAAAGAGAATCAGACTTCCTAACGGAGGCTGTCCTCTTCACATAGATACGGAGAGCCCGTACCACATCCAAAGACCGCTCTTTGGAGGACAAATCAGGAGAGATAATGGCCGGAACCACATTCTCTTGGTTAAGGTGGAAAGAAGACACCACCTTAGGTAGATAACCAGAGCGTGTCCAAAGAACCGCCCGGTCATGGTGAAAAACAAGAAAAGGTGACCGACAGAATAAGCAAGGCACCCAAATCTGAAACCCATCTGGCAATAGCCAGCAGAAACAAAACCTTAAGAGTAAGTCACATAAAGAAAAAAGAGTTATGAGTACGCTGTCAGCGGCAGCCTGTATAGGGGGGGGTCAGACCCTGTTATGGATAAAGCAAGGACTTTTGACCACCAGCACTACATCTATTTGTGTCATCTCCGGTAATAATTGTACTCTTTTGCCTCTATTGGACACTACAAGTCATCCATCATTGGAACCCGAAACCACCCCCCTGCTGCTAATTTGATCTTCATCTGCTAACTGAGATCCCTTAGGGACAACATCCATAAGGACTGGATAACTAATAACATCTAAAGTGAACCAAAGTTATTGAGGAATGAGCCCTAACCGGAAACTGTACACAGCACATAATATGAGTGAGATCCAAGTGGTCTAAATCCAAACTTTCTGTTTTTTTGAGAACAGATCAAAAACCGTGACAGCTCTCAAATTGTATATATTTTTTTATCATATTTTATGGTATGTTTAATAAATTAATGTAATGTTTTCTTAAATTTACTATCGTCCCTTGTTGGTTTCACAGCCGGCGCCAGTATACATTTTTACAATATTGCTAAGTCACATAAGGTCTGCAGACTCAAGAGGTTCAAACGGAGACTCTTGCAAGGCCTGCAGAACCACCGACAAATCTCAAGGAGCCACAGGCGGGATGTAGGGAGGTTGAATCCGTAACACACCCTGAGTGAATGTATGAACATCAGGCAGAGTCGCAATTTTTCTCTGAAACCAAACCGACAAGGCAGAAATATGAACCTTGATGGAGGCCAGACAAAGGCTCAAGTCCAGGCCCTGTTGCAGGAAGGCCAAAAGTTTGCCCGTACTAAACTTGTAAGCGTAATGATTGTTAGCTGCGCACCAAGCAAAGTAAGAATTCCAGACCCTATGATAAATCCGGGCAGAAGCCAGTTTACGGGCCTTCAACATGGTTTGAATGACCTTCTTAGAAAATCCTTTGGCCCTCAGAACTGAAGCTTCAAGAGCCACGCCATCAAAGCCAGCCGGGCCAAATCCTGGTATACAGAAGGGCCCTGAACGATGAGGTCTGGGCGTTGCGGAAGTAGAAGGGGACGCTCTATTGAGAGACCCTGTAGGTCTGAGAACCAATGCCGTCTGGGCCACGCTTGAGCGATCAGAAGCAGGATTCCTCCTTCTTGTTTGAACTTCCTTATTACTCTGGGCAGAAGTGACACCGGAGAGAACACGTACGGCAGCAGAAAGTTCCATGGAATTGCTAGTGTGTCCACAAATGCTGCTTGAGGATCCCTTGTCCTTGCTCCCAAGACCGGAACCTTGTGATTGTGTCGATACACCATCAGGTCTACGTCTGGTAGGCCCCACTTGTCCACTAGGAGTTGAAACACTTCTGGATGGAGGCTACACTCTCCGGGGTGTACGTCCTGACAACTGAGGAAGTCCGCTTCCCAGTTTAGGACCCACGGAATGAACACTGCCGATATAGCTGGTAGATGGCATTCCGCCCACTGAAGAATCTTTGATACTTCCATCATTGCCATGCGGCTTCAAGTGCCACCTTGATGGTTTATGTACGCCACTGGTGGCGTCCGAATGTACTTGAACAGGCCTGTTCTGTATCAGATGCTGGGCCATGTTTAGAGCATTGAACACCGTCCGCAGTTCCAGAATGTTTATCGGGAGGAGAGACTCCTCCTTTGTCCACCGACCCTGAAGGGAGTGTTGCTCCAACACCGCGCCCCAACCCCTCAGACTGGCATCCGTCATCAGAAGGACCCAGTTGGAGATCCAGAAGGGACATCCCCTGCTCAATTGTTGATCCTGGAGCCACCAGTTCAGTGACAGACAAATCTCGGGAGACAATGAGATCATGTGAGACCTGATCCGGTGAGGCAGGCCGTCCCACTTGGCAAGAATCAGCTTCTGCAGAGGGTGGGAATGAAATTGACCGTACTTCACCATATCGAAAGCCATGAGACCTAGTACTTGCATCGCCGAGTGTATCAACACTTGCGGATGAGATACGAAGCATCGAATTCTGTCCTGAAGGTTCCGGACCTTCTCCTGAGACAAGAACAACCGCTGGTTGTGAGAGTCCAACAACGCCCCCAGGTGCACCATGCACTGAGCAGGGACCAGGGAGAATTTCTTCCAGTTGATGAGCCACCCGTGGGCTTGCAGAAACCAGATGACAAAGGAGAATTTCTGGGGAATTCGCCAGGATCAGCAAGTCGTTAAGATACGGTAGGATCCTGACACACTGTCTTCAACCATTCCTGGGTAAACCTTAGAAGTCGGCCTCCCACCCTGGGATCCCCCAGGGGGAGGCCCGCCCCGTCATGCAGTAGGCGTGTCTGATTTGGAAGCAGGCTGACAGGCAGCCCAGGCACGTTTGGGTTTGGCTTAGTGGTTTTGGAAGTTCTAGCCTGTTTGGGGTACGCCTGACCTTTTGCTTTACCTGGAGGTCGAAAGGAACGAAAGGAAGTGCTCTTAACCTTTGGGACCGAAGGAGCAGTACTAAGTAGACACGCAGCCACAATCTTGTTTAGATCCTCTCCAAAAAGAATGTCTCCCTTAAAAGGGAGTACCTCCAGGGTTTTCTTGAAATCCAGATCCACAGAGCAGGATCGTAACCAGAGAATCCGGTGATCCAAAATGTACGTAGTAGAAGCCTTGGCCGCCAGAATACCGGCATCAGAAGCCGCCTCTTTAATGTAATGGGATGCTGTGACAATATACGAGAGACATTGTAAAATAGCTTTTAAGCAACCCTCCACATGCTTATCCGTTGGTTCTTTGAGAGAGGTGACTGTAGTTACAGGCAGAGCAGAGGACACCACCAGCCGCGCCATTTGTGAATCCACCAGCGTGGGTGTTTCCCAATTCTTACTTAGCTCCGCAGTGAGGGAATAACGAATTTCTTTCCTGGATTTTCCCAGGATTCCTGACGTATGTCAACTAAATGGTCAGAATGAGGAAAAACTTGCTTAACAACCTTCTGATGTTTAAATCTGTCTGGTTTCTTAGAGGTAACAACAGGCTCTGGGTCATCATCAATTTGAAGAATCAGCCTGATAGCCTCCAATAAGTCAGAAACATCCACCTGTGAAACTGATTCTCCATCAGAAGCATCTGGATCATCTGAGGGGTCAGTATATATGCCATCTTCATCAGACAAAGTGTCCGGCGTATTCAGTAGAGAGGAGAAAGTAGCCCAACGTGGGTCATTATGGACCCCCGTTGCTACGGCCCTACTGGGTGTTAGAGAACCCCCAGGACCCTCCGCTGCTATATTTTCCTCTAATGCGTCTGTAACGTCACCACCACGCATTGTGGGATCAGCGGCAGACCTGTCGCCCCTTGAAGCTGACATAACATGAAAGCGTGAACCACAGGCAACACAGTACAATATCAGCAGTATAATACCTGACCAAGAACCCCCTGTGCAGTGTGATAGCACAAACAGAGGATTCAAGAGGTATACAGTGACTGAAAATCACAGAGAAAAATACACAAAAATGAGATTTATGGTAAGAATTTACCATTGTTAAATCTCTTTCTGCGAGGTACACTGGGCTCCACAGGGAATGACATTGGGGTGTAGAGTAGGATTTTGATCCGAGGCACCAACAGGCTCAAAGCTTTGACATTGTTCACCAGTTGCATGGCGCCACCTCCTCTATAACCCCGCCTCCGTGCACAGGCGCTCAGTTTTTGTTAACCAGTCCAATGCAGAAGCAGGTAAAAGAGGCGACAATCGTTAGTAGCCACACACACCACATTCTCATGACAGGACAAGGTGTCGGCGGATAATGCCTTACCAACCCGAAGAAGCTAGGTGCGTCAGGATGGGTGCCTTGTGGAGCCCAGTGTACCTCGCAGAAAGAGATTTAACAACGGTAAGTTCTTACCATAAATCTCATTTTCTGTTGCGGGGTACACTGGGCTCCACAGGGAATGACATTGGGGATGTCCTAAAGCTGTTCCTTATGGGAGAGGATGCACTGTAGCGGGCACAAGAACCCTGCGTCCAAAGGAAGCATCCTGGGAGGCGGAAGTATCGAAGGCATAGAACCTTATGATTGTGTTCACTGAGGACCACGTAACCGCCTTGCACAATTGTTCAAGGGTCACACCACGGCGGGCCGCCCAAGAAGGACCAACCAACCGAGTAGAATGGGCCTTTATGGTAGCAGGAGCTGGAAGGCCAGCCTGCACACAAGCATGTGCAATTACCATTCTAATCCATCTGGCCAGGGTCTGCTTGTGAGCAGGCCAGCCACGTTTGTGAAAACAAAACAGAACAAAGAGAGAATTTGACTTCCTGATGGAGGCAGTTCTCTTCACATAGATACGGAGAGCCCGTACCACATCCAAAGATCGCTCTTTGGAAGACAAATCAGGAGATGCAAAGGCCGGAACCACAATCTCCTGATTAAGGTGGAAAGAAACCACCACTTTAGGTAAATACCGGGGACGTGTTCTAAGAACCACACGATCATGGTGAAAGATCAGATATGGAGACTGTCAAAGTCGAAAATATTGCAGCCATACACACCAAGTACAAACACCACACAGATGGCCTCCGTGCGCGTACTTGTTCTGCTGTGCGTGCACATACTCGCAGGTTGCGTATAACCGCTCATGCGGTGGTGCGTATTAGTGCGTGGTATGAGTAATTATGGTAGCATTTGTATTTGCATGGAAAACCCACAAGGACACATTTCATATTTAATCCAAATGGGGGGTAATTCCAAGTTGATCGCAGCAGGAAATTTTTTAGCAGTTGGGCAAAACCATGTGCACTGCAGGGGAGGCAGATATAACGTGCAGAGAGAGATAGATTTGGGTGTGGTGAGTTCAATCTGCCATCTTAATTGCAGTATAAAAATAAAGCAGCCAGTATTTACCCTGCACAGAAACAAAATAACCCACCCAAATCTAACTCTCTCTGCAAATGTTATATCTGCTCCCCCTGCAGTGCACATGGTTTTGCCCAATTGCTAAAAAATTTCCTGCTGCGATCAACTTGGAATTACCCCCATAGTGCACGATTTACACATAGCCTACATGCACCACACCAGCGAGTTATCCTTGCTTGAAAGGCACAATAACAAAGGAATTCACCTTTACAGGATATGAGGGGACAGAATTAGGTTAGGAGGTGGTGTTTGATATCCAGCTGTGCAGTATATTAAGAGCAATATACCAGTAGCAGTTTGCAGATAATAGCACGCTCCTGCGCATAGCTATGCGCAGGAACAGAATATTAATATTACACTGTATTTACTGTACTTTGATATTCATCGGGAACCCAGTGGAGACCATCTGCAAGTGCACCTGAACCAGGCATCACCCACCTATTCAAACCGACCTATGACCCCTCCTGTACTGTAAATGACCAGCCCGTTGACCTATGGGTGAAGAGATTACAGTTTCTATTGTATCATGAAATGGACAAATGTATAAAAAGATAAGCTGCCTGGCCGGTCACACATTCTCTGAAAGTCATCTATCTTGATTGACCGAGGACCAGGACCGGGTAGGGCTTGCGAACAAATGTATGTAACATTGATTGTAGCCTGTATCTCTTATTGTGAATTGTATTACTATTGTAACCCCCTGCTAGTATTAAAACTGTTGGTAGGTCGGATCCCAACTTATTTAAATACAATTGGTGTTGTGTCCCTTTCCTGCTAAGGTTTAAGGTGTATTTCAGCCACACGTGTAGCTGCATTGTGCTTACAGCGTGTCGGTGTGTGTACGCAAAGTGCATACATGGTACGGGCCTGTGTACGCTAACTGGGTAAAAAGTATGTAGGGTAAGGATTACATCCAGCAGCCGCAGCAGCTAAGGTTTTAGTGTAAATGGTATAGCTTTTCTGTCCTGTAAGTTAATCAACTTTATCAGTTGGGAGCTCAGTCCGGTTTTTCACACACTCATAGACTTGCAAATCATAGCAGACTTTGATCTATCAGCAAAGGGTGGAGACGCATCTTTAAGTAAAACCTTTCCCTGGTTGCTTGGGTGTTTTAAATCCCTCTTTTGTGCTGATTAGATCACGTCTGCTCTGTCTAGTCTACAGAGGTGCTGATAGAACTCAGAGGAAACAGGAAAAAAGCTATTTAAAAATCTGTGTAACATTTTTGGCGCCAAAAGCGTACTGATACTTTGCATACTGTCTCTCACATACTGCTGCCATAGGTCCATAGCTTATTACAGTCATTTTAGATCTGTGTGAAATCGGATACATTTGTTTTGCTATGTAAATATTTGAAATAGTGTGTTAAGGGTGTAACTGTAAAACACAAAACGTAGTTCCGGCCTGGTCTCTCAGGTTTATACGAAAAAAGTGTGTGTTGTGTTTGTGAGCGATAGTAGCTTTTATTGCTCATATTTATAGATACTGTGTGGTTTATTGAATTGTAGACGTGGTACGGACAAAGTGCAGGAGCGCACACGTGGCATAAAGGCACGCACGGTCGTGTGGTTACGCAAGGTTGCGCAGAATTGCGGACGCAAAGTACAAATCACACGATAGTTGTTCAAGTAAAGGCAGGATAGTATACTTTAATACAATAGCACATAACTATCCGATTTCAAAAACAGATTAATATAATATTTTGTTTAAACTGTACTACCTCTGGGGTAAAGTTGCCAATCAGAAGGAGTGATAATATTTCTGTACAAAAAAAGAATATACACTGTGTAATTGAGTGAGTGAAAGTAGGAGTGAACGGTTGTCGAACCCCAGAATTCGGGATCCCGTAGGTGACACTATGTAAGCGGAGGCTTGGTGGCGTGAGGCGGCTGACTTATGTTAATACATAGAGAAATACGCAAATCGTGAGATTTGCAGAGGAGCGTGATATAGAATTGTGCATTGAGAAGTATAGAATCGTGAATTGAAGTAAAGGTTTTGTGTTACGCTCCGGCTGAGGGGTGCAGCTTGTGTATTCGACTCCAGTGGTCGTAGTGCGGATAGGTAACAAGTACCTATACGCTGTGCAATTGGACCACGCGTTTGTACGTGCTATACGTGGTGCAACGTGATACTATTTTTGCAAGCTTTTGCGCAAACCGTGGTATTATTAGTGCCGTGTAGAGCATACGCAAGCGTGATTTGTGTACGTCAAAAAGGGAAGCTTTCGCTGGTCTCTCTCAGGAAAATCTTCAACGGTAGATATTCACTAGAAACGGTAAGTTATTCCTAAAAGTTCCAGTGAATAGAAACCAGTTAGGGTCCTCACTGGGTACGCGGTGGTCACTATTGGAGTGAGTCGTGGTACGTCAGCAGAGAAGGAGTGGGTGAAAGCGCTCAGAGAACTTTCACCGTCTAATCGTGTTGTGCGTTGGGGATTGCGTTAGCAAGCAAAAAGTCCGCGATGGGATCCAATTGCACAAGCGGTGAGCATTTGGTAGCCAGGGTTCAGGCTGGATAGTCACGGCCCAGGGGGTCAGCGAGGTTTATTATGTGTGAGAAATATGGTCCACACACGGAGGCTTTTTGCAATGAATGGGTGCGTATGACTGCTGAAGATAGGGCACCATTCCCTACGGTGGGCAGCTTTGAATCAGAGGTATTACAGAACATAAGGATTAGAATATGTCTGATCAAATCTAGAAAACAAAGGATCAGACATACAGACTGTTTCCATTTGTGGCAGCAGGAGGGGGATGTGCAAAGGGAACTGGCTCACACAGCAAGTTCCAAACCTAGCAGGAAAGCGATTGCGAGCGCACCACCACCACCATATGTCGATGGGGAGAAATTGACTACAAACAATGGTGCATTGGTAAAGGATAAGAAAGTGATTAATAAATATGTTAACCCTAACCCTTGCCAGTTGTATCCCATTCTAAATTTTCCTCAGGATTGTGAGGAGGAGGATGAGCCCAGCACGATATCGGCACTCTCTCTGGCAGCCACCATACAGAATACCCAGGTGGGCATGGCCCAACCACCAAGAGTAGTAGCAATACCCCCCAGCTGAGGGGTGAGTGAGGTTGTGTCCACCGGTAAGTATGGCACCATACACTATGCAGAGACAATAACTCCCCGTATTATAGAATCAAACCAAAATGATATAGTTGAATTAGATCATGTCAGGGTGAGTGCAGTTCCCAATGGGATAACTGATATTCAGGGAGTAACTCCCCTCAGGAACATTGCCATGCATTGTCCTTGGTCCCGAGCAGAGTTAAGGTCAATTATGTCAGAATTCCCCGATCCCAGAAAAGATCTAGTCGGATACCAGAAATTCATTAAAGAATTAGGTAACGCCCATGAACCCACAAATAAAGATTGGCGAACAGTGCTACGGGTGTGTTTACCCTCAAATATTGACATCCTAAAATTCATAACAGATTGTAAATTAGATGCAGAGGTACCTCTCACTGATGAGAACAATCAGGAGAATGTACGGCAAATCAATATGCAATTAGGAGTGTATTTCCCTACTGTTGTTAAATGGAATACAATTTTCTCCATAAGACAAAAGGAAGGTGAAATGGCATCCGAGTATTTCCATAGAGCACTGCAGGAAATGGCTAGATACACTGGGATCGAGGATATTAAGGAGAATGCCAACCACCGGGAGGTAGCTGTTTCTGTGTTAATGGATGGATTAAAGGAGGCACTAAGGACAAGGGTGCAAACCTCTCTGCCAAATTAGTGAGGTATCTCGTGGCTGCATTGAGAGAGTCCGTTATCGAGCATGATCGTAATATCACTAAACACAGGGAGTCGCAAGGGGAGAAGCTGATGATGGTAAGTATACAGGCTCTTACAGGAAAGCCCCATCATCCAAAACCTCAGACCCCTGATGGTAAGTCACGGTCAATAGTATGTTTCTATTGCAAGAAGGAAGGGCAAGGGATTGTAGGAGTAAAGAGACAAATAATGTATACAGACCTCCTAGACCAGAATACGAACCATGCTACAATACACATAGTTGGGACCAGGGACCACATAGAAGGGATTACGAGCCACATAGAGGGGAAACAAGGAGATACCCACCCAGGAGGGACTGGCAGGCTTCCAAAAACTCACAGTTATCCCCCTCACATATTGTAGCTTCCAATGTGCTGCGGGATGGTCCCACTGCACTATAGAGGTTAGGCCACACCTGTACTCTACAGCCAGTGAAATTGATTGCTAGCCTTGGTAGTGAACCTGAGGTCATGGTTGATGTAGCTGGTGTACCACTACCTTTTCTTGTAGATACAGAGGTGGCCAGGTCAGTGTTGAATTCCACAACAGGTGTAAAAACCATGGGTAAAACAATTTCGGCAATGGGAGTAACAGGAACGGTGCAACAATACCCTTTGAGTAGACCTGCAGAGATTACGATAGGGCCCTTGCAGACAAAGCATTCCTTTCTGCTGGCTGCATCGGCTCCGACTAATCTATTTGGCAGAGATCTGTTGTGTAAAATGTGGTGTGTCATATACTGTACCCCTGAGGGTGTGTTCCTAGATATACCTGAGAACCATGCACAAGAAGTGCAAGATATATTAGACACCCCTCAAAGGCTAATGTTACACTCAACTGTTATAGACACGTGTCCATCGCAGGTAGAGGAAATTATCTCACAAATAACGGGTTCCCTTTGGACCAAAAATGGACAGGACACTGGATTGATGGCGATTGTAGCCCCAGTAGCAGTACAAGTAAAAGATGGTAGGATAGCTCCAAAAATTTCCCAGTATCCTCTGAATACAGAAGTAGAATTAGGAGTGTACCCCGACGTAGAGTGGCTGCTACAGCAGGGCATCCTAGTCAGGACGTCCAGCACCGCCAATAGTCCCAACTTCCCTGTGAAAAAGAGTGGGGGGAGGGGTTACAGGCCAGTGCAGGATCTAAGGGGGATAAACAAGATAGTTGAGAGACAATTCCCCGTAGTGCCCAATCCAGCTGTCATCCTCATGCAAATTCCCTCTACCTCAAAATTCTTCACTGTCATTGATCTCTGTACTGCCTTCTTTTCTGTCCCTCTTCACCCTGACAGCCAATACCTCTTTGCCTTTACATACAGGGGTGTACAGTACACCTGGACTCGTCTCCCCCAAGGTTTTATTGACAGCCCGAGTATTTTCTCCCAGGCCTTACATGACTGTTTGCAATCTTTTCAAACTGAGAGTGGATCAGTGCTAATACAATATGTTGATGACTTGTTGTTGTGCTCTGACTCATTCGAGTCGTCCTTGGCAGATACTAAACAACTTCTGTTTCACCTCTCCCAGACAGGACACAAGGTTTCAAAGGATAAATTGCAGTTGTGCTGGACCAGGGTTAAATACTTGGGACACTGCTTGACGCAAGGACTTAGGCACCTGACCGCTGATAGAATACAGGTGATTCGCGACATGACTCTGCCACAAACTCAGCAACAGATCCGTAATTTCCTCGGAATGTGTGGGTACTGTCGGAACTGGATTCCAGGGTTCTCCATACTGGCACTACCTTTGCAAGAAATGGTCTCTTCGAACAAACCGGAACAGATCTCTCACACAGATGAGTCTGAACTGGTGTTTGAGAGACTAAAACAGTGTTTATCACAAGCACCTGCGTTGAGTATGCCAGATTATGAGAAGCCCTTTGAATTGTACGGTACTGAAAGTGCTGGGTGCGTGGCAGGAGTCTTAACACAGAGACATGGTAATACCAGCAGACCGGTAGCCTACTACAGTGCACAGTTGGACACTGTAGCGCGGTCTCTCCCCACTTGCTTGCGAAGTGTTGCAGCGATAGCTTTGCTGTTAAGTAAAAGCGAGGACATAGTGTTAGGACATGACTTGACCATCCATACACCTCATGCTGTATCAGCCTTACTGAACTCCGCCCAAACCAGAAAGGTCTCATCTGCTCGGTTTACAAAGTGGGAATTATCACTGATGGCCCCTGTAAACATCACCATTAAGAGATGCAGCTCACTAAATCCTGCAATCTACTTGCCAAGTGTGCCTGATCATGCACAAAGGGTGGAGGATGAGAACGATGGTGAAGGAGGATTTAGTGCAGATACTGATACGCATGATTGTATGGAATACCTGAACCAAACTTTCACTGCGAGACCTGACATCAGTGACAACCCACTGGAAGGAGTAGACTTTACCTTCTACACTGACGGTAGTTGCCACAGACAGACGGAATCGGGAGACCTATGCATTGGATATGCAGTTGTAGATGACGAAGGTATCATAGAAGCTGAACCCCTTGGCCCACCGCACTCAGCACAAGTCGCTGAGCTGGTCGCACAGACCAGCGCATGTGAGTTGGCCAAAGGTAAGTCAGCTAATATATACATGGACTCTAGGTACGCCTTTGGAGTGGTGCATGATTTTGGGGCCCTGTGGCGCCTCAGAAATTTCATGACGGCAGCCGGCACACCTGTAGCGCATGCGTCCCACATAAAAAGGCTTCTGACAGCAATACAGGAACCGGACAGAATGGTTGTTATCAAGTGTAAAGCACACACTTACAACCAAGACCCAATCTCACTTGGTAACAGCTGGGCAGACGAAGCTGCAAAATCAGCAGCAAGCACAACCATACGAACTAACATCACATCACTGATGACATCTGAAACAGTTAACATGCAACAGTTAATTGAAATGCAAAATGTGTGTTCCCTACAGAAAAAGGCAGTCTGGAAGGTGAAGGGATATGGTCAGGAGTCCTCAGGACTTTGGACAGATGGACACGGTAAGCCAGTAGCCCCCAGAGCATATCTTCCAAGTCTAGCTGAGGCGGCACACGGTCTGACTCATCTGGGTAAAGAAGGTATGTGCAAGCTGGTAAGA
Source organism: Pseudophryne corroboree (assembly GCF_028390025.1). Taxonomy (NCBI): domain Eukaryota; kingdom Metazoa; phylum Chordata; class Amphibia; order Anura; family Myobatrachidae; genus Pseudophryne; species Pseudophryne corroboree. Next base: position 685,167,931 of record NC_086444.1, read on the forward strand.
GCCTACTGGAGTGCACCAGGGTTCTCTTCTCATGCAGGTAAGAAAGCAATGACATGTCTTACTTGCTTGAGGAAGAATATTGGTAAGGCAATACCAACAGAGCCATCCCATATCCCTCCTGCAGACGGACTTTTTCAGGTAATACAAATCGACTTCATACAGTTACCACCCTGTAGGAATTTAAAATATGTATTAGTATGTACTGATGTGTTTTCAAACTGGATAGAAGTGTTCCCTGCTGCCACAAATACTGCTACGTTCACTGCAAAGAAAATCGTGCAGGAATTTGTGTGCAGATATGGTATCCCTAGAATGATTGAAAGTGATAGGGGTACCCATTTTACAGGTGAAGTCTTTCAGGTCATGTGCAAAATGATGGGAATTAATAGCAAGCTGCATACTCCGTACCGCCCAAAGGCGAGTGCAAAGGTGGAGAGAATGAACAGCACTATTAAGAATAAGCTGAGCAAAGTAATGGCTGAAACTGGATTGTTGTGGCCAGAAGCAGTGTTGTACAGCATCAGAACCACTCGCAGGTCACCGCTTAACTTATTACCCTTCGAAGTTCTTTTTGGTCGACAACCCCATGTAATGATAGACCCCCAGGATGATTTGAAGTGCGATAACGAAATAACTGTGCAATACTTGGTTAGGATGAGCCAGCAGCTGAGAAATAAACAAAGAAATCTAAAGCTGGTGATTCCTGACCTACTGAACAGTAATTGTCATGACATTGAGCCTGGGGATTATGTGATGATTCGAAATTTTCTACACTCAGGTTGCCTCATAGACAGGTGGGAAGGACCGTATCTTTTGTTGACCAGCACGACAGCACTAAAGGTTGCTGAGAGAGAGACTTGGGTCCACTCGTCCCACTGCAAGAAGGTCGCTGACCCGGAGAAAACTCGTGACAAAGAGCAAGGTGAAGAGAACCTCGTATCACTAGAGAATTTGTTCCAGGAAAGCTGAGAGGCAGGACTGTTGAGACGGCACCTGAGCACGGAGTACAACAAAATCAAAGACGGTTGTCGTACCATCTTTCTTTTTTTCACCTCACCCCCACTGCATTTTCCTTTATTTTGTTTCCGTTCTTAATTTCCTTTCTGCTCCTTAACGAAATGGATCTACCTCAAGAGACTGTGTTTCGGGTTTTTCAGGTAAATCTGTTTTTGATCAGGACAATATGTTTTTGTGAGGGTCCCAGAGACGTCGAGCAAGGATCTGGAATGGATTCTGATGGCGAGTACGGATTTGTAGGATCTCAGGAGCAGCACATCACTCTAGTAAAGACTGGTATCAGTAAGCGCTCTGGTAGTCATGGAGCTCGGAGGCACTGTGAAGGGTTATTGTCTGACGAATATTGTATATGTAGAAATTGTGAGAACATAGTCAAAGATTGGTGCATCCAAAGATGTCAGTCCAACATTAATGCCGACATGGGCCGACATCTGTTGAGTGATTACCACTCATTAGTGGGTAAGGTCTTAAACCAAACCGAATGTTGGGTATGCTCACAGGTACCTCAAGGACAGAGTAAGTCAGGATTAGTACCATACCCTTTAACGATAGATGAGGTACTCGAATTGTGGGGTGGGAGACCGGTGGACAAGAAATTCAATATATCTAGGCCCCCTAGCTTGAAGCTCCACCAGTACAACGTAGATAGGTCCCTGTTGTGTTTTAATGTTTCCAATTTCTGAAAACCAGGAAATTGGGAAATGACTTGGAATAACCAGACAATTAACTTTTCACACAGATCTGATAGGATTCCTATCGACTCTGAACTTGTACGCAAGATAGCTAACAGTGGAAAATATTTTCGGTACCGGTATACATGTGGGAGCAAGACCATGTTGGTTGGAAAGGTATCGCAGGGGTATTGTGCCCATATCATCCAGCCTGATACTTGTTCTGAGCAAATGAGAGAACTAGGGATTGGTTTCTTTACATGGAAGGTTTGCAATATGGTGTTGTTACATTTTGTCCCCTATGTTTTCCCAGATGATGCCTATTTCATGTGGGAGGAAAGCGTACAGTGGCTTACTCCGAGCTTAGAGGGGTTGTGTTATATTGGGAGAGTACTACCAGAGGTCATGACCATAGCGCATGATAAAATGAAAGACATTTACCGCAATGCTCAGACTCCTTATACTCATACCCATTATGAACACATCATCAAGAGGCACCTCATAGATAGGACAGAGCACGCAGCCTCTGATTTGATCCACAAATCCACCGGGATTCAGTTCCTTCTCGCATTAGATATCACCCGTACTGCCAGAGGAACTATAAATTATAGGTACATCCATGCACTGGCGAACTTGATAGATAATATCCCTGAGATGTATGATGACACCTTCAGGTATACAGGGAGGGAGTTACAAGCCTACAAGAAGGAATTGATCCAGCACAGAATGGTCCTTAATTACATTACGGCTATGACAGGTGGGTACTGTGTTACCCTGGCAACTCAATATGGCGTGAAGTGCTGTACGTATATTACGAATAGCACTGGTGACCCCACGGAGATCATTGATCAAAAGATGGATGAGATCTTGCAGTTGAAGTGTGAGTTCAAGAGGATATACAACCTTACCTTGACGGCTGTGAGTAATGAACTGACCGTCTGGGTCTCATGGTTGGACCCACGCATGTGGTTCTCAGGATTAGGAGAGTGGGCACAGAATGTTATTATGAGTGTGGGAAAGTTTCTCCTTTGTATCCTGGGAGTCATCATAATTATTGGTTTGATATTCAGGTGTGTTCGAATATTGACGCGGCGCAAGCACGGCACAAATTTGATGAGTCTAAGGAGCGAGGCCGTTGTTACAGCAGCAGATTTGATTTATGATCCATCCGTAGAGACAGTGTTATGATAAGGATTGTAAATGAATTTCATGGCCTGTTTCACCATTTCTCTCTGTTTCCCCCTCTACCCAGAAACATCCAACTGGAAAAGACGTCATCCATACCCAGTGTTATGTGAATGTATTTTTATATATGTGTCTTACCTTCATCACTGCAACCCTCAGTTAATAACACACATAGTCAACAGGTGTTATCCACATATACTAGCACTCACATATAATCCCCCTCCATGTATCATCAGATAAATGTGCTCCCCATTTGTTGGTATTAGAAGCCGAAAAGGTGAGGGTCAAAAGCCCTTGCCCGAAAGGAGCTCGGTAGTGTTTGTTTTCCCAAGTACAGACCCTTAATACAGGATAAGAAGGATAAGCTTACTTAGAACATATACGGCACAGTGATACATGCCCCTCAGACATTGATTCATACATACATGCTTTTTTACTATCCCACTAGGCTATACATTTCCTACCTACAACTCTCCCCCGATCATCTGAACTTTGTATATATTGTATATGTAATATTTTCTGTTTAGTAGTTAAGTGTGGCAGTTATTGATTACTGCCAAAGGGTGGACTATCGAAGTCTAAAATATTGCAGCCATACGCACCAAGTACAAACACCACACAGATGGTCTCCGTGCGTGTACTTGTTCTGCCGTGCGTGCACATACTCGCAGGTTGCGTATAACCGCTCACGCGGTGGTGCGTATTAGCGCGTGGTATGAGTAATTACGGTAGCATTTGTATTTGCATGGAAAAGCCACAAGGACACATTTCATATTTAATCCACATAGTGCACGATTTACACATAACCTACATGCACCACACCAGCAAATTATACTTGCTTGAAAGGTACAATAACAAAGGAATTCACCTTTACATGATATGAGGGGACAGAATTATGTTAGGAGGTGGTGTTTGGTATCCAGCAGTGCAGTATATTAAGAGCAATATTCCGGTAGCAGTTTGCAGAAGATAGCACGCTCCTGCGCATATCTATCTATGCGCAGGAACAGAATATTAATATTACACTGTATTTACTGTACTTTGATATTCGGCGGGAACCCAGTGGAGACTATCTGCAAGTGCACCTGAACCAGGCATTGCCCACCTATTCAAACCGACCTATGACCCCTCCTGTACTGTAAATGACCAGCCCGTTGACCTACGGGTGAAGAGATTACAGTTTCTATTGTATCATGAAATGGAGAAAAGTATAAAAAGCCAAGCTGCCTGGCCGGTCTCACATTCTCTGAAAGTCATCTATCTTGATTGACCGAGGACCAGGACCGGGTGGCACTTGCGAACAACCGTATGTATCATTGATTGTAGCCTGTATCTCTTATTGTGAATTGTATTACTATTGTAACCCACTGCTAGTAAATAACTGTTGGTAGGTCGGATCCCAACTTATTTAAATACAATTGGTGTTGTGTCCCTTTCCTGCTAAGGTTTAAGGTGTATTTCAGCCACACGTGTGGCTGCATTGTGCTTACAGCGTGTCGGTGTGTGTACGCAAAGTGCGTACATGGTACGGGCCTGTGTACGCTAACTGGGTAAAAAGTACGTAGGTTAAGGATTACATCCAGCAGCCGCAGTGGCTAAGGTTTTAGTGTAAAAGGTATAGCTTTTCTGTCCTGTATGTTAATCAACTTCATGAAGACCTACAAGACAAGGCACCCAGATCTGACACCCATCTAGCAGAGGCAATAGCCAGCAGAAACAACACCTTAAGCGAAAGCCACTTAAGGTCTGAAGATTCAAGAGGCTCAAACGGAGACCCTTGCAACGCCTCCAAAACCACGACAAGTCCCATGGGGCCACAGGCGGGATATAAGGAGGCTGAATCCGCAACACACCCTGAGTGAATGTATGTACATCAGGTAAGGTCGCAATTTTTCTGTGGAACCAAACCGACAAGGCAGAAATATGAACCATGATGGAGGCCAGACAAAGGCTTAAGTCCAGGCCCTGTTGTAGAAAGGCCAAAAGTTTGGCCATGCTAAACATGTAAGCGTTATGACTGTTAGATGCACAGCAAGCGAAGTAAGAATTCCAGACCCTATGGTAAATCCGAGCAGAAGCCGGTTTTTGGGCCTTCAACATGGTTTGAATGACTGCCTCAGAAAAACCCTTGGCCCTCAAGACGGAAGCTTCAAGAGCCATGCCGTCAAAGCCAACCGGGCTAAATCCTGATATACACAGGGGCCCTGAACAAGGAGATCTGGGCGCTGCGGAAGTAGAAGGGGACGCTCTATCGAGAGACCCTGAAGGTCTGAGAACCAATGCCGTCTGGGCCACACTGGAGCGATCAGAAGTAGGATACCTTCTTCTTGCTTGAACTTCCTTATTACTCTGGGCAGGAGTGACACTGGAGGGAACACGTATGGCAGCCGAAAGTTTCATGGAATTGCCAGTGCATCCAGGAATGCTGCATGAGGATCCCTTGTTCTTGCTACGAAGACCAGAACCTTGTGATTGTGTTGAGATGCCATCAGGTCCACATCTGGAAGGCCCCACTTGTCCACTTTGGATGGAGGTTCCACTCTCCGATGTGTACGCCCTGATGACTGAGAAAATCTGCTTCCCAGTTTAGGTTCCCCGGAATGAACACTGCCGATATGGCTGGCAGATGGCGTTCTGCCCACTGAAGAATCCTTAATACTTCCCTCATGCGGCTTCGAGTGCCGCCTTGATGATTGATGTACGCCACCGTGGTAGCATTGTCCGATTGTACTTGAACAGGTCTGTTATGTATTAAATGCTGGGCCAAGTTCAATGAGTTGAATACCGCATGCAATTCCAGAATGTTTATCAGGAGGAGAGACTCCTCCTTGGTCCACCGACCCTGAAGGGAGTGTTGCTCCAACACCGCGCCCCAACCCCTCAGACTGGCATCCGTCGTCAGAAGGACCCAGTTGGAGATCCAAAAGGGATGACCCCTGCTCAATCTTTGGTCCTGAAGCCACCAGCTCCGTGACAGATCCAGATGGCGTAGGAGAATTTCTGGGGAATTTGCCAGAATCAACAAGTCGTCCAGGTACGGTAGGCTCCTGACCCCTTGACAGTGGAGTACGGCAGTCATTACCGCCATGACCTTGGTGAAGATGCGCGGAGCCGTGGTCAAACCAAAAGGTAACGCCCGAAATTGGTAATGGAGGTTGCCAACTGCAAACATAAGGTAATGCTGATGCGACACTGCAATGGGAATATACAGGTAAGCATCTTGAATGTCCAGGGAGACGATATAATCCCCAGGTTCCATTGCCAGAACAATAGAGCGAAGATTTTCTATACGAAACTTGGAGACCCTCACAAACTTGTTCAAGGACTTGAGGTTGAGAATGGGCCGGGAGGACCCATTCTGTTTCGGGACTAGGAACAGCGGTGAATAGTACCCCTTGCCTCTCTGAGCCAGAGGCACCTGTACTACCACTCCTGTGTTCAGGAGGGACTGTACCACCGAATGAAGAGTTTTTTCCTTCACCTGATCCGAAGGGACGTCTGTCAGGCAAAATCGATGAGGGTGACGATTCTTGAAGGATACGGCGTAACCTTGAGTGACGACTTCCCGTACCCAGGCATCGGAAGTGGTCTTCAACCATTCCTGGGAAACCCTAGAAGTCGGCCCTTCACCCTGGGATCCCCCAGAGGGAGGCCCACCCCGTCATGCAGCAGGCTTGTCAGTTTTGGCAGCAAGCTGACGGGCAGCCCAGGCCCATTTGGGTTTGGGCTTATTGGGTTTGGAAGTGCGAATCTGTTTTGGGTATGCCTGACCTTTTGCTTTCCCTGAAGGACGAAAGGAGCGAAAGGGAGTACTCTTAGTCTTCAGCACCGAAGGAGCAGTACTAGGTAGATATGCTGTTTTAGCAGAAGCTAAGCCAGCCACTATCTTGTCGAGGTCTTCTCCGAAAAGAATGTCTCCCTTGAAAGGGAGTACCTTCAGGGTTTTCTTAGAGTCCATGTCCACAGACCAGGACCGTAGCCAGAGAATCCGGCAAGCCAAAATGGACCAGAAAACAGGCATCAGAAGCCACCTCCTTAATGTAATGAGATGCTGTGACAATATATGACAAGCATTGTCTAGCATGATCAGAAGCATCGGATGGCAACTCTGCCTCCAGCTCCTGAGCCCACGCTTTCACAACTTCTGCAGCCCATGTCGCTGCAATGGTGGGCCTATGCGTAGCACCGGTTAGGGCATAAATTGCCTTTAAACAACCCTCCACACGCGTATCCGTCGGCTCTCTCAGGGACGTGACAGTAGTTACAGGCAGAGCTGAGGATACCACCAGCCGCGCCACCTGCGAATCCACTGGCGGGGGTGTCTCCCAATTTTTACTTAGCTCCGCAGCAAGGGGGTAGCGAGACAGCATATTTTTGTGAGGCGTGCTTTCCTGGATTTCCCGAGGACTCCTGATGTATGTCCACTAAATGGTCAGAGTGAGGTAAAACTTGGTTAACCACTTTCTGACGTTTAAACCTGTCCGGTTTCTTAGGGGCAGCATCAGGTTCCAGGTCATCCTCAACTTGAAGAATGAGCCTACAACAAGTCAGGAACATCCACCTGTGAAACAGCTTCCCCATCAGAAACATTGGGATCAGAATCTGTGGGGTCACTATAAACGCCATCCTCATCAGATGAGGTGTCTGGGACGTTGGTGGATTGTGACGAAGTAATTGCCCGCTTAGAGGACCCCTTGGTCTTAGGCGGGCGAGGGTTAGACCACTGAGCCGTCAGTGATTGGTTCAATTGCTGTAACTGATTGGACAGTTGATCTGCCCACGGCAAGTTAACCGCGGGGACTATAAGCGGTTGTACCAGCACAGGAAGTCCCATAGGGGGCGTTAATCTAGTTACCAGCATATTTTCAATAGTGTGGAGAAGGTAGCCCAAGGTGGGTCATTTTGCACCCCTGTTGCTGCAGTCCCACTGGGGGGTAAGAAACCCCCAGAACCTGAACCCTCAGCTGCTATGTTATCCTCAAATGTGTCTGCAGCGTCAACCACGCAATGTGGGATCAACCCCAGCACCGTTGCCCTTTGTAGCTGACATAATCACAAGCTCAATGCAAGGCAACACAGTACAATATCAGCAGCACAGTACCTGACAAGAGCCCCCTGTACAGTGTATTGCAGCACAAACAGGGAATTCAACATGGTGACTAAAACTCACAGAGAAAAATACACACTGAGTATATCCTGTGAACTGCCTATATTATGACAAACCTGACACACTTAGCCCCCTCAGGTTATACAATATAGGGATAGCAATCTGAGTGAGAAAGACGAAATGGAGGTCACACAGCAGCTATATGCACACACACAGAGTCACAGTTTATACAATGTAGAAATTATGACAATAAAACTGCACTGGACTAGCAAAACATAGTAGTACTAAGCAGGGGTGTATCTTCCTATTGGCCAGGATGGCACTTGCCAGGGGCGCCGGCCAAAGGGAGGGGGCACCGCACAGCAGTGCCATCCGCGCCAGCGGGTAGAATGACATAGTAGTTCTCACTGAGTACATCCCTTAGCAGTGCTCATCCACTGCCAGACTCTCAGAAGCGTATTGCACTCTGACACTCTCTGTTAATATAGCCGGGGAGCGGGGCACTTCCAGGTGTTGGTAGGGGTGAGGCACCTCCTCTTCCTCATCCCCTCCCCTTCTCATTGGTCCCACGTGGTCTGTCACCAAACACCAGCCACTACAATCAGCAGTGCAGCATGAGCATACCTGTACATTTTCTGCGGTACCGTAACTGCACTGCATGGTCTATTCTGGCAGTCTGGATAACAGGTTACAAAGAGCTCTGCATGGAGAGGTATCTAGACAGTGACTGCCTGTCCAGCTGTGTTGAGACTACAAGTCCCAACACACCTTGTCAACTGGATTTGCTGGGACATGTAGTGCCATCACACCTAGAGAAGGGTTTTTAACTGTATGTATGTGTGCAAATATCCCCTCGGTGTTCCTGTCTGCACCCTCCTAGTAATTCCCCCTCAGTGTCCCTGCCCACATCATCCCTGTAACTGCCCCCTCAGTGACCCTGCCCTTACACTCCTGTAATTCCCTCTCAGTGTCCCTGCCCGCACCCTTCCCATAATTCCCCCTCAGTCTCCCTGCCCGCACCCTCCCCGTAATTACCTCTCAGTGTCCCTACCCGCACCCTTACCGTAATTCCCCCCTCGGTGCCCCTGCCTGCACACTCCTCGTAATACCCCCTCACTCTCCCTGCCTGCACCCTCCCCGTAATTCCATCTCAGTGTTTCTGCCCACACCCTCCTCGTAATTCCTCCTCAGTGTCCCTGCCTGCACCCTCCCTGTAATTCTTCCTCAGTATTCCTGACCTCAGCCTCCCTGTGACTCCCCCCTCAGTGTCCCTGCCCACACCCTCCTGTAATTCAACCTCAGTATTCCTGCCCGTACCCTCCCCGTAATTCCCCCTCAGTGTCCCTGCCCACACACTCCTGTAATTCCCCCTCAGTGTCCCTGCCCACACCCTCCCTGTAATTGCCCCTCAGTGTCCCTGACCTCAGCCTCCCTGTAAGCCCTCCATCTCATTGTACCTACTTGCACCCTCTCTGTAATTCTCCCTCAGTGTCCCTGACCTCAGCCTATCTGAAACTGTAACCCCCCCCCCCTCTTTGTCTCTGGGTGGGGGAGGTGGGGGGGGGGGGGGGGGCAGTTCCTTACTTTGCCAGGGGAGATCTGACCCCTAGATACACCCCTGGTACTAAGTATAGCTATACACTTAATAGATATAACAATGCACAGTAAAGACTGGATGTATATCACAGGGTACTTGTACTAAATAACCCTGACTAAATACACTTTTTCTTAACTAACACTGTCAGCGGACATGTAGAATACTTAAATGTCCTGTAAAATGCACAGCGCTGACAGGCAGGCGGCTTTACAGAGGAGGATTTGCCCAAACAGTCCCAGGATCAGCTCTGCCTGCTATAATGGCGCCCAAATGCTGACAGGGAGTGAGGGAGAGATATATGCAGCTCCTGGGCTGCTAGACTTCACAACCGGGTATTGGGGGCAGAAATAAACGGTTTTATGAGAGAAAACCGACCTGTGCCCATGCCCTGGTGGTCTAGTGGGGTCCCTGTACTACAACAGTGTCCACGCCAGCGCGGCCTGTCTCCCACTGGCCACGCGGGATCACGATTTAAAGCGGGTCCTGCCGAGGGGACCCCTTACCTCCTCCCTGAATGTGGCCACGTGATCCAGGAGAACAGCGGTCGTGTGAAGAAAACCGGAGCCTCCGCTGTAGGTACCTGGCAACCAGGGCGTGGAAGTGCACAGCGCCGCTGGGGGAGGTGATGGAGCTGCAGCAGGAGATGTCTGACTGACATCTTACACAGTCAGTGTCTCTGCTGCAGCCCTTGAAGTCTTCAATTTTCTTTAAAAGCTTCTTCTCAGGGCTGCAGGAATAGCCCCCCTGTTGTATGCCTGCTTACTGCATGGCACCAACTACAAAACTGAGCTCCTGTGGACGGAGGTGGGGTTATAGAGGAGGCGGCGCTATGCATCTTGGGAAGAAGGTCAAAGCTTTGAGCCTGTTGGTGCTGTCAAAGTAAAAAAGATTATATATAGAAAACATACAAACTCCACACTGATGAGTCGCTGTGCGTGCGAATACATGCAGCGTGCACAGCGATATATGGTAGCATACACATTCACACAGACAAGCCACAAAGATATATTTAACACATGTTTCATACCACACATAAATTAAACATGTCAAGCACCAGACATTATAATGTTTTAAATTATATAATGGAGTATAACATCGTGTATATGTATTAATGGAATAATAAGATAAGATCAACATGTCATGCTTGGTGTCAAAGTAATCAGAGGAATGAGTGTGTTGGTTTGATACCTGTGATTAGGTTGTAGCACATTACAATGAGTAGTTACGATTGAATGTATGAATATGAAGCCACAATTCTAATGAGAACAAAGGAAAGCAGATGGACAGGAAACCAGTGGCCAACCCCTATGATGTCTTCTTCAAGGCTGGACGTTGCTTGCACATGAACTGACCAATGACACATTATGAATGAGAAAGTTCCCTCCCCTGGATCAATAACAGAAGACTCAGTCCCAGGCCTGTACTCCCCCAATATACACAGTGTATAGGTGATTGCAGACACACAAGAAGCTATTTTGCTGGTTGCTAGTCCAATTGCTGTTGTACGCTGTTATGGAACGGAGTGTGCATTGAGGGACAGGGTAATGTATGCTGGCTGTAATGGATTCTTTTGTAACTATCTGCTTCCTGTGTAATTGTAAATCTGTAACCATATATATACTGTACATGTGATATATTGTATACATATCCTTTTTAATATCAAATATATACATCACTGAGCGTTTGAACTCAGACAATGTGTGCGAGTGCTTGTTTTCTTTTAAGGGATATAGGGGGTAATTCCAAGTTGATCGCAGCAGGATTTTTGATAGCAATTGGGCAAAACCATGTACACTGCAGGGGAGGCAGATATAACATGTGTAGAGGGAGTAAGATTTGAGTGGGTTATTTTGTTTCTGTGCAGAGTAAATACTGGCTGCTTTATTTTTACACTGCAATTTAGATTGCAGATTGAACTCACCACACCCAAATCTAACTCTCTCTGCACATGTTATATCTGCCTCCCCTGCAGTGCACATGGTTTTGCCCAACTGCTAAATAATTTCCTGCTGCGATCAACTTGGAATTACCCCCATAGTGTTTGCGACATACAGCACACTTTTATAGTATATGGTAATAAGATGCGCTTTGCGTCCGCAACATATATTATCGCTGGCATTGTAAATATTTATTAGAAATAATCAAAACTTAACAGTGCCTCAGATCAAGATCCTACTCTACACCCCAATGTCATTCCCTGTGGAGCCCAGTGTACCCAGCAGCAGAAAAGTATATCTTGTGAAATACCTATATTAAATAATAACCCTGACGCACTTAGCCCCCCTCAGGGTACAGAATATAGGGATAGCAATCTGAGTGAGATACACGGAATGGAAATCACGCAGCAGCTATATGCACACACACACAGTCACATGTACAATGCAGAAATTATGACAAGCAATAAAACTGCACTGGACTAGCTATACTAAGTAACACTAAGTAAAGCTATGCAGATCAATAGATATATCAATGCACAGTAAAGACTGGATGTATATAACAGGGTACTTGTACTACATAACCCTGAAGCAATGCACTGTTTCATAACTAACACTGTCAACAGACATGTAGAATACTTAGGTGTCCTGTAAAATGCACAGTGCTGACATGCAGGCAGTTTTTCAGAGGAGGCTTTGCCCAAACAGTCCCAGGGTCAGCACAGCATGTGAAGATGAAGCCCAAACGCTGACAGGGAGTGAGTGAGGGAGAGAGAGAGAGAGAGAGAGAGAGAGAGAGAGATGCAGCTTCAGGGCGGGAACATTTACTCTAAATGGTACCCTGGGGCTGGGGGAGGGGCTACAGGTCAGAGCCTTATCCCCTTGCTGGACTTCACCACCGGGTATTGTGGGCCACATGTAAATGTTTTTTAGCTAAACCAACCTGTGCCCCTGCCTGGTGGTCTACTGAGGTCCCTGTACTGCCAGTGTCCACACCGGCCAAGCCGGATCGCATTTTCCAGTGGGTCCGGCCTGGGGGACCCTCTTACAACCTCCCTGAGTGCGGCCACGCGATCCCGGAGAGCTGCGGCTGGTGTGTGTGCCTGACAAAGAGAACCGGAGCCTCTGCTGTAAGTACCTGGCAAACCAGGGACACGGGAGTATACAGCACCGCTGGGGGAAGTGATGGCGCTGCAGCAGGATATGTCAGACTGATATCTAGCACATATAGTGCCTCTGCTGCAGCCCTTGAAGTCTTCTATTTTCACTTTAAAAAGCTCTTCTGAGGTCTGCTGGAGCAGCCCTGCCTGTTAGCTGCCTGCACAGCAGGCACCAACTTACAAACTGAGATCCTGTGCACGGAGGCGGGGTTATAGAGGAGGCGGCGCTGAGCATCTTGGGAACCGTCAAAGCTTTAGCCTTTTGGTGCCTCGGATCAAGATCCTACTCTACACCTCCCGATGTTATTCCCTGTGGAACCCAGTGTACCCCGCTGCAGAAAAAAGTTTTTTTTCATAATATATTGCATAGGTGACCCATATTTACGATACAAGTTATAAAAAATTGTACATCAATATGACATTACTGCCCATGGCACACCCACTCGTTTGACGGTGAACTGACGCTCACATGGAGTTATTTTTTATTTGACCGAAAGTTTTACCATCAAACGAGTGGGTATGCCATGGACAGTAATGTCTCTCCGTCCTTTGCAAATGATTTTATGCTGCTGGAGGAACAATTAATGTTTTTTTACTAATCCTGAATTTTACATTTTACACTACTCACATAAATGATGTGTTTATATTGTGGACTAGCGGAAAGGAAAGATTTGATGCATTTATCTCTGTTATCAATAACAGAGATTCACCCATTAGGGTCACAGCCCAGAATGACATGAATATGTTGAATTATTTGGATGTCAATGTATCTATTCGCAATAATAGGATACAAACTGGGGTTTATCATAAACCCACTGATAAGAACACCCTATTACGCCATAATAGTCACCATCCGGCAGCCCTGAAAAGGGGATTACCCAAATCGTAGAATATTACAACAGCTAGGATTACCAGTGACCCTGCTGAACTTGAAGGGGCACTTTCAGAAGTGACAGCATTCTTCAAGGATAGAGGCTACAGCCGCAACATGCTACAAGCATGAAAACCCGAGGTAGCACAGGTGAGTAGGGATGATTTACTGAGCCAGAAACCAAGGAGTAACCAACAGGTTCTACCCTTTGTCACTAAATATTACACCTCAAGTCCAGTCGTTCCGAAAGCCCTTAAGGCCCTATGGCCGATTGTTACAACAGATAGGAACTTGTCCTTCCGTAACAAAAAATCCATAGTTTGTCATACCAGAAGTAAAAGTATCAAGGATTTAATTGTACATTCTGACATTACGGGTTTTGATAATATACTGTACCATCTACAACTTTTTTTTTATCAAGATCCCCTGGTTTCTACAGATGCCTTGGGTGTGAAACGTGTAAATACATGACCACAGGTTCATCCTTTGTTTTGAGTTCATCTGGTAAATCTTACAACATAAGGCATGTTCTCACTTGCACTACCACTTTTATAGTTTACTTAATTACATGTCCATGTAATTTTCAATATGTAGGTAAAACTGCGGAATGCTCGGGAACGTTTTGCCATACACAGGTCTGCAGTGAAATCGGCTCTTATTGGCAAACCATCTGACCAAACTGTAGTCAACGTGGCCACTCTCTCAATGACTTACGCTTCCAGATCATCGATCACATCCCCGGGAGTATGAGAGGAGGGGATAGGGCAGGAGCATTGCTGAGGCTAGATGGATGTTCAACCTGGGTACCGGGAGACCTAATGGCCTGAATAATAAAATTCAATGGAATGCTTTTTTGAGATATTGTAAAAGTATGGCCCTGTGCATATCTAGAGAGGTAGTTGTGCTCCAATATGTAAATTTCCAGTTAGGCACTGATTGGCTGGTGTTTTATCACCTTGCACTTATCACTGCTTTATTACCTCTCCCGGCTTAATACATCCGCCCCTCAATGTCTTCCAGTGCCACTGATTCATCTCCTATATAATAGCCCAGATCTAATGCTGGGCAGAGTCACAGTCACAGATCTGGCCAATTATATAGAAGATGGGTAAATGAACAACCAGCCCAGAATTCACTTTCTCTGGTGTCCCAGCATGGCTGCAGGCACGGGGGGCTGAGGCACAGCACTCTCCCTGGCCAGCGGTCTGCCCGGGGCACAGCTCTCCAGGCGCAGCCTCTCTCTGTGCACCATGCTGCATGGGGGACTGCTCAGCTGCGTGACCCGGGGATCGGGAACCAGTGCCAGCCCGCTCACCCCGCCGCACACCTCACCAGCACCACCATCATGTATTCTGCTCAGAGCTGGAATAAGGGGGGTGACCAGGGGACACAGTACCCCAGGACCCCTTGTCCTGGGGTACTGTGTGAGTGCGCATATTCGCACTTTGCGTAATAGAGCTTCTACGGCCGTGCGCTTTGGCGCGTGGTATGCGCATTTACGGTAGGGTTTGTGAGCGTGTAGCGGGCGACTCGATCATAGCATATTTAACCCATATAGTGTGTTTTATAGTTAATATTCCTCTAGACAACGTCAGCAAGTATGTTTAGTTTAAACGGTTCATGGACAGAGGGATTCCTCTTTGCATGATAGGAAGGATCAGATAAAGGTTGAAAGGTGGTGTCTAGTATCCAGCTGTAGGGTATTTTAAGGGTAACATTTCGGTGTTAGTTAGGAAAAGATTGCTCGCTCCTGCGTATAGTTATGTACAAAAGAAGTTTATGGACATTAATTGTATTTTGCTGTTTATTACACATGCGGGGGGAATCCAGAGGATACCACCCACTACAGCAGTTGGGGAAAGACACAGCACACCTGTTCAAATCTACCTATGACCTTTGTTATAATGCAGAGACACATTCCTGTGTCCAATGAACAATGAGATTATAGGGGCCATTGTATTGTGAATGTATGCTGTGTATATAAAGACCACCATTGCTGGGCCAGTCACTTACTCTCTCTAAAGGCTTTCTCATTGAATGTTGAGGACTGGAATCCAGGACGCGCTTGAGAATCATCCCCACATGTGTATATTTCTCTGTAGCCATGTTGTTAGCCATGTTGTTATCCATATTGTTTGCCATTTGTTCTCATTCTGTTTGCACGTGTTTACGATCATTCGCTGTTGTTCATATTAATCTTTGTTATTCTGTTTAGATTTCTATGTTAGTTTGTAGTGTATAACCTGTACTGTTTTCCCCTTTTTACTCTAAATCATCCACGAAGGTGTTAGAGCCGGAGTGGTTTTTAAATCCAAATAAGGTCTTGCGTTTTCACTATTTACTACAAAGGGTTTTTCTTAGCGTCTCAATCGCTGAAACAGCTTACACATTATCAAGGTTAATAAGCGTTACATCATTGTAGTATTCGATTACTAAGGTTTAGAGTATAAGCATATCCTTACTGTGTGTTGTTAATAAGGTTTACTGTGTATCATTCTGTGAGCGTCTGCGCCGCTCGTGTCTCACTCTCACGGCGTAGCGTCTGCTACGCTAAGTGCGTACCCTACGGTACTCAGTGCGCCAATAGCGTACTTAGTCCGCAATAGTATATAGCTTATGTTTAAAGGTAATATTTGACATTGTCAATTGGTGAGCATCGTCCGGGGCTCCTCATACCCGCAACCTAGCAGGACAAGGCAGACTTTATCTATCAGCAAAGGGAGGGAAGGTATGAAGGTATCCCCTGTTAACCCTTTCACGGTCAGGTGGATACATTGGTGCTGATTAGATAAGCGTCTGCTCCGCTTGGTTTGTAGGGATGTTGGTGGGATCTGGGATCCGGAAGGTAAGAACGCAAAGCTATTTTTAAAGTTTGTGAATTTCTGAATACAAGCATACACCTGTACTCTGCATATCTGATTATATTGTTGCAAAACAAGGTTCAAATGAGTCATATTGTGTTTGATTCAGATTGGATTGCTTATCCGTTTAAGTAGGTTTAAAAGTATATTTAAAAGTTGCTGCAAAAGCCTTGATATAGTGTTGTTGTTTTTTTAAACTCAGGCCTAAAATAACTTCAGGGGCTTGCATGGTGATTTTTTTTGTGACAAAGGAAGCCGCATGGTCTGTCCTCCATTTTGTGTAACCCTCATGGATGTGGAAGGGGGAGGAGCAGCGGCCATTTTTGGAAGGTCAATTTTTTTCTAAATAGCTGATTTTCAGTCTGCTCAGGAATAATCAGCCGTCCTTGGTCAAAAAGAAATCACCATTTATGAGTTACCAATGCATTTACTTAACCCATGCCATAGTCAATTACAAATAGATTCAGATGGGGATTAATAAAAGTTAATAGTAAGATGAATATTTGATGTAAGAATGACACAGATATAAAACAAAGTTTTTTTTTCTTCTTTACCTCCACGATTCTGTTAAACTCTGCTTGTTGTAAGATAAGCCATTGAAATGCAAATTAACCTGTGCAACAGCTTTTTTTCCTGGCAGTGAAAGGCCACCTTCACAGACAGTCAAAGGCACATTCATATGCAAATTAGAGGAGTGAATGGGTCTCGGGAAATAGTACTTAGATATAATATTATAATTATGTGTGTGTGTTTATATCAATGTATGTTCTGGAAGTGCCGCTATTTAATACATTAATTCATGAAAAACCCTATATATATACTTTTTAAACATATAAACCATTCGTTTTAACTGTAGATGTGCCCCAAATAACACCCATAGCCTGCTGTGATGATTAATAAGTACCATTATGTGTGTATTTTGGTGAGACTTTGAGATTAAATCACATGACCATCTGTGATGTCACTACTCCATACCCAGTATGTAAGGGTATAAATAGGCTTAAGGAATCATTCTGTCCCTACCCTTTGAAGAAGTCATATGTGACGAAACGCGTTGGGCTCCCTGCACTGACCCCCTGCCTATTTTTAAGCTAAGTCTTATCTCCTACCTTATATTTATTCATATATATTTTTATACTTTTTTTGAAAATTTGTACTTTTATCTATTAAGTTTTATATCTTAATAAATTTGAATATTTTTATATATATATTTTTTGGCTGATAAATTTTAGGATCTTTTAATATACATTTTCAAACAACACAAGTCGCCGGTACCCCTATCTCCCACTTCTTCCACAATTTTTAGCATTGCTTCACCAGCATTGCATCTTTAGGGGGTGGCAGACACCTTAAAAAAGGTTATGTGTGTTTTTTAAATGTTTTTACAGTTTTTCTCTTTTTATAAAATATTTTAACGGAATATTGGAATCTATCCCACAAGTGGCGCTGTATATATATTTTTCTCCAACGTTAACTGCTTCCTGGTGTGTTTATACTAGCAGCCTGGTGTGATAACTATCCATTACAAACTAGAATGTTTGGAACTAATGACCGCACAACTAAGAGAAATGATTTATGCCAAAAAATATTTAATGAAAATATACCAACAGAGGCCCCAACACCATCACAGGACCTAGATGATATGTTCTGGGGCATAGAGAAACTCCTTATCAAGGAAGTAAAGACCTGGTGGGATATCAAAGGACTAGAACACTATGTTACAGTAAATAGAGTACCCAGAGGTTTGAGACTTCTCAAACAACCAACGTTTGGCACCTCGGACACAGAATTTGTAGAGGAATGGGACTCCATTTTGCATAAGTGTTCAATAGATCTTATGAAACTTCTCATCAGAAAAAAGAAAGATGCCTTGGTAGAACTGGAGGTAGAAATAAAGGCGAAAGACTCCGAAATGAGCAGCTATAAGGAAAAGGAGGACTATATCATTAACGAAAAAGTACTCAAGAAGAAACTAGAACATATTGAAGGGGTGGTCATAAAAGGGAAGGAGAAGAAATTTCTTCGGGACAAGAATGATTACAACCAAGGGCGTATGAAAAACTGGAGCAGATTCAAGGCTCAAGAAAATCACAGCAAAGACGTGGGGAGATACCAATGGAAGATGGTACCAAATAAAGGGAGAAAAAACAGAACCAATAGTGAAGACTCTCCATCAAACCCAAATTTAAGAATGGCTAATAGATTCTCAGCCTTACAAAGAAGAGACTCTACAGGGGATCAGGATTTTTTATCGGTGAGAACGGGCGCACGAACAAAGGACATGGTAAGAGGCATTGTGAGAGAGGACAGCAGGCATGCATCACCCATGAAAAAACGACAGCTAGAAGAAGAGGAAAACGGGGCGGTAGGAGGGAGAGACCTAAAAAGAAGGAATCTACATTGATCAAACCACAAGAAAAAGGTATTTTCAATCTATCACAGCACGTTTTAACAGATCCAGAAATTCAACTCCTGAGCAAGGGACTATCATTTGCACCAACAAGTAGCTTAAACAAATTTGAGACCTTCATCGACTTAAACAAGTTTGTGAGAAAATTGACTCTAAAAAGACATTTTTTGAGGAAAGAGGATGCCATAATAAGCAATTACGAGGCAAAATCAAAATCAGGGTTAAAACCCAAATCGAAGTATTATCCGTTGGAGTCAAAGGGGAGTAACATCAGCCTTTTTTATGATATGGTAAAGAAAGACCTGTGCGATACAGAACTGAAACCACCCAGGAAAAAAATATGAAGAACTGTGAATATGAAGCCTTGAAGAAGTTACAAAGAAATAAAAATGTAATCATCAAGCAAGCTGACAAAGGGGGGGGATTGGTTGTAATGGACTATGACCTTTATACAAAGGAAGCATTGAGATTATTGGGAGATAGAAATTCATACACACCACTTAAGGAGGATCCTCAGGTAAAATTTGTGGAAGAATTGAGGACCATACTTCTATACGGCTTACGAAATGAAGTGCTAACAAAGGAAGAATACCAATATCTCATGCAATCCAATCCCATAACCCCCATTTTTTACTTTCTGCCAAAAATACATAAATCCCTGACCAACCCGCCCGGTAGACCTATAGTGGCGGGTATTGGCTCTTTGACTTCAAATTTATCCGAATACGTAGACAAGTTTTTAAAGAATTATGTGAAAGATTTGCCATCATATCTTAAAGATACGACATCAGTACTTAATATACTAAAAACAGTGAAATGGAAGGACACATATATCTGGGCGACGGTGGATGTCCAATCTTTGTACACATGCATTGAACACTCAAAAGGAATCGCCGCATGTAGAGACTACCTAGATAAAGATCCATCGTTGACTCCCATTCACCGAAGTTTTATTTGCGAACTTATGCATTTTATCCTCAGCCACAACTATTTTAAGTTTTTAAATCAATTTTACTTACAATGCTGTGGCACAGCTATGGGGACTATTTTTGCCCCAAGTTTTGCAAATCTTTTTATGGGTTGTTGGGAAGAAACACATGTCTACAATTCGGTCGTTTTTAATGAGAAAGTGGTCTTTTATAAACGTTACATCGACGATATTTTAATTATTTGGGACGGCACTTCTGAATCTTTTAATGAATTTTTAGCAGTGTTGGGAAATAACAACATGAACTTGACATTTACCGCAAACACCAACAGTAGGTCAGTGGAGTACTTGGACTTGGTTTTAACAGGGGAATTTGGATGTGTTACCACCAGGAATTTCATTAAAGAGGTCGACACGAACAGCTATTTGCACTTCCGAAGTAACCATCTAGAAAAATGGAAGAGCAATATACCGGCCTCGCAGTTCTCAAGGATTAAGAGAAACTGCACAAGCACAAAAGACTGTGAAGATCAACTGGAGATATATAAGAGAAGATTCCAAGACAAAGAATACCCGGAGCCCATCTTGAATGAAGCAATGAAGAAGACAAGAAGTTTAAACAGAGATGACCTGCTGAGGTACAAACCGAGAGACGAAACGAAGGATGCAGTCGCGTTTATCACCACATTTAATCAACATGAGAGAATAATAAGGAATTCACTAAAGAAGCACTGGAACATCCTTCTGATGGATACAGTATTAAAAGATATCCTACCGCCCGAACCAACACTAGTTTTCAAAAAGTCAAGAAATTTGAAGGACTGCCTGGCACCCAGCATGATAAAGGAGAAACCTAATCAAAGGATCCCAATGCTTAAGTGCCTAGGATCTTATAAATGTGGGAAGTGTATTATTTGCAAATATTTACATAGGAACAGGAAAACTTTCTGTGATATGGAAAATAAAAAGGAATATACTATTAAACATTTCATGAACTGCAATACAACGTCCGTGATCTACCTGTTGGAATGTACCTGTGGGATGAAATACGTGGGCAAGACTAAGAGACCGTTGAAAATAAGGATTCAGGAGCATATCAGAAACATTAAAAATAAGGTCGAAAGCCACACGGTCTCCAGACATTTCACAACACACCATAATTCAAATCCTGAGGACCTTACGTTCAAGGCGATTGAACATGTGGACCTGGGTGAGAGAGGTGGTGATCTTGCAAACAAGCTCTCAAGACGCGAAATGTATTGGATTTTCCAGCTGGGAACACTGCAACCAACAGGCTTTAACGAAGGTTACGAGATTGCACCTTTCCTGTGAGGTGCAGTATCCTCATTTTTTATATAGTCCTGCATTCTTTTATATAGTCCTGCATTTTCACATTTTTAGTTCTCCCATTTATTTTAATAAACTAATCAAGCTAACCTGATCCCGAGTGTTATTGAGCGATCGGATCACCGGTGTAACGACGTCTCACACGTATGTACAGTCATACCACACTGGTACGCCCAACCCCGTCCGATTTTGGAAGCTAAGCAGTGTATTGGGCCTGACCAGTACCAGGGGAGGGGACTACCTGGGAAGATCAGGTACTGTAGTGAGTGACGATAGGACATCAAGCCACCTGGTGGGCGATCTACTAACACTCGGCACCCCTACGATTTAAAGGGTCCTTTGAAACAAACGAAAATGTTTTATGATCCTAATTAGCATTTTATATATCTAATTAATATATAATATATTCACGTGGTCCAACCCCCCCCCCCGAACCCTAGTTATACCTGAGATAGCCCATTTAAACTTTAAAAATATTATTTTAAAAATATTACTGTACTATTAATACTACTGTATTATAATTACAAGCATATACAATAGTAGCTTATGGGTTTTTTAATACTAATAATTCAATATTTTAATAATGACAAATGTTGCTTTATGATGGTAATAGAAACACCAAGATAAGGATCATTACCAAATCTTTTATCTCTTTTTTTCCATATGGAAACGTTACTATGGATACCTCATAATGAAATCAATATGGGTCTCCTGAAACCACATCAAAATGGCCACCGCAATTGCCTTGAACTCTATGGACTTGATATACACGAAAATGGCCGCCATGGAGGAGAGAAACACAGACTAAACACAGAGGAGACAAAACTGAATTGACATCGAAACCAGGTCCCGCCGCCGGCGCATGCGCAGACATGGAGAACGAGTCCCGCCGCCGGCGCATGCGCAAACACACGGACCGGGTCCCGCCGCCGGCGCATGCGCAGAAGCACACAGGAAGTGCGGCGCATGCGCAGAAGCATACAGGAAGTGGGGCGGAAGTGCCCTAAGTCATGTGACCCGCGGCCTCCGTCACCGGAAGTGTGGCGGAAGTGCCGCTATTTAATACATTAATTCATGAAAAACCCTATATATATACTTTTTAAACATATAAACCATTCGTTTTAACTGTAGATGTGCCCCAAATAACACCCATAGCCTGCTGTGATGATTAATAAGTACCATTATGTGTGTATTTTGGTGAGACTTTGAGATTAAATCACATGACCATCTGTGATGTCACTACTCCATACCCAGTATGTAAGGGTATAAATAGGCTTAAGGAATCATTCTGTCCCTACCCTTTGAAGAAGTCATATGTGACGAAACGCGTTGGGCTCCCTGCACTGACCCCCTGCCTATTTTTAAGCTAAGTCTTATCTCCTACCTTATATTTATTCATATATATTTTTATACTTTTTTTGAAAATTTGTACTTTTATCTATTAAGTTTTATATCTTAATAAATTTGAATATTTTTATATATATATTTTTTGGCTGATAAATTTTAGGATCTTTTAATATACATTTTCAAACAACACAAGTCGCCGGTACCCCTATCTCCCACTTCTTCCACAATTTTTAGCATTGCTTCACCAGCATTGCATCTTTAGGGGGTGGCAGACACCTTAAAAAAGGTTATGTGTGTTTTTTAAATGTTTTTACAGTTTTTCTCTTTTTATAAAATATTTTAACGGAATATTGGAATCTATCCCACAAGTGGCGCTGTATATATATTTTTCTCCAGGTTTAAAAGTATATTTAAAAGTTGCTGCAAAAGCCTTGATATAGTGTTGTTGTTTTTTTAAACTCAGGCCTAAAATAACTTCAGGGGCTTGCATGGTGATTTTTTTTGTGACAAAGGAAGCCGCATGGTCTGTCCTCCATTTTGTGTAACCCTCATGGATGTGGAAGGGGGAGGAGCAGCGGCCATTTTTGGAAGGTCAATTTTTTTCTAAATAGCTGATTTTCAGTCTGCTCAGGAATAATCAGCCATCCTTGGTCAAAAAGAAATCACCATTTATGAGTTACCAATGCATTTACTTAACCCATGCCATAGTCAATTACAAATAGATTCAGATGGGGATTAATAAAAGTTAATAGTAAGATGAATATTTGATGTAAGAATGACACAGATATAAAACAAAGTTTTTTTTTCTTCTTTACCTCCACGATTCTGTTAAACTCTGCTTGTTGTAAGATAAGCCATTGAAATGCAAATTAACCTGTGCAACAGCTTTTTTTCCTGGCAGTGAAAGGCCACCTTCACAGACAGTCAAAGGCACATTCATATGCAAATTAGAGGAGTGAATGGGTCTCGGGAAATAGTACTTAGATATAATATTATAATTATGTGTGTGTGTTTATATCAATGTATGTTCTGCAAGATAGCTATCCAATATGAATCATACTATTGGAAGCATTGATTACTAGATTAATTTAGACCTGTATTTTGTGTATTCTGCATATCTACTCGCTTGTTGCCATTAGCATTGATTATTAGATCTATTTTGACCCGTGCTGAAAAATTTGTTGCTATTTAGTTAAAAATACAGAAGTAATATTTAAGGGAGCACATGCAAGCGTGATTTGTGTAAAATAAAGATAGGGAATTTTCGCTGGTCTCTCAGGAAAATCCCTAGAGGTAGGGCCTGCAACGACTACGTGAGTCTGCTAAAAGAGGTGGATCCGTCATACTCGGAGCAGAAGAAGCTGGTGGAGGAGCTTGGAGAACTTCCACCGTAGACTTCTGTGTTTGGTGCATTTTAGGAAGTTTTTCTGTGTTAAAAAGGTCCACAATGGAAGCCAAGTGCACAACACAGGGACGTTTAGCAGTCAGGGTTCAGACTGAAGAGACTTGCAGACCCCGGGGTCTGTTTGGTTAGTAATGTGGGGGAAGTATGGTCCCCACACTGAGACCTTTTGTGATGAATGGACACGAATGACTGTGGGGGATAAAGCACCATTTCCTGGGATAGGTAGCTTTGACTCAGAGGTATTGCATAATCTAAGGCTTAGGATCTGTCTCATAAAATACCAAAAACAGAGGATCAGACACACAAACTGGTTACATTTATGGCAACGAGAGAGAGATATACAGAGGGAATTAGCTTACACAGCTGGTTCCAACACTAGCAGGAAACTGATAGCGACTGGAGAAACAATGGCTACAGAGAATGGCATACTGGTATATGATGATAATAGTGCACTTAATAAATGTATTAATGACAATAAGAGTAAACGTAATAAATGTATTAATGACGATAAGGGTAAAACTGATAAATGTATAAATTCTAACCCGTGCAAGTTGCACCCCATGTTAAACTCCCCTCAGGATTACAAGCAAGAAAGTGAGCCCAGCATGATGTCGGCACTTTCTCTAGCAGCCACCAGACAGAACACACAGGTGGGCACGGCCCAATCGGTAAAGGCAGTAGTAAAGCCCCCTAATGGAGGGTCAGGTGAGGTCGTGTCCACAGGTAAATACGGTATTGTACATTATGCACAGACAATTGCACCTCACATTGTAGATTCAACACAAGATGGTGTAATTGAACTAAATCCTGTCAGGGTGATCACAGTCCCCAATGGGTGGACTGACGCTCAGGGAGTCACTCCCATCAGAGACATTGCTATGCATTGTCCCTGGTCCCGGATGGAATTGAGGACAATTATGTCTGAATTTCCTGATCCCAGGAGAGATCTAGCCGCATGTCAGAGGTTTATTAAAGAACTAGGTAACGCCGCACAACCCACAAACAAAGATTGGCGAACAGTGCTACGAGTATGTTTACCTTCCAACATTGACCCTGCAAAATTTATTACTGATTGTAAATTAGACGCAGACGTACCTCTCACTGAGGAATACACTCAGGAGAATGTACGACAAATCAATCTGCAATTAGGAGTATAATTCCCAACTGTTGTCAAGTGGAACAAAATTTTCTCCATTAGACAAAAAGAAGGTGAAACTGCTTCTTATTATTTCCATCGAGCATTAGAGGAAATGGCTAGATGCACTGGAATCGCGGACATTGAGGAAAGTGTACATCATAGAGAAGTAGCGGTGTCCGTATTAATGGAAGGTTTAAAAGAAGTGTTGAGAACAAGGGTACAGACCACTCAACCAAACTGGAGAGGTATCTCAGTGGCTGCATTAAGGGAGTCCGCTATCGAGCATGACCATAATATCCAAAGAACCAGGGAAGCACAGGGAGAGCGGTTGATGGTGATGATCATCCAAGCACTAGAAGAGGTATCAAATCGACCAAAACCCCAGGCCCCTGGCACATGGAGGAAGCCAAGGGTTTGTTATCTGTGTAAAAGGGAAGGGCATTATGCCAGCAACTGTAACAGCACACATAAAGTCAGACATCCTAGACAAGAAAACGAGCATAGTTATGATAAATGTAATTGCGATCAGGGATCATATATGTAAAATTTTGGGCCGCACCTGTAGTCTACAGCCAGTGAAGTTGATTGTTAGCCTTGATAGTAAACCTGAGGTCACAGTTGATGTAATTGGTAGATCATATGTTGTAGATAAAAGGGCGGCCAGGTAAACTCTGTAATGTATTTTGTTTCCTTGTTTTTATCTCTGACGTTCACCAGCAGAACTACAGCTCAAACGACACATGTCTACTCTGTCTTTTCAGAGGTCTGCCCAACCCCAGTATGTCTTACCAGCATCGTTGTGTCTGGCCAAGAACAAAGGGTGAAGAGTGGAAATACTGGTGGGGGAAGACTGTGCAGAGATACCGACAGACATGTTGGTGTGACAGCCTGATGGTGATTTGAAAATTTTTCTCTTTTTCTATTGTTCTCTCTCTTTTTGTTCTTTTATGTTTTACGGATGGTATGTCACACAACAGTTAAACAAATGGTAATACAAGATTTATGCTCCTTACAGAAAGATCGCTGATTCAGAAAGAATATCGCATCACTGAAGTGTTCGTTTTAGGAAGACTGAGAGGCAGCACTGTTGAGACGGCATCTGAGCAAGAAGAAGAACAACAGGACTAGTGGACAATTATCATAACAATTTTCTTTCCCTTCAATTATTTTCTGTACCCCCATTACAACTCTTTCTTTCTCCTCCTGTAAGATGGACTTGTCCCAAGAGACTGCTTTCCGTGTTTTCCTGTTGACCCTGTTGTTGACCAGAGCAGTCTGTTTCGGTGAGAGTATCAGAGAGATCGAGAAAGGATCTGGAATGGGTTCTGATGATCAGGATGGATTCGTAGAATTCCAAGAGCAACACAATCACCGAGTAAAGGCGAGTATCAGAAAACGATCTGGTAGCCATGACACTAAGAGACATTGTAATGGATTGTTAGCTGAAGAGAATTGTATCTGTAGGAATTGTGAGAACATAGTTGAGGACGGGTGCATCCAGAGATGTCAGTCCAGCCTTAATATCAACATGGACCGTCATCCATTGAGTGACTATCACTCATTAGTGGGTAAGGTTTTAAACTAAACGGAATGCTGGGTGTGCTCACAAGTACCTCAAGGTCATAGAAAGTAAGGACTAGTGCCATACTCTTTAACGATAGATGAGGTACTTGAATTAAGGGGTGGGAGACCGGTGGACAAGAAATTTAATATTTCTAGGCCTCCTAGTTTGAAGCTCCACCAATATCATGTGGATAGGTCCCTAATATGTTTTAACATTTTCAATCCCCGAAAGCCGGGAAATTGGGAAGTGACATGGAACAACCAAACCATGACATTTTCACACAGAGCCGATAGAATGCCCATTGACTCAGAGCTTATACGCCAAATAGCCAACAGTGGAAGATATTTCAAATATAGGTACACTCTAGGAAGTAGGCCCATGCGAGTTGGAGAAGTATCACCAGGATACTGTGCGCATATCATACAGCCTGATACGTGTACTAGACAAATGAGAGAGTTAGGGATAGGATTTTTCACATGGAAGGTTTGTAATATGGTGATGTTATTTTCTGTCCCATATGTCCTCCCCGATGATGCATATTTCATATGTGGGAGGAAGGCGTATAAGTGGCTTGCCCCAAACTCAGAGGGATTGTGTTACATTGGAAGAGTGTTGCCGGAAGTAATGACCATTACCCATGATAAAATGAAAGACGTTCACCGCAATGCTCAAGCTCCTTACGCTCACACCCATTACGAACACATTGTAAAGAGACACCTTATAGATAGGACAGAGCATGCAGCCTCTGATTTTATCCACGAATCCACCGGGATTCAATTCCTACTCGCGCTAGATATCACCCGTACCGCCAGAGGAGTTATAAATTTTAGGTATATAACTGCGCTAGCGAACCTGATAGACAATATCACCGAGATGTATGATGACACCTTCAGGTATACTGGGAGAGAATTGCAAGCTTACAAAACGGAACTGATCCAGCACAGGATGGTTCTCAATTACATCACAGCGGTGACAGGAGGGTATTGTGTCACCCTAGCAACTCAGTATGGTGTAAAGTGCTGTACGTATATCACAAACAGCACTGAGGACCCAACAGAGGTCATAGATCAAAAGATGGACAATATCTTGCAATTGAAGTGGGAGTTCCGATGGAGGCACAACCTTACCCTTACTTCTGTGAGTAATGAACTGACCGGCTGGGTATCATGGTTGAACCCACGAAATTGGTTCTCAGGTTTAGGAGAATGGGCTCAAAATTTTATCGTTACTGTAGGGAAATGTCTCTTATGTATCCTAGGAGTTGTCATAATGATTGGTTTGATATTTAGATGTATTTGGATTTTAATGCATTGCAAGCGCAGTACCAAATTGATGAGTTTGAGGAGCGAGGGCATTGTAACAACAACTGGTTTAATTTATGACCCATCAATCGAGACAATGTTGTGATAAGACGTGATTCCACGGTCCGTTTCTTTCACCCGTTTCTCCTTTGTTTTTCTCCAAGGTAAAAAGACATCCACTCGGAAGAAGATTTTGATGACCCTTCATACAGACCATTGATGAACTTTGTCACAGACACTTGATGAACTTTTAGAGACTTTAACTTTTATGGACACTTGAAAAACTTTGCTTGCCACTTACAGCAAAGATACAGCAATCCGGACAAGACGTCAACAAGACGCCCAAGGACAATCACATACATAATCATATGAATGCATTTATAACGCATGTTTCTTATCTTCATCTCTACGATCTTCAGGTAGTGACACACATAGTCGACAGGTAATATAGGCACATATATTAGCACTCACATATTTTTCCCCCTTCATGTATCATCAACTAATGTGCACCCCATTTGTTGGAACTAAAAGCCGAAAAGAGCTCGGTAGAGTTTGTTAGCCCACTTACAGACCCTTAATACGGGATGAGAAGGATTCAATGTATACTTTGCAATACCTCGAATCTTATTTTAGAACATGTACGGCACGATGATACATGACCCCTCAGACATGAATTTCATACATACATGCTTTTACTATCCCACTAGGTCATACATTTCCCACCTTCTCCTCTCCTCCCTACTCCCAATCATAATAAGATAGTTCATGGTATTATATATTTTTCTGCTTAAATTGTTTAGATAGTGGCAGTTATTGTTGACTGCCAAAGGGTGAACTGTCAAAGTCGAAAAATATCATGATTCATATGCCTTGTACTAACCCCATGCACATGCCCGCTGCACGTGCACACGCTCTGCCGTGAGTGCGCATATTCGCACTTTGCGTAATAGAGCTTCTACGGCCGTGCGCTTTGGCGCGTGGTATGCGCATTTATGGTAGGGTTTGTGAGCGTGTAGCGGGCGACTCGATCATAGCATATTTAACCCATTTAGTGTGTTTTATAGTTAATATTCCCCTAGACAACGTCAGCAAATATGTTTAGTTTAAATGATTCTTGGACAGAGAGATTCCTCTTTACATGATAGGAAGGGTCAGATAAAGGTTGAAAGGTGGTGTCTAGTATCCAGCTGTAGGGTATTTTAAGGGTAACATTTCAGTTTTAGTTAGGAAAAGATCGCTCGCTCCTGCGTATAGTTAAGTACAAAAGTAGTTTATGGACATTAATTGTATTTTGCTGTTTATTACACATGCTGGGGGAATCCAGAGGATACCACCCACTACACTAGTTGGGGAAAGACACAGCCCACCTGTTCAAATCTACCGATGACCTTTGTTATAATGCAGAGACACATTCCTGTGTCCAATGAACAATGAGATTATAGGGACCATTGTATTGTGAATGTATGCTGTGTATATAAAGACCACCATTGCTGGGCCAGTCACTCACTCTCTCTAAAGGCTTTCTCTTTGAATGCTGAGGGCTGGAATCCAGGACGCGCTTGCGAATCATCCCCACGTATGTATATTTCTCTGTAGCCATGTTGTTAGCCATGTTGTTATCCTTATTGTTTGCCATTTGTTCTCATTCTGTTTGCACGTGTTTACGATCATTCGCTATTGTTCATATTAATCTTTGTTATTCTGTTTAGATTTCTATGTTAGTTCGTAGTGTATAACCTGTACTGTTTTCCCCTTTTTACTCTAAATCCTCCACCAAGGTGTTAGAGCCGGAGTGGTTTTTAAATCCAAATAAGGTCTTGCGTTTTCACTATTTACTACAAAGGGATTTTCTTAGCGTCTCAATCGCTCAAACAGCTTTCACATTATCAAGGTTAATAAGCGTTACATCATTGTAGTATTCGATTACTAAGGTTTAGAGTATAAGCATATCCTTACTG
This sequence comes from Pseudophryne corroboree, assembly GCF_028390025.1. NCBI lineage: Eukaryota > Metazoa > Chordata > Amphibia > Anura > Myobatrachidae > Pseudophryne > Pseudophryne corroboree. The sequence continues at coordinate 685,197,732 of NC_086444.1, forward strand.
TGTGTTGTTAATAAGGTTTACTGTGTATCATTCTGTGAGCGTCCGCGCCGCTCGTGTCTCACTCTCACGGCGTAGCGTCTGCTACGCTAAGTGCTTATGTTTAAAGGTAATATTTGACATTATCACCCTTTATATTGGGGGCCCCCTGCCTGCCATCAAGCACTGGATGCATTAACAAGATTTTAAAAAAAATAAAGTTCTGCTGTTGGAGGCAGTGGGGCAGACGCCCCCCCCCCCCCCCCCATACATACACACACACTCTCTCTCGCACGGTCCAAATAGCCCTGTCTCCATCTCTGCGCTGGCCGGGCACACCTGCACTCACGATCTCAGCTGCCGCGCAAGCACGGCTGCTCCTCACAGAGAGCTCTGATCAGCAGAGCTCTCTGCAGCACTGGATACACTGTAGACAGCAGAGGGAGCTACGGAGTATGTGCAGCAGCAGCTCCGCTCACATGGACTCGTGCAGTGACAATCTCCTCCTCTTCTCTTGGTATGGTTAGTGCTTTATGGTATGTGTGTTTGTTTGTTTGATTGCATGTATGCTGTGTGTGTGTTGTGTGTATGTATGCTACAGTATGTGTGTTTGTTTGTTTGTAGGCATGCTGTATGTGTTGTGTGTGTGTGTGTGTGTGTGTGTGTATATGTATGTATGTATGTATGTATGTATGGTATGTGTGTGTGTATATGTATGCTATGTGCTTGTGTATTAAGTTTTCATCTTGAAGTAGGGCTGTCTGAAAATTCATTTTGGGACAGGCAGATTATATAGACCTGTACTATTGTAACCAGTAACTTGCGTGCCCTTAGATACTAGCAGGGTGCTCCCCTACATCATACTATACGACCTACTGTGTGACAGTGTGATATTATTTAACAATGGACAAATGTGCCTTCTATTTTTTTGTTCAATAATATACACTGTTATTGCCTCTAACAGCTTTCTGCTTGAATGTGTATAATATATATATATATATATATATATATATAGAATCCTCCCCCCCTTGTATACACTATATATAGCCCTCAGGGGGCCCCATTGTCTTAAGTACCCCGGGCCCTGTGGAGCCTTAATCCGGCCCTGCTTCCGCTCCTCAGTCCTACACCCTGAGCAGGTCTGGGGTGCCACAGCTGAGGACATTACATGGTACAAGCCATGGACCAGAGGTATGGACAACCCCACAGCCCCTCCCCCACCCGTGGCACACGCCCCAGGCACCCCCGCACCTGTACCTCCCCCACCGTATCACCCCCGCAGCTGCCCTTCCCCCACCCGTGGCACCCGCCCCTCCCCCTCCCACGGCACCCCCACACCTGCCCCTCCCCCACCCACAGGTACCCCGAGCCTGCCCCTCCCCCACCCACGGCACCCCAGCACCTGCCCCTCCCCCACCCGCAGGCACTGACTTTCCCCCACCCGCGGCACCCCCTCGCCTGCCCCTCCCCCACCCGCGGCACCCCAGCAACCACCACTCCACCCGTGGCACCCCAGCACCCGCCCCTCCACTACCTTTCCCCACCGCCCCTCCCCCATCCCCTCGTGGCACCCCCTGGTCTGGCACACTGTTTTTTTAACTGTACACCTCTCATTTTGTTCTTACAGTTTTGTCACCTCCACCCTCAAAATATTGATAGAATAAGTTATTTTGTAACCAAAATGCAACTAAAACATTTATGTATTCTGTCACTATTCCCTGCTACAACTACTGCAGTCTCTTCCTATCTTCACTGTAATAATATTGCAATATAATTCAGGTTGAACTCGATGAACTACTATTCTTTTTTCAACCTCACCTACTATGTTACTATGTTACTGTCTGGCACTTTCATCTATCACTGTAGCCTTTGATATGTTCATGCACCAGGTTTAATTACCTTTCTCTGCAAAGCCCTCTACAACTCTTCACACATCTTAAACCTCATGCTGAAATATTCTCCCTCACAATCTTTTAGAATTTAGCACCTCATCAACTTTCTTTTAATAATCTCTCACTTCAGTCTACAAAGCATCACCTGGCCTGTTGCTCACCAATTGCATTCCTGCTACACAAGACCAGACACTCCCCAGTCTCTATATGTAAGAATACAATAAACACTATTTACTGCTCACAGTGCTCTCCAAATCTTCATCCTGAGTCACAATCAAACCTTTAGCTTCAGATCTGTCCTTTTACATCAGAGGCGTATCTAGGGTAGAGCGAGTGGGGCACAAGCCCTGGGCGCCTTGGCAGGCCCAGGAGAGGGGGGCGCCGGCGGCGACCAGGGCATCATGCCCCACTCGCCCCCGTCAACCCTAAATGTGAGGGGAGGAGAGCGCAGCGTCTCTCCCTCCCCTCACCGCCGCTGCCAGCACTAGCAGCGCTGCTGTGTCCGGTCTCCGGCGTTAGCCAATCAGAGCTTGCGGGCCGGCTCTTGATTGGCTGCCGGTCCGCGAGCTCTGATTGGCTAGCGAACCGGCGCCAGACAGGACGGGAGACCTGGACGGAGCGGTGAGGGGAAGGAGAGGCGCTGCGCTCTCCTCCCCTCACATAAGCGGCCGGTGAGTGAACGGGGGGTGGGGCATGGGCACAGTGGGGCATGTATCTGGCACCAAATGGGGCATGTAACTGGCACTGAGTGGGGCCTGGCACTGTGGGGCATGTATCTGGCACAGTGGGGCAATGTAACTGGCACTGTGGGGCATGTATCTGGCACAGTGGGGCAATGTATCTGGCACAGTGGGGCAATGTAACTGGCACTGTGGGGCATGTATCTGGCACTGTGGGGCAATGTAACTGGCACTGTGGGGCAATGTAACTGGCACTGTTGGGCAATGTATCCGGCACTGTGGGGCAATGTATCCGGCACTGTGGGGCAATGTAACTGGCACTGTGGGGCATGTATCCGGCACTGTGGGGCAATGTAACTGGCACTGTGGGGCATTGTATCTGGCACTGTGGGGCAATGTAACTGGCACCGTGGGGCAATGTAACTGGCACTGTGGGGCAATGTATCCGGCACTGTGGGGCAATGTAACTGGCACTGTGGGGCATGTATCCGGCACTGTGGGGCATTGTATCTGGCACTGTGGGGCAATGTAACTGGCACTGTGGGGCAATGTAACTGGCACTGTGGGGCAATGTAACTGGCACTGTGGGGCAATGTAACTGGCACTGTGGGGCAATGTAACTGGCACTGTGGGGCAATGTAACTGGCACTGTGGGGCATGTATCCGGCACTGTGGGGCATGTATCCGGCACTGTGGGGCGTTGTATCTGGCACTGTGGGGCAATGTAACTGGCACTGTGGGCCATTTTCAGTGGCCACACCCCTTCTGGAGCATGGCCACACCCTTCTGGTGTGTGGTCACGCCATTTTTCGATGTGCGCACATGCTTCTTTTTGTGTGCTTTTTTTTGGGGGGGGGGGGGGGGGGGGGCATTTTACATCTTGCCCTAGGCTCCGAAAACCCTAGCTATGCCTCTGTTTTACATTAGCTGGAATATCCGTTAATTTTGTCTACCTTTGTGTCTCTGTTTTATATGTACTCTGTCTTTCATAGTACCTGACTGTGGAGCCCTGTGGCATCTTAGAAACCAATAACTTTACATGTGATATTCTTCAGCACAGGGTTCTGCAACCAGAACCAGGTCTGCTGAAGCAAGCTAAGACTCATTACCCGGATATAATAAATTCTGAGTTGGCCGGAGATGCGAGTTCCTGGCTGAATTCGGACGTTTTTTTCAAGCGGCAGTCATGTACAAGGCAAAACCATGCCCTGTAAAGGATTGCCACTTTAAAAAAAAGTCCAAGTTCAGCTGAGAACCTGCACCTTCGGCCAAATTGCACCTTTTATATATATATATATATATATATATATATATATATATATGTATATATATATATACACACACACACATATATACATACATATACTGTGTATATCAGTGACGTCCCTGGTGTGTGTGTGTGCGTGTGTATATATATATATATATGTATATTTATACATATATAACCTCATGACAGTGCAGAGGCACTCAAGCGTTGTTGTACTTATCGGACCCTTGTGTTGTTATTCTGAGCTGAGTGCCGCACCTCCAAGCTTCTATATATGTAGTAATGGCCTGTGTGGTCACAGGATATTGTACCCTGGCCTGGGGGTGGTGAGTGGGTATGGCGAGTGCGGTGGTTTCCTGTATATGTATGTATGTATGCTTTTTAAATGAATGCCCAATTAAAACATCGGGTAGAATCTCTGGGAAACCACCGATGCCTGTAAGTTCCAAGATATTACATTTGCACCTTTATGTATTTGATATTCTTACTTTCTTGTGATGATGCCATGAAACCATTCAGGGATTCCATTTTCTAAAAACCACTGTGACTGTGTTTCAATAAACCATTTTACAGATGGTTTGTTCTCTTCCATTTCTTCTTGAAACACCACCACCTAGAAATACAGAACAAAATTCTTACAATGCAGTTTTTCCAACTGAAAACTATCCATGGACACTACAAAATTATGTTATGTATCAAGTTACTGGCCTGTAGTAACTACTTTACCTTTTCATAAAAGAGCAGTTCTACAAGATATACAGTGTAGTCTTAAAAAAAATAAAAAAAAAAAAATATATATATATATATATATATATATAAAATAATGTTTGATAGACATTTTAAGGTAGTTTAGATCAGCATATTTTCATTTAGGGTGTTTCTTTGCAATGTCATATTGCCTTTGGGGAGGGTGATGTGTTTATGGAGTGTTTGTCATTTGTGCCTTGTTCCTGAATCTGTGTAAAAAGACCTTTAACATTCAATCTATGAGGGGGGCGTCAGTGAGACACAGGGACGTAACTAGGTGTGTGCGGAAGGGGCACCGCACATAGCGCTGCAGAGTAGGGGGCGCTGTTGGCAGCACTTCTCAATTTCCTGTTTTAATTACTTTCACTTGCTGCTTCCCCTCCTTTTTGAAGCCCAGCATCTCCTGACCTCCCTTGTCTCCTACCCCCACCACTTGTGTCACTAATACCTATACAATATTTCTTCTGAGTAGGGTGTTTGATTAGAATTCAACAGGTTATAGGGTTGAATCCTGGGTGGGGCAGTATATTGAAATATGTCATGTAAGAAAGGGTATTTTAACTGAATAACAACGAGCTCTCAAGTAAAGTGCATGAATGTGGTATAAAGAGGATTTGTGTCCATATCCATTTTCTTGCAGTGGTCTATAAATGTGTGTGTATAATATTATACAAATAAAAAAATGTGGAAGGGGTATCATAGCATGGGCTTTCTTTGGGATCAATCTTGTCATGCCCCTTACCCACGAGGCATGCACCTTATGTCCCTATTGGAAAAATGGGGAGCGGGGGGCACCAATTCTCTCGCTGGCACAGGGCACCAAAAAGTCTAGTTATGGCTCTGGTGAGACAGCAGACTTTTATACAAGGCTTAACACGCCTTCTAAGACATCACTGAGGTTAATTCTGTACAACTGAAAAACAGCAGTGTGTCTGCAGTAGTGTATGGATATGAATATTCTGATGACAAATTGTCACAACGGAGATTTAAAAGTGGCGATATGTAAAATTCTGATGAAAAGCCGGGAAAGACCTAGGACCCCAGATGCATTTAATTGTTCACTGCTTATAAAATACGGATTGGCTGTGTGTGTGTATATGTATATCTATATATATCTATATATATATATATATATATATATATATATATATATATAGTAGTGATGTGCACCGGACATTTTTCGGGTTTTGGTTTTGGGTTCGGTTCCGCGGCCGTGTTTTGGATTCGGACACGTTTTGGCAAAACCTCACCGAATTTTTTTTGGCAGATTCGGGCGTGTTTTGGATTCGGGTGTTTTTTTTTTTTTAAAAACCCTAAAAAAGCAGCTTAAATCGTAGAATTTGGGGGTCATTTTGATCCCATGGTATTATTAACCTCAATTACCATAATTTACACTCATTTCCAGTCTATTCTGAACACCTCACACCTCACAATATTATTTTTTAGTCCTACAATTTGCACCGAGGTCGCTGGATGGCTAAGCTAAGCGACACAAGTGGCCGACACAAACACCTGGCCCATCTAGGAGTGGCACTGCAGTGTCAGGCAGGATGGCACTTCAAAAAAATACTCCCCAAACAGCACATGATGCAAAGAAAAAAAGAGGCGCACCAAGGTCACTGTGTGACTAAGCTAAGCGACACAAGTGGCCGACACAAACACCTGGCCCATCTAGGAGTGGCACTGCAGTGTCAGGCAGGATGGCACTTCAAAAAAATTGTCCCCAAACAGCACATGATGCAAAGAAAAAAAAGAGGCGCACCAAGGTCGCTGTGTGACTAAGCTAAGCGACACAAGTGGCCGACACAAACACCTGGCCCATCTAGGAGTGGCACTGCAGTGTCAGGCAGGATGGCACTTCAAAAAAATTGTCCCCAAACAGCACATGATGCAAAGAAAAATGAAAGAAAAAAAAGGTGCAAGATGGAATTGTCCTTGGGCCCTCCCACCCACCCTTATGTTGTATAAACAGGACATGCACACTTTAACGAACCCATCATTTCAGTGACAGGGTCTGCCACACGACTGTGACTGAAATGACTGGTTGGTTTGGGCCCCCACCAAAAAAGAAGCAATCAATCTCTCCTTGCACAAACTGGCTCTACAGAGGCAAGATGTCCACCTCATCATCATCCTCCGATTCCTCACCCCTTTCACTGTGTACATCCCCCTCCTCACAGATTATTAATTCGTCCCCACTGGAATCCACCATCTCAGGTCCCCGTGTACTTTCTGGAGGCAATTGCTGCTGGTGAATGTCTCCACAGAGGAATTGATTATAATTCATTTTAATGAACATCATCTTCTCCACATTTTCTGGAAGTAACCTCGTACGCCGATTGCCGACAAGGTGAGCGGCTTCACTAAACACTCTTTCGGAGTACACACTGGAGGGAGGGCAACTTAGGTAGAATAAAGCCAGTTTGTGCAAGGGCCTCCAAATTGCCTCTTTTTCCTGCCAGTATACGTACGGACTGTCTGACGTGCCTACTTGGATGCGGTCACTCATATAATCCTCCACCACTCTTTCAATGGTGACAGAATCATATGCAGTGACAGTAGACGACATGTCAGTAATCGTTGGCAGGTCCTTCAGTCCGGACCAGATGTCAGCACTCGCTCCAGACTGCCCTGCATCACCGCCAGCAGGTGGGCTCGGAATTCTTAGCCTTTTCCTCGCACCCCCAGTTGCGGGAGAATGTGAAGGAGATGTTGACGGGTCACGTTCCGCTTGACTTGACAATTTTCTCACCAGCAGGTCTTTGAACCTCTGCAGACTTGTGTCTGCCGGAAAGAGAGATACAACGTAGGTTTTAAATCTAGGATCGAGCACGGTGGCCAAAATGTAGTGCTCTGATTTCAACAGATTAACCACCCGTGAATCCTGGTTAAGCGAATTAAGGGCTCCATCCACAAGTCCCACATGCCTAGCGGAATCGCTCTGTTTTAGCTCCTCCTTCAATGTCTCCAGTTTCTTCTGCAAAAGCCTGATGAGGGGAATGACCTGACTCAGGCTGGCAGTGTCTGAACTGACTTCACGTGTGGAAAGTTCAAAGGGTTGCAGAACCTTGCACAACGTTGAAATCATTCTCCACTGCGCTTGAGTCAGGTGCATTCCCCCTCCTTTGCCTATATCGTGGGCAGATGTATAGGCTTGAATGGCCTTTTGCTGCTCCTCCATCCTCTGAAGCATATAGAGGGTTGAATTCCACCTCGTTACCACCTCTTGCCTCAGATGATGGCAGGGCAGGTTCAGGGATGTTTGGTGGTGATCCAGTCTTCTGTACGCTGTGCCTGAATGCCGAAAGTGGCCCGCAATTCTTCGGGCCACCGACAGCATCTCTTGCATGCCCCTGTCGTTTTTGAAATAATTCTGCACCACCAAATTCAATGTATGTGCAAAACATGGGACGTGCTGGAATTTGCCCAGATGTAATGCACGCACAATATTGCTGGCGTTGTCCGATGTCACAAATCCCCAGGAGAGTCCAATTGGGTAAGCCATTCTGCGATGATCTTCCTCAGTTCCAGTAAGAGGTTGTCAGCTGTGTGCCTCTTATGGAAAGCGGTGATACAAAGCATAGCCTGCCTAGGAAGAGTTGGCGTTTGCGAGATGTTGCTACTGGTGCCGCCGCTGCTGTTCTTGCTGCAGGAGGCAATACATCTACCCAGTGGGCTGTCACAGTCATATAGTCCTGAGTCTGCCCTGCTCCACTTGTCCACATGTCCGTGGTTAAGTGGACATTGGGTACAACTGCATTTTTTAGGACACTGGTGAGTCTTTTTCTGAGGTCTGTGTACATTTTCGGTATCGCCTGCCTAGAGAAATGGAACCTAGATGGTATTTGGTACCGGGGACACAGTACCTCAATCAAGTCTATAGTTGCCTCTGAATTAACGATGGATACCGGAACCACGTTTCTCACCGCCCAGGCTGCCAAGGCCTGAGTTATCTGCTTTGCAGCAAGATGACTGCTGTGATATTTCATCCTCCTCGCAAAGGACTGTTGGACAGTCAATTGCTTATTGGAAGTAGTACAAGTGGTCTTCCGACTTCCACTCTGGGATGACGATCGACTCCCAGCAGCGACAACAGCAGCGCCAGCAGCAGTAGGCGTTACACTCAAGGATGCATCAGAGGAATCCCAGGCAGGAGAGGACTCGTCAGACTTGCCAGTGACATGTCCTGCAGGACTATTTGCTTTCCTGGGTAAGGAGGAAATTGACACTGAGGGAGTTGGTGGTGTGGTTTGCAGGAGCTTGGTTACAAGAGGAAGGGATTTAGTGGTCAGTGGACTGCTTCCGCTGTCATCCAAAGTTTTTGAACTTGTCACTGACTTATGATGAATGCGCTGCAGGTGACGTATAAGGGAGGATGTTCCGAGGTGGTTAACGTCCTTACCCTACTTATTACAGCTTGACAAAGGCAACACACGGCTTGACACCTTTTGTCCACATTTGTGTTGAAATAATTCCACACCGAAGAGCTGATTTTTTTGGTATTTTGACCAGGCATGTCAATGGCCATATTCGTCCCACGGACAACAGGTGTCTCCCCGGGTGCTTGACTCAAACAAACCACCTCACCATCAGAATCCTCCTTGTCAATTTCCTCCCCAGCGCCAGCAACACCCATATCCTCATCCTGGTGTACTTCAACACTGACATCTTCAATTTGACTATCAGGAACTGGACTGCGGGTGCTCCTTCCAGCACTTGCAGGGGGCGTGAAAATGGTGGAAGGCGCAAGCTCTTTCCGTCCAGTGTTGGGAAGGTCAGGCATCGCAACCGACACAATTGGACTCTCCTTGGGGATTTGTGATTTAGAAGAACGCACAGTTCTTTGCTGTGCTTTTGCCAGCTTAAGTCTTTTCATTTTTCTAGCGGGAGGATGAGTGCTTCCATCCTCATGTGAAGCTGAACCACTAGCCATGAACATAGGCCAGGGCCTCAGCCGTTCCTTGCCACTCCGTGTCGTAAATGGCATATTGGCAAGTTTACGCTTCTCATCAGACGCTTTCAATTTAGATTTTTGGGTCATTTTACTGAACTTTTGTTTTTTGGATTTTACATGCTCTCTACTATGACATTGGGCATCGGCCTTGGCAGACGACGTTGATGGCATTTCATCATCTCGGCCATGACTAGTGGCAGCAGCTTCAGCACAAGGTGGAAGTGGATCTTGATCTTTCCCTATTTTACCCTCCATATTTCTGTTCTCCATTTTTTAATGTGTGGAATTATATGCCAGTATCAATAGCAATGGCCTACTACTATATATACTGCGCACAACTAAAATGCACCACAGGTATAGAATGTAGATGGATAGTATACTTAATGATGACACAGAGGTAGGCACAGCAGTGGCCTTCCGTATCGTACTGCTATATATAGTATACTGGTGGACACTGTGTCGGCAAACTGCAAAATTAAAATGCACCACAGGTATAGAATGTAGATGGATAGTATACTTAATGACGACACAGAGGTAGGCACAGCAGTGGCCTTCCGTATCGTACTGCTATATATAGTATACTGGTGGACACTGTGTCGGCAAACTGCAAAACTAAAATGCACCACAGGTATAGAATGTAGATGGATAGTATACTTAATGACGACACAGAGGTAGGCACAGCAGTGGCCTTCCGTATCGTACTGCTATATATAGTATACTGGTGGTCACTGTGTTGGAAAACTGCAAAACTAAAATGCACCACAGGTATAGAATGTAGATGGATAGTATACTTAATGACGACACAGAGGTAGGCACAGCAGTGGCCTTCCGTATCGTACTGCTATATATAGTATACTGGTGGTCACTGTGTCGGAAAACTGCAAAACTAAAATGCACCACAGGTATAGAATGTAGATGGATAGTATACTTAATGATGACACAGAGGTAGGCACAGCAGTGGCCTTCCGTATCGTACTGCTATATATAGTATACTGGTGGACACTGTGTCGGCAAACTGCAAAACTAAAATGCACCACAGGTATAGAATGTAGATGGATAGTATACTTAATGACGACACAGAGGTAGGCACAGCAGTGGCCTTCCGTATCGTACTGCTATATATAGTATACTGGTGGTCACTGTGTCGGCAAACTGCAAAACTAAAATGCACCACAGGTATAGAATGTAGATGGATAGTATACTTAATGATGACACAGAGGTAGGCACAGCAGTGGCCTTCCGTATCGTACTGCTATATATAGTATACTGGTGGTCACTCTGCACTGTACTCCTCCTATATAATATTAATTATACTGGTGGTCCCCAGTCCCCACAATAAAGCAGCACACTGAGCACAGATATGGAGTGTTTTTCAGGCAGACAACGTATACTGGTGGTCACTGTCAGCAAAACTCTGCACTGTACTCCTGCTATATAATACAGCTGCTCCCCGGTCCCCACAATTAAGCAGTGTGAGCACAGATATATTATTATGCAGCACAGTGAGCACAGATATGGAGCATTTTTTTCAGGCAGAGAACGGACTGGTGGTCACTGATCAGCAAAACTCTGCACTGTACTCCTCCTAACAGCTGCTCCCCAGTCCTCCCCACAATTAAGCAATCAAGTTCAACAATAAAGTGAATAAACGGAGAGGACGCCAGCAACGTCCTCTACCTATCATCTCCAATGCACGAGTGAAAATGGCGGCGACGAGCGGCTGCTTATATAGAATCTCGCGAGAATCCGACAGCGGGATGATGATGTTTGGGCGCGCTCGGGTTAGCCGAGCAAGGCGGGAAGGTTCGAACCTGCCTCGGACCCGTGTAAAATGGGTGAAGTTCGGGGGGGTTCGGTATCCGAACCCGCTCATCACTAATATATATATATATATATATATATATATATGAAAAGGCGATCTGACAAATGTTATTTAAAAATGGAAAAAGTAGAATATAAAAAACTACACCATAAATAGGTGTCCATAATATACTGTATGTGGAGTCTCCTGTATCTCAGCTGGTAGGGCTGTAAAGATTAAATACTACAGGATGTCTTCAGAGTTACTTGTAAGCTGGGTGGTATATTTGTAGTGGAAGGAGCAATAGTTCCCAGGTTGGGATCACTGGCAGATGAAAGCACCATGGCAGCTGTAGAAATGTGCTTACAGAATAATGCTGGAGATGCCTGGCGTGAGTGAGCCGGCAGTTCCTGGGCAGCTCTGCTAATGTCGGGCACCATTCTACCATTTTATACACAGTCATAACTCAGCAGAAAGCAGAGCACTATCATATCAAAGTAATGACACATGTAGGAGTCTCATCATTGGTGGCAGTGGGGGCCCGCATAACATCATTCCTAATGGCAGCATATCACAGGAATAAGAATGATATTTGGATGAGTTTGTCCAGGTGAAGAGCTTGGCAGTAAAGTAATAGTTATAGTCATCACTAAGCCCAGAATTCTTAGGTTCTAACCTAATCTAATTATTTTTCCATTAGACTCAAGATTTCAGTTTCCTTTTATGTTTCATATACCAGGGAGTAACATACTTAATTTCTACAGGACATAAAAAGATAAGTGTCTCTATGGATGGTGATTTCAGCTCTGGAAGAGAGGGGAATTCCTGGTATTACTGGATATCAAGGATGCGTACCTCCTCATTCCAATGTGGCCGCCGCATCAGGCTTATTTCCGATTCACACTATGGGACTGTTGTTGCCTATTACACGCTATGCCATTTGGTCTCTCCACAACACCAAGGGTGTTCACCAAGGTGATAGCAGAGGTGCTGGTTCTCCCCCGCAAGCAGGGGGTGAACAAGATTCCGCATCTGTACGATCTACTGTCAAGGGTATCGTCCAAGGTGGAGCTGTTGCAGACCTTTGATCTTGCGATTCACCTACTCGGAGTCCGCGTGGGATTCTGATTCTTCCAAAATCACATTTGGAATCAACCAGGAGGTTGTCCTTTCGGGGACTGACCCTCGACACGGACGTGCAGAGGGCATATCTTCTACGTTGGTGATACAAACAATGGTCTGGGATGTCCTGTAGCCAGCCCGGGTGTCGGTTCATCAATGCTTTCACCTCCTGGGAAAGATGGTGGCCTCTTACGAGGCACTCCAGTATGGTAGGCTTCATACTCTGGCTTTCCAGCTGGATTTCCTGGACACATGGTCTGGATCTCATCTACACATGCAACAGATAACACGTCTGTCCCCAAGGGCCAGGATTTTGCTCCTCTGGTGGCTCCAATTACCTCATCTTCTGGAGGGCCGCAGGTTCGGGATCCAGGACTAGATCCTTCTGAACATGGATGCAAGCCTCTGAGGCTGAGGTGCAGTCACCTCAGGGGAAACCTTCCTGGGAAGGTGGTCTAGTCTGGAAGCCAAACTACCGCTCAGCATTCTGGAACTATGAGCCGTATACAACGGTCTTCTTTTGGCGGCCCATCTTATAAGAAATCAGGCCATTTAAGTGTACTCGGACAATGTAATGACAGTGACTTACATGAACCGACAGGGCGGAATGAAGAGCAAAACTGCAATGTCAGAGATGACAAGAATCTTCCTCGGGGGAGTAAAACATGCATTGGCGCTGTCAGCAATCTTCCATCTGGGAGACAACTGGGAAGCAGACTTCCTCAGCAGACAAGTTCTCCATCCAGGGGAGTGGGGATTACATCTGGGAATGTTCTGGGCAATAACAGACCTTCCCAAAACAGACATGATGGCGTCTCATCTCAACAAGAAGCTTCAACACTATTGTTCCAGGTCGAGGGACCCACAAGAACGCCCGGGTGTCTCCGTGGGTGTTCCAGTCGGTGTATCCTACACTTCCACTCCTTCCAAGTGTTCTAAAAGCTCACAAGGAGAATGAAAGTTCAAATGTTCCTCATTGCTCCAAACTGACCAAGATGGGCTTGGTACGTGGACCTTCTGAGTCTATTGCAAGAAGAGCCAAGGCCTCTTCCTCTTTGGGATGACCTGCTGCAGCAGGGGCTGTTCGCCTATCAAGTCTTACCGTGGCTACGTTTGACGGTGTGGAGGTTGAACGCTTTATACTAACTCGGAAGGCCTTCCGAACACGGTTATTCCTACCCTGATGCAGGCTAGGAAAGGAGTAACGTCTAAACATTACCATCGCATTTGGAAATCACCTGGGATGGTTTATCCTCTTCCTGCAACCTTAACGTGGTGTTGCAATTCCTCCAATCGGAATGTTTAAACCTCTACAGGAGGTTGAGGTCAAATTTCTTACAAGGAAGGCTGTCACATTGTTGGCCTTAGTTTCTGCTAGACGTGTGTCGCAGTTGGAAGTTTCGTCCTTTAGGAGCCCTTACTTAATCTTCCATGAAGATAGAGCTGAGCTCCGGACAAATCAACAGTTTTTCTGCTATGGGTTGTGTCGGCATTTCATGTCCACCAACCTATTGTGGTGCCAGTTGCTACTATCTCCTCAATTTCATCAAAGTCCTTGGATGTTATTAAGGCTTTGCAAATCTATGTGAATAGGACTGCTCGTCACAGAAAAAAAGGACTGTTTGTCCTGTATGATCACATGAAAAATTTGGGTGTCCTGCTTCTAAGCAGACGATCTCTCGCTGGATCAGGTTCACTATTCAGCACGTGTATTCTACGGCAAGACTGCCGTGTCCTACATCTGATAAGGCCCACTCTACTCGTAAGGTGGGGTTTTCCTTGGCGGCTGCCCGGGGTGTCTCTGAATTACAACTTTGCCGAGCAGCAGCTTGGTCGGGGTCGAACACGTTTGCAAAGTTCTACAAGTTCGATACTTTAACCTCTGATGATCTGTAGTTCAGTCAATCAGTTCTACAGGAGCCTCCGCGCTCTCCCTCCCGTTCTGGGAGCTTTGGTACATTCCCATGGTACTAATGTGGACCCCAGCATCCTCTAGGACGTAAGAGAAAATAGGATTTTGGTTACCTACCGATAAATCCTTTTCTCGTAGTCCGTAGAGGATGCTGGGCACCCGCCCAGCGCTTCGTTTTCCTGCAATAGTTATCTGGTTCAATACAACTTTGTTTTAGTTGTGTACTGCATTGTTACTTGGTAAGTAATGTTTCAGCGGTTGCTGAGTTTTCAAGCTAGTTAGCTTGATGTGCCGTATGTGTGAGCTGGCATGAATCTCGCCACTATCTGTGTAAAATCCTTCTCTCGAATATGTCCGTCTCCTCGGGCACAGTTTCTAGACTGAGTCTGGTAGGAGGGGCATAGAGGGAGGAGACAGCCCACACTCTCAAACTCTTGAAGTGCCAATGGCTCCTGGTGGACCCATCTATACCCCATGGTACTAATGTGGACCACAGCATCCTCTACAGCAGTGTTTTTCAACCACTGTGCCATGGCACACTAGTATGCCCTAAGCAGTCTCCAGGTGTGCCGCCATAGAAGCAGAGCCAGGCCCATCAGTGTTTTGCAGCTACTGAGGCCCTGGAACAATCAACACCAGTGGGTTTAGTGGATGCAGAGCCAGTTCTAATTTGGGGCCCGGGCAGTGTTGGGCTCTTCTGGCTTTCTCAGATGTGGCTCAGGCATTACCAATGGAGATGAGATAAGGAAAAGAAAATGGCTGCGCAATGTGTAAGAGCATGTGTATACTGGGGGTCATTCAGAGTTGTTCGCTCGGTAAAAATCTTCGCATCGCAGCGATTTTCCGCTTAATGCGCATGTGCAATGTCCGCACTGCGACTGCGCCAAGTAAATTTGCTATGCAGTTAGGAATTTTACTCACGGCTTTTTCATCGTTCTGGCGATCGTAATGTGATTGACAGGAAATGGGTGTTACTGGGCGGAAACAGGCCGTTTTATGGGCGTGTGGGAAAAAACGCTACAGTTTCCGGAAAAAACGCAGGAGTAGCCGGAGAAACGGAGGAGTGTCTGGCCGAACGCTGGGTGTGTTTGTGACGTCAAACCAGGAACGACAAGCACTGAAATGATCGCAGATGCCGAGTAAGTCTGGAGCTACTCAGAAACTGCTACGAGGTGTGTAATCGCAATATTGCGAATACATCGTTTGCAATTTTAAGATGCTAAGATTCACTCCCAGTAGGCGGCGGCTTAGCATGAGCAAATCTGCTAAAATCCGCTCGCGAGCGAACAACTCGGAATGACCCCCACTAATTAGGAGCTGACATGTAAAAATATAAAAATGTTTTATTATATAGATAGCATTAGTTTAGCACATAAAAACAATATTATGGTGATATAAAACAAGATACAAAGCAGGAACACCTTGAGCTTATAAATGTTTAAGGAAATAATATCCTCCGGTTTTAATGAGGAAGCAAGTTAAATTGCATGTCCATATGCGGATCCACAGTCAGATGAGCAGCTGAATAACAGGTATCTATAAACGTAAGCCGTAATGGAAAGTCTGAGTACGGCAATATGCAAAACTGCTGTATGAATAAATACCTCTCCGTAGGCTGGTCCCAATGGAGAAGCTGCGACATGACATCCCAGGACTCGCAGCTGCACCATGCATCACCATTATATTTGAGTGTGCCTTGGCAATATTTAAATCTTGTTTAGTGTGCCGCGGGTTGTAAAAGGTTGAAAATCTCTGCTCTACGACTACGAGAAAAGGATTTACCGGTAGGTAACCAAAATCCTATTTTTGCCCTCAAAGGATTTTATAAATATCCAAATGGCCCTTGGTAGAAAAAAGGTTCTCCACCCCTGCACTAGATGAATGTGAATATATAGCTATTGTAAATACAAAGAGAGCATTACACTCAGTGCCATCTATACAGGAGTTGAGCTACATAAAGGATAACTTTTCCCACCTAGAATGTGCAATCAAGAAGCTGGAAGAAGCAACTCTTCCATTGACAGAAGCACGTCAGGCATACTTACCGACTTTTTGGCTGCTCTCTCAGGGAGAGAGCAGCCAGGTCGGTTCGGCAGGGGGGCGGGCTGCGATGTGAGTGAAGAGGGGGGCGGACCGGAGGCGTGGCGTAGGCGGGCCGGGGCGTGTCGGAGGCAGGCCGGGGGCGTGACTATGGGATCGTCCCGTGTAAGCCCCGGCCCCCGCTGTGTAATGCCGCTATTACCGGCATTATACAGCAGGGGGCGTGGCTATGTTGAATCGCGTCATCGCCTCCCCGGACCGCCCACTTTACTCGCTAAGTGGGCGGCCGGGCAGGGGGGAACCCCTGTAATCGGGAGACTTGCCTGCTCTTCCGGGGGGCCGGGAGGGTCACCCGATTTTCGGGAGCCTCCCGGCCATTCCGGGAGAGTAGGCAAGTCTGACGTCAGGTCATGCAGGAAGTAATGAACTAAGTACTCCTGGCCCAGCTGGGGCATCCATAGCCAAGAAGTTGGAGGCTGTGTTGGCACGCAATTCCGATTTCAGGAAGATTGAAAAAAGTGGGTCTTGTTCTCTGTGGAGAGAGGGTGCAAGAAACACTGCCTTGGAATCATATGCAACTAGCAGCCATGAAATTTGCACCCCTTACCTCATGTGATGCAGTGGTGTGCAGTGAGGTCACTAGCTGGGGAAGCACTGAGATATATATATATATATATATATATATATACACACACACACTCAGCTGGGCATTTCTCCCGTTGTCCCGGTCACGTGACCTATGTGTATGTTACAGCAGTCCGTCTGCACTCCTATATAAAAGAATCTTTATATAATTTAGTCCCTTTTAAGAGTCCTAATAATTAGTAGTGATGAGCGGGTTCGGTTTCTCGGAAACCGAACCCCCCCGAACTTCACCCTTTTTACACGGGTCCGAGGCAGGTTCGAACCTTCCCGCCTTGCTCGGCTAACCTGAGCGCGCCCGAACGTCATCATCCCACTGTCGGATTCTCGCGAGATTCGGATTCTATATAAGCAGCCGCGCGTCGCCGCCATTTTCACTTGTGCATTGGAGATGATAGGGAGAGGACGTGGCTGGCGTCCTCTCCGTTTATTGTTGAACTTGATTGCTTTATTGCTTAATTGTGGGGAGGACTAGGGAGCAGCTGTTAGGAGGAGTACAGTGCAGAGTTTTGCAGATCAGTGACCACCAGTTTTATCCGTTCTCTGCCTAAAAAAAACGCTCCATATCTATGCTCAGTGTGCTGCATAATATATCTGTGCTCACACTGCTTAATTGTGAGAACTGGGGAGCAGCTGTATTATATAGCAGGAGTACAGTGCAGAGTTTTGCTGACAGTGACCACCAGTATACGTTGTCTGCCTGAAAAACACTCCATATCTGTGCTCAGTGTGCTGCTTTTTATTGTGGGGACTGGGGACCACCAGTATAATTAATATTATATAGGAGGAGTACAGTGCAGAGTTTTGCTGACCAGTGACCACCAGTATACTATATATAGCAGTACGATATGGAAGGCCACTGCTGTGCCTACCTCTGTGTCGTCATTAAGTATACTATCCATCTACATTCTATACCTGTGGTGCATTTTAGTTTTGCAGTTTGCTGACACAGTGACCACCAGTATACTATATATAGCAGTACGATACGGAAGGCCACTGCTGTGCCTACCTCTGTGTCGTCATTAAGTATACTATCCATCTACATTCTATACTTGTGGTGTGCCTCTTTTTTTCTTTGCATCATGTGCTGTTTGGGGACAATTTTTTTTGAAGTGCCATCCTGCCTGACACTGCAGTGCCACTCCTAGATGGTCCAGGTGTTTGTGTCGGCCACTTGTGTCGCTTAGCTTAGTCACACAGCGACCTTGGTGTGCCTCTTTTTTTCTTTGCATCATGTGCTGTTTGGGGACTATTTTTTTGAAGTGCCATCCTGCCTGACACTGCAGTGCCACTCCTAGATGGGCCAGGTGTTTGTGTCGGCCACTTGTGTCGCTTAGCTTAGTCACACAGCGACCTTGGTGCGCCTCTTTTTTTCTTTGCATCATGTGCTGTTTGGGGACAATTTTTTGAAGTGCCATCCTGCCTGACACTGCAGTGCCACTCCTAGATGGGCCAGGTGTTTGTGTCGGCCACTTGTG
Source organism: Pseudophryne corroboree (assembly GCF_028390025.1). Lineage (NCBI taxonomy): Eukaryota > Metazoa > Chordata > Amphibia > Anura > Myobatrachidae > Pseudophryne > Pseudophryne corroboree. Next base: position 685,216,243 of record NC_086444.1, read on the forward strand.
TCGCTTAGCTTAGCCATCCAGCGACCTCGGTGCAAATTGTAGGACTAAAAATAATATTGTGAGGTGTGAGGTGTTCAGAATAGACTGGAAATGAGTGTAAATTATGGTAATTGAGGTTAATAATACTATGGGATCAAAATGACCCCCAAATTCTATGATTTAAGCTGTTTTTTAGGGTTTTTTTAAATAAACACCCGAATCCAAATCGCCCGAACCCGCCAAAAAAATTTCGGTGAGGTTTTGCCAAAACGCGTCCGAATCCAAAACACGGCCGCGGAACCGAATCCAAAACCAAAACACAAAACCCGAAAAATGTCCGGTGCACATCACTAATAATTAGATGATACAATTAATTGTATTAGTCCCCTGGTATATGGATCACCGTTCGTTCCTAAACGATGGTAACGTGACACCTCCGGGCCAATCATGAGAAAGTGTGTCCCCGTCTTAAGTAAGACGGCTACCCCCCTCTCTCACCTATGTGGTCCTTGGCCCCTGGTCTGGGAGAGTATAGAATCCAGTGATGCTGCTGGCTAGGAGGGGAAGGAAGGTGCGGTAAGAGCGCTGGCCGCCGCTGCAACCTGCTCTACAGCTCAGGGGTTCCTGCTGCCTCCAGAGCTGCCGCTGCTCTAGTGACAGGCAGGTTCATTACTAATGCCAGGTCCCGCTGCCTCTTGACCCTGCCGCGCTACTGTAGGGACAGCTCCGCAGTAGCGTGGGTACTGCATATGGGTGATTTGACCAGCGTATCCAACACTGGATCCGCTGTCCAATCACATCTGCCTCGCTGACAGGGGCGGGTTTCCCCTGTCAACGAGGCACTTCTATAAGTGCCGCTTTCCCTTCTGGTTTTAATGGGCTTTTACAGCCCAGTGCTTGCCCCCCTCCCCTCTTTAACCTGCTCCTATTGTTAATGGGAGGCACTGCTATCAGTGCCTCCCAAACTACTTTACAGCATTAAAATGGTTAGGATAATATGAAGAAATTACTTATGACACAGAATATGTGTCATAAGTGTCTTCTTTATATTATTTTAATCATTAATGACAGAGGAGGCACTGCCTTCCCTGCCTGCACGTCCCTGATGTGATGTGGTGCGCAGTTTTAGCGCATTCAAGCTAATTTTAACGGAAGACAGAAGAGGTTTTACTCCTGAGACCACGTTCAGTGTCATGTTAGGAGTAGGAGTAGGAATGTTCCAACATAGGGGTTTCAAATATGAAGTTTTCGTAGAAGGCACAGAGTTTCACACATACAGATGTGTCCTTTATATATTGTTGTGGCATAACTTTATAGAGGGAGCCGGCGCAGGGTATACAGCAGGAGTAGCAGGAGTACAAGCTACCATTACCTGTTAGTTTTGCATGGAAAAGGAAGGAGGCGACATCATGCTAACCGTGAACAATAGCAGACAATCGAGGAACTGTGGCAGTGGGAGGCCGCACTACACAGCCTCCCACAGCAACAATGTAAATGGACACATTTGTAATGGTATATTGTATTTCATTGTTAAGTCTCATGATATGAGTTTCAAATTAGTAGTTTTCATATATATAATAAAGACAGAGTGTTTCAAACATAATGAGATGTTGCGTGGTTTTGCTTTTTTTTTTCATACAATGTACAAATTCCTAAACTGACATTTTGAAAACCTATAAAATCCTAAAACATGGATAGAAAAATACAAATTTCAGAATTTTAGATCCTAAAACTGCTAGGCCTAGTCATCACATTACTGCAATCCAGGACACCAACAGATACTGTATGTAAAATATGATAGCACGGAGGCGTGGCTTTGAAAGAAAGTGCAATGGAATACACTAGTGCAACATAAATTAATATATAGATGTTACATCCAAAAATTATAAAACTTCTTGTTGTCAGCGGGTCTTTCAAACTGCAGTGGAAATTTTAAACAAATTAATATACCAAAAGCTATAGTATACATTTATTTATTTTTTCCCTTTGGGGGGCAATTTGTTTTATTGTTTCCTGTGGGGACCAATCTGTTTTAATGTTTTCTTGTCAGACACATGCACTAAGAAGTATATTAGCAATGTGTTGGGCGATCCTGGGTGGTTACAGGGGGTTGGCTAATCAGATGCAGATATAACGAAGTATGGGCATGTTGCTGAAAGTGGTTACATATAGAGACAGTGAATTGCTCACATTGAAGGCCATACTGAGATGGATGATCTGCACCTAGAATAATGCTGGTCAAAGTTACAATGGTGCCAACTATTGTGGCATATAAAGACGCACAAAGCATGATTGCAGCTTCTGTACACACTGACATTGGGCATCTCAGTCCTTGGACTGTGGTTAGTTCTGCAAGATGTTTGGAAAAACCTCACTGTCGAGTTCATTCAAAAACTGTGTGCAAGTGTACCTAGACAAATTGATGCTGTTTTGAAGGCAAAAGGTGGTCACACCAAATATTGATTTGATTAAGATTCCTCTTATGTTCATTCACTTTGCATTTTGTTAATTGATAAAAATACACTATGAACGCTTTCTTACTTTGCAGCAGTTTTCCACACCTGCCTAAAAGTTTTGCACAGTATTGTTATATATATATATATATATACATATACACACTGTATATCTATCTATCTATATATATATATATATATACATATACACAAAAAGAAAACCACAGCACTCACCACCCCAGAAGTGGGGCACACCAATGCACTTACCACTCATAGGGTGGGGTGCATGTAACACAGTACTCGCCACCCCAGAAGCGGGGTACACAACTGCACATACCACTTACCACTGGGGTGGTGAGTGCTGTGGTTTTATTTTTGTGAATATGACGGGGTTAATCTATGGTTAACTCTTATTAACCGTGGCCACTAGCTTTCTCATGCACCCCTATGTGGACTCTATTATCCTGAACCTGTCTCAGCTGTTCCTTAGCAATCTATTAGCCAGTGTGAGGTGACCAGTGTACCTTTAAAAGCCATAAAATGTGTGGCAGGTGCACATTAAATCTAGCAGCCAGATGATGTGTGAAACAGTAGTCAGGTTTTAAAACTCTGTGATTGTGTAGGGCCTGCATGAAGGTGGGGTATCTTGGCGATCGGTTTGCAGGCTTCTGTGCATTGGCCAATCCAATAGCTAAACCCCCATTATTTATTTGTTGAAGTGTTGAGGATAAGTGAGCTTACTTGGGTGAGTGCTGGGTTCTCTGTTTGTATCTATCTATCTATCTATCTATCTATCTAATATATATATATATATATATATATATATATATATATATCTATGAGTACTATTTCTTTTGGAAAAATAGGTTCAGTCTGAGGTGGAGCTACTAGAAAATAGAGATGTGCACTTGAAATTTTTCGGGTTTTGTGTTTTGGTTTTGGGTTCGGTTCCGCGGCCGTGTTTTGGGTTCGACCGCGTTTTGGCAAAACCTCACCGAATTTTTTTTGTCGGATTCGGGTGTGTTTTGGATTCGGGTGTTTTTTTAAAAAAACACTAAAAAACAGCTTAAATCATAGAATTTGGGGGTCATTTTGATCCCAAAGTATTATTAACCTCAAAAACCATAATTTCCACTCATTTTCAGTCTATTCTGAATACCTCACACCTCACAATATTATTTTTAGTCCTAAAATTTGCACCGAGGTCGCTGGATGACTAAGCTAAGCGACCCTAGTGGCCGACACAAACACCGGGCCCATCTAGGAGTGGCACTGCAGTGTCACGCAGGATGGCCCTTCCAAAAAACACTCCCCAAACAGCACATGACGCAAAGAAAAAAAGAGGCGCAATGAGGTAGCTGTGTGAGTAAGATAAGCGACCCTAGTGGCCGACACAAACACCTGGCCCATCTAGGAGTGGCACTGCAGTGTCACGCAGGATGGCCCTTCCAAAAAACACTCCCCAAACAGCACATGACGCAAAGAAGAAAAAAAGAGGCGCAATGAGGTAGCTGTGTGAGTAAGATAAGCGACCCTAGTGGCCGACACAAACACCTGGCCCATCTAGGAGTGGCACTGCAGTGTCACGCAGGATGGCCCTTCCAAAAAACACTCCCCAAACAGCACATGACGCAAAGAAGAAAAAAAGAGGCGCAATGAGGTAGCTGTGTGAGTAAGATAAGCGACCCTAGTGGCCGACACAAACACCTGGCCCATCTAGGAGTGGCACTGCAGTGTCACGCAGGATGGCCCTTCCAAAAAACACTCCCCAAACCGCACATGACGCAAAGAAAAATGAAAGAAAAAAGAGGTGCAAGATGGAATTGTCCTTGGGCCCTCCCACCCACCCTTATGTTGTATAAACAGGACATGCACACTTTAACCAACCCATCATTTCAGTGACAGGGTCTGCCACACGACTGTGACTGAAATGACGGGTTGGTTTGGACCCCCACCGAAAAAGAAGCAATTAATCTCTCCTTGCACAAACTGGCTCTACAGAGGCAAGATGTCCACCTCATCATCATCCTCCGATATATCACCGTGTACATCCCGCTCCTCACAGATTATCAATTCGTCCCCACTGGAATCCACCATCTCAGCTCCCTGTGTACTTTGTGGAGGCAATTGCTGCTGGTCAATGTCTCCACGGAGGAATTGATTATAATTCATTTTAATGAACATCATCTTCTCCACATTTTCTGGAAGTAACCTCTTACGCCGATTGCTGACAAGGTGAGCGGCGGCACTAAACACTCTTTCGGAGTACACACTTGTGGGAGGGCAACTTAGGTAGAATAAAGCCAGTTTGTGCAAGGGCCTCCAAATTGCCTCTTTTTCCTGCCAGTATAAGTACGGACTGTCTGACGTGCCTACTTGGATGCGGTCACTCATATAATCCTCCACCATTCTTTCAATGGTGAGAGAATCATATGCAGTGACAGTAGACGACATGTCCGTAATCGTTGTCAGGTCCTTCAGTCCGGACCAGATGTCAGCATCAGCAGTCGCTCCAGACTGCCCTGCATCACCGCCAGCGGGTGGGCTCGGAATTCTGAGCCTTTTCCTCGCACCCCCAGTTGCGGGAGAATGTGAAGGAGGAGATGTTGACAGGTCGCGTTCCGCTTGACTTGACAATTTTGTCACCAGCAGGTCTTTGAACCCCAGCAGACTTGTGTCTGCCGGAAAGAGAGATCCAAGGTAGGTTTTAAATCTAGGATCGAGCACGGTGGCCAAAATGTAGTGCTCTGATTTCAACAGATTGACCACCCGTGAATCCTTGTTAAGCGAATTAAGGGCTCCATCCACAAGTCCCACATGCCTAGCGGAATCGCTCCCTTTTAGCTCCTCCTTCAATGCCTCCAGCTTCTTCTGCAAAAGCCTGATGAGGGGAATGACCTGACTCAGGCTGGCAGAGTCTGAACTGACTTCACGTGTGGCAAGTTCAAAAGGTTGCAGAACCTTGCACAACGTTGAAATCATTCTCCACTGCGCTTGAGACAGGTACATTCCACCTCCTATATCGTGCTCAATTGTATAGGCTTGAATGGCCTTTTGCTGCTCCTCCAACCTCTGAAGCATATAGAGGGTTGAATTCCACCTCGTTACCACCTCTTGCTTCAGATGATGGCAGGGCAGGTTCAGGCGTTTTTGGTGGTGCTCCAGTCTTCTGTACGTGGTGCCTGTATGCCGAAAGTGTCCCGCAATTCTTCTGGCCACCGACAGCATCTCTTGCACGCCCCTGTCGTTTTTTAAAAAATTCTGCACCACCAAATTCAAGGTATGTGCAAAACATGGGACGTGCTGGAATTTGCCCATATTTAATGCACACACAATATTGCTGGCGTTGTCCGATGCCACAAATCCACAGGAGAGTCCAATTGGGGTAAGCCATTCCGCGATGATCTTCCTCAGTTGCCGTAAGAGGTTTTCAGCTGTGTGCGTATTCTGGAAACCGGTGATACAAAGCGTAGCCTGCCTAGGAAAGAGTTGGCGTTTGCGAGATGCTGCTACTGGTGCCGCCGCTGCTGTTCTTGCGGCGGGAGTCCATACATCTACCCAGTGGGCTGTCACAGTCATATAGTCCTGACCCTGCCCTGCTCCACTTGTCCACATGTCCGTGGTTAAGTGGACATTGGGTACAACTGCATTTTTTAGGACACTGGTGAGTCTTTTTCTGACGTCCGTGTACATTCTCGGTATCGCCTGCCTAGAGAAGTGGAACCTAGATGGTATTTGGTAACGGGGGCACACTACCTCAAGAAATTGTCTAGTTCCCTGTGAACTAACGGCGGATACCGGACGCACGTCTAACACCAACATAGTTGTCAAGGCCTCAATTATCCGCTTTGCAACAGGATGACTGCTGTGATATTTCATCTTCCTCGCAAAGGACTGTTGGACAGTCAATTGCTTGGTGGAAGTAGTAAAAGTGGGCTTACGACTTCCCCTCTGGGATGACCATCGACTCCCAGCAGCAACAACAGCAGCGCCAGCAGCAGTAGGCGTTACACGCAAGGATGCATCGGAGGAATCCCAGGCAGGAGAGGACTCGTCAGAATTGCCAGTGACATGGCCTGCAGGACTATTGGCATTCCTGGGGAAGGAGGAAATTGACACTGAGGGAGTTGGTGGGGTGGTTTGCGTGAGCTTGGTTACAAGAGGAAGGGATTTACTGGTTAGTGGACTGCTTCCGCTGTCGCCCAAAGTTTTTGAACTTGTCACTGACTTATTATGAATGCGCTGCAGGTGACGTATAAGGGAGGATGTTCCGAGGTGGTTAACGTCCTTACCCCTACTTATTACAGCTTGACAAAGGCAACACACGGCTTGACAAATGTTGTCCGCATTTCTGGTGAAATACTTCCACACCGAAGAGCTGATTTTTTTGGTATTTTCACCAGGCATGTCAACGGCCCTATTCCTCCCACGGACAACAGGTGTCTCCCTGGGTGCCTGACTTAAACAAACCACCTCACCATCAGAATCCTCCTTGTCAATTTCCTCCCCAGCGCCAGCAACACCCATATCCTCCTCATCCTGGTGTACTTCAACACTGACATCTTCAATCTGACTATCAGGAACTGGACTGCGGGTGCTCCTTCCAGCACTTGCAGGGGGCGTGCAAATGGTGGAAGGCGCATGCTCTTCACGTCCAGTGTTGGGAAGGTCAGGCATCGCAACCGACACAATTGGACTCTCCTTGTGGATTTGGGATTTCGAAGAACGCACAGTTCTTTGCGGTGCTTTTGCCAGCTTGAGTCTTTTCAGTTTTCTAGCGAGAGGCTGAGTGCTTCCATCCTCATGTGAAGCTGAACCACTAGCCATGAACATAGGCCAGGGCCTCAGCCGTTCCTTGCCACTCCGTGTGGTAAATGGCATATTGGCAAGTTTACGCTTCTCCTCCGACAATTTTATTTTAGATTTTGGAGTCCTTTTTTTACTGATATTTGGTGTTTTGGATTTTACATGCTCTGTACTATGACATTGGGCATCGGCCTTGGCAGACGACGTTGCTGGCATTTCATCGTCTCGGCCATGACTAGTGGCAGCAGCTTCAGCACGAGGTGGAAGTGGATCTTGATCTTTCCCTAATTTTGGAACCTCAACATTTTTGTTCTCCATATTTTAATAGGCACAACTAAAAGACACAGAGGTAGCTACATCCGTGGACTACCGTACTGTGTCTGCTGCTAATATAGACTGGATGATAATGAGATGAAATCAATATATATTATATCACACTAGTACTGCAGCCGGACAGGTAGATATATTTATTATGTAATGACTGATGACGGACCTGCTGGACACTGTCAGCTCAGCAGCACCGCAGACTGCTACAGTAAGCTACTATAGTAGTATGTATAAAGAAGAAAGAAAAAAAAAAACACGGGTAGGTGGTATACAATTATGGATGGACGAGCGACTGCCGACACAGAGGTAGCTACAGCCGTGGACTACCGTACTGTGTCTGCTGCTAATATAGACTGGATGATAATGAGATGAAATCAATATATATATATATATATAATATCACTAGTACTGCAGCCGGACAGGTATATATATTTATTATGTAATGACTGATGACGGACCTGCTGGACACTGTCAGCTCAGCAGCACCGCAGACTGCTACAGTAAGCTACTATAGTAGTATGTATAAAGAAGAAAAAAAAAAAAAAAACCACGGGTAGGTGGTATACAATTATGGATGGACGAGCGACTGCCGACACAGAGGTAGCTACAGCCGTGGACTACCGTACTGTGTCTGCTGCTAATATAGACTGGATGATAATGAGATAAAATCAATATATATTATATCACACTAGTACTGCAGCCGGACAGGTAGATATATTTATTATGTAATGACTGATGACGGACCTGCTGGACACTGTCAGCTCAGCAGCACCGCAGACTGCTACAGTAAGCTACTATAGTAGTATGTATAAAGAAGAAAGAAAAAAAAAAAAACACGGGTAGGTGGTATACAATTATGGATGGACGAGCGACTGCCGACACATAGGTAGCTACAGCCGTGGACTACCGTACTGTGTCTGCTGCTAATATAGACTGGATGATAATGAGATGAAATCAATATATATTATATCACACTAGTACTGCAGCCGGACAGGTAGATATATTTATTATGTAATGACTGATGACGGACCTGCTGGACACTGTCAGCTCAGCAGCACCGCAGACTGCTACAGTAAGCTACTATAGTAGTATGTATAAAGAAGAAAAAAAAAAAAAAAACCACGGGTAGGTGGTATACAATTATGGATGGACGAGCGACTGCCGACACAGAGGTAGCTACAGCCGTGGACTACCGTACTGTGTCTGCTGCTAATATAGACTGGATGATAATGAGATGAAATCAATATATATATATATATATATATATATATATATATATATATATATATATATATATATAATATCACTAGTACTGCAGCCGGACAGGTATATATATTTATTATGTAATGACTGATGACGGACCTGCTGGACACTGTCAGCTCAGCAGCACCGCAGACTGCTACAGTAAGCTACTATAGTAGTATGTATAAAGAAGAAAGAAAAAAAAAAACACGGGTAGGTGGTATACAATATTATATATATATTATATACAATTATATATATATATATATATATATATATATATATATATATTAAACTCACTGGTGGTGATTATTAAACTGGTGGTCAGGTCACTGGTCACACTATCAGCAACTTGCAAGTAGTACTCCTAAGCAGACAATCACAATATATATTATACTGGTGGTCAGTGTGGTCACAATGACAGTGTGGCACTCTGGCAGCAAAAGTGTGCACTGTACGTTATATGTACTCCTGAGTCCTGCTCTCAGACTCTAACTGCTCCCCACTGTCAGTGTCTCCCCCACAAGTCAGATAATACAGTCACACTATCACTTCAGCAAGTAACTACTAGTACTCCTCCTAATGCTCCCCAAAATTACTACTGTGTCTCTCTCTACTATCTCACTCTCTTCTCTATAAACGGAGAGGACGCCAGCCACGTCCTCTCCCTATGAATCTCAATGCACGTGTGAAAATGGCGGCGACGCGCGGCTCCTTATATAGAATCCGAGTCTCGCGATAGAATCCGAGCCTCGCGAGAATCCGACAGCGGGATGATGACGTTCGGGCGCGCTCGGGTTAACCGAGCAAGGCGGGAAGATCCGAGTCGCTCGGCCCCGTGTAAAAAAAAACTGAAGTTCGGGCGGGTTCGGATTCCGAGGAACCGAACCCGCTCATCCCTACTAGAAAAGTTATAGATAGATAAAATAGATAGATTTTTTTTTAGAGAGGAAGACACTCAAAATGAACTGTATGTATAATGTATAGTCTTTGTTCTTGAAAAAGGTTTAACCGACTAAAATGTTGAGCAGAAGGCACAGTTCTTTGGGCGGGATTCAATTCTTTTCACCCGTTTCCACACTCGTTCTGTTTCTGCCCTCAGGGACGTTATATCATTATTTCAGCTTGCTACCCCCGGAGTAGCGAGGCACCCAACCATTTACACAATAAACCTGATTACTATGGGCGCAATATGCGCGATAACGGTGATCATTTTAGAAAGGAAATTGGTCGTGATATGTCATTTGAATCTCACCCATTATGTCTATTGAAATCACGTAAGTGCTACTGTCCATTGCTGTGCAATATATATCTGTAGATAAATATGAATGGAATGGGCAATATATATAATGATAGATAGACAGATAGATAGATATAACAGCAAAGGCACGGCCGGTGCTAAGGTTTTCGTTGCCCACATGCAAACTATAAATTTGCGCCCTCCCATATTTTACAAAGGGACAGCGTGTGGCAAAAAGGGATGTGGTTTCACAAGAAAGGGGTATGGCCACACAATAGTACCCCTATTTGAAATTACGCCACATAGAAGCACAATGTTACTCACATGACACCGCGTATAATAGTGCTGTTTAAACACATAATGTCCCCAGTAGTGGTGCCGGTTATACAAATAATACCCTCTCATGGAATGAGCCGGAATTCACATTATAGCACATAAAATGAGCTGAAATTCACATTATCGCACACCGTATAGCATTATAGCACAGGATGGGAGCAGTAGTTCGGGGCAGGATGGAAGCAGTGGTGCGGAGCAGTGGGGCAGTATTGAAGCAGTGGTGCGGAGAGGGGGGCAGTATGGGAGCAGTGGTGCGGAGCAGGGGGGCAGTATGGGAGCAGTGGTGCGGAGCAGGGGGGGGCAGTATGGGAGCAGAGGTGCGAAGCAGGGGGGGCAGTATGGAGCAGTGGTGCGGAGCAGGGGGGGGCAGTATGGTAGTGAAAGGTGCTCGCTAAGTTAAACAAGAATGTCACCTGCTCCCCGTAGATCCTGGGTCCCGGACGCCGTCATTTCCTTCGTGGACACTGCTCCCCATAGCTCCCATCCACCGTCACTCCCTCCGTGCACAGTGGCAGCAGCCTCAAACAGGAGCCACGGCACTGTGTCTCGCTCCTCCATCTCCACACTGCAGGGCACACGAACGAGATCTGACCGGGCGCCTCGAGGGGGGTGGGACACATTAATCGGCAGCAAATGTGTGAGGGGGGGGGAGCGCACGCCTATGGTCTGCACTGCATACTGCTATTAGTTAAAAAACAAACAATAAAACTTCCGGGTCTTTGGCGAAGTGCCGGTATGTCATACCATTGCATACTGGCCCACTTCGACCACTGTAATGCCCGCAGAAGTGTCATTTATACAATTTATGCCCCCCACCCACACACACATACATACACATACACATACACACACACACACACACACACACACTTTCCCTCCACATACCATACACACAGGCCCGGCTCTACCCACTCAGCAAAGGGATGCAGTGCAGGTAGGCACCAGGCTGGGAGAGGCGCTGTCCCTGCTCTGCATCCCTATGCTGCGCCTGGGCCCCCTGCTGCTGCTGCCGGCTGCTGTCCTGTCACACCGTTTGACAGGCAGTGGCGCCGGCAGCTTGCCTCCCTTTACCCCCCTGCAGTATCCTCCATATCCTGGCCGAAAAGGGGGCGGGGCTACACTGTGCCGAGGGGCGGAGCTACACGGGACCAGGCTGCAGATCCTGAGGAGGACAGAAACTGCGGTCGGCCAGATGGTATGTGGAGGGAAAGTGTGTGTGTGTATGTATGTGTGCATGTATGTGTGTGTGTATGGTATGTGGAGGGAAAGTGTGTGTATCTATGTGTATGTATGTGTGTGTGTGTGTGTATGCAGGGCCGGTGCAAGGGTGTTCAGCGCCCCCTCCCCTGCAAACTATAAATGTGCACCATCCCATATTTTACAAAGGGACAGCGTGCGGCAAAAAGGGATGTGGTTTCACAAGAAAGGGGTATGGCCACACAATAGTACCCCCATTTGAAATTATGCCACACAGAAGCACAATCTTATTCACATCACCCTGCATATAGTAGTGCTGTTTATACACATAATGTCCCCAGTAGTGGCGCCGGTTATACACATAATGCCCCCTGTAGTAGCGCTGCTTATACACATAATAGATCCTGTAGTAGTGCCACTTATACACATAATAGCCCCTGTAGCAGTGCTGCTTATAAACACAGTAGCCCCTTTAGTAGCGCTGCTTATACACATAATACCCCCTGTAGCAGTGCTGCTTACACACACAATAGCCCCTGCAGTAGCGCCGCTTATACACATAATAGCCCCTGTAGTAGCGCCGCTTATACACATAATAGCCCCTGTAGCAGTACAGCTTATACACATAATAGCCCCTGTAGCAGTACAGCTTATACACATAATAGCCCCTGTAGTAGCGCCGCTTATACACATAATAGCACCTGTAGCAGTACCGCTTATGCACATAATAGCCCTTGTAGTAGCGCTGCTTATACACATAATAGCCCCTGTAGTAGTGCTGCTTATACACATAATAGCCGCTGTAGTAGCGCCAGTTACATATAATGCCCCAGTGGTCGAAGTGAAAAGTGAAGGTTGCAATTCTGTGTGCTCTGGAAAAGGGGGCATGGCCACTCAAAAGAGGTCGTGACCATAAGTGTAGTGTACCACACCATATACCCCTTATACTATCTTCTACTGGTGCCCCTTTCACATTATGCCACACGATATGAGCCAAAATTCACATTATAGCACACGGAATGAGCCAAAATTCACATTATAGCACACGGAATGAGCAAAAATTCATATTATTGCACACGGAATGAGCCGAAATTCACATTATAGCACACGGAATGAGCAAAAATTCACATTATAGCACACGGAATGAGCCGAAATTCACATTATAGCACACAGAATGAGACAAAATTCACATTATAGCACACGGAATTAGACAAAATTCACATTATAGCACACGGTATGAGCCGAAATTCACATTACCGCACACGGTATGAGCCGAAATTCACATTACAGCACACAGAATGAGCCGAAATTCACATTACAGCACACAGAATGAGCCGAAATTCACATTATAGCACATGGTATGAGTTGAAATTCACATTACAGCACACAGAATGAGTCAAAATTCACATTATACTACTATTACAGGGGCTATTATGTGTACAAGTGGCACTACTAGAGGGGCTATTATGTGTATAAGCGGCGCTACTACAGGGGCTATTGTGTGTGTAAGCTGCACTGCTACAGGAGGTATTATGTGTATAAGCGGCACTACAAAAGTGTTATTGTGTTTATAAGTAGCACTGCTACAGGGGCTATTATGTGTATAAGTGGCACTACTACAGGGGCTATTATGTGTATAAGCAGCGCTACTACAGGGGCTATTATGTGTATAACCAGCGCCACTACTGGGGGCATGTGTATAAACAGCACTACTATGCGCGGGATAATGTGAATAAGATTGTGCTTCTATGGGGGTACTATTGTGTGGCCATGCCCCTTCTTTGTGAAACCACATCCCTTTTTGACACATGCTGTCCCTTGGTAAAATATGGGAGGGCGCAAATTTATAGTTTACAGGGGGGCGCCGAACACCCTAGCACCGGCCCTGCATACACACACATATATACATATAGATACACACACACACACGCACACACACACACTTTCCCTCCACATACCATACACACACATACACACACATACATACATATACACACATACACACACACACACACACTTTCCCTCTACATACCATCTGGCTGCCCACAGTTTCTGTCCTCCTCAGGATCTGCAGCCTGGTCCCGTGTAGCTCTGCCCCTTGGCGCCGTGTAGCCCCCCCCTTTTCGGCCAGCATACGGAGGACACTGCAGGGCGGTAAAGGGAGGCTTCAAGCTGCTGGCGCCGCTGCCTGTCAAACGGTGTGACAGGCACAGCAGCCAGCAGCAGCAGCAGGAGGCCCAGGCGCAGCACAGGGATGCAGAGCAGGGACAGCGCCTCTCCCAGCCTGGCGCCTACCTGCACTGCATCCCCTTGCTTAGCAGGTAGCGCCGGGCCTGAGCAAAGGTGTCTGGCACTGTCTGAATTACAGATGCAACTTGCCCATCCTATGCAGAAAATGTAACAGAATCCTATGTATGGACTGCACTCCTCGACTAAAGGGTGTAGTATGGTATGCCGGCAGTCGGGCTCCCGGCGCCCAGCATACTGGCACCGGGAGCCCGACCGTCGGCATACTGACAGTGTGGCGAGTGCAAATGAGCCCCTATGCGCGCCACACTATTTTATTCTCCCTCCAGGGGGGTCATGGACCCCCACGAGGGAGAATAAGTGTCGGTATGCTGGCTGTCGGGATTCCGGCGCCGGTATACTGAGCGCCGGGATCCCGACAGCCGGCATACTGAAGACCACCCCCGACTAAACAACCTGCATATCAAAAATAGACACAGTTACTGAGCAGCTCCAATCCCATTAGATATGTAATATAAATGCTGTCCAATCTACTGAATCAGCAATAGGCAAACGTCATAGCTTTTGAACATTTAAAATTTTTTGTACCTGACATCGTTTCTAGTTCTTACAACTGAATATTATAATGGGACAGTGCCAACCATTGTCAAAATAATGAGGGAAATGGAGAAACGCTTACTTATCTTTGTCAAGCAATTACACGTTACAGAGACATTTAATAAACATATAAAGATATGAGTCCAAAGGTTGAGAGCATTTGTATTGGGCTTGTAACTCCAGCAATACAGTTAATGATTAGTGGTGCACACCTAGCCCGCAGGTGCACTTTTCTCTTCTGTCACTGGCATCTATTGCACAAAAGAGAGTACAGAAGTTTGTTTCAGCAACATATGTATATTGGATCTCTAATATAACACTATGGGCTGGATGTAATGATGCCTGAGTTCTGCGGCCTTGCGGGATGGCGCCTAACTTAGACTTTTTTTTAAAAGTAGCAATCGCTTACAATGCAAAACCGTGCCTTGTAAGTGATTGCCCCTTTAAGAAAAATACGTCAGAGTTCAGCCTCAAATTCCACCAAACTCGGGCGTCATTACATTGTCTCTATATGTTGTGGTAGTAAGAAACCCATACTCCGCAAACACAAGTAATTACACTACAAACAAACCTCTCTGATACGATACATAAAAAGTTAGTGTAAAATGCAAAGCAAACGTGCACTATGCCTCCATGCAGCCACTGTGGTCTGAGCACATGCAATATGTGACCAAACATGCTTTTCTGTGTGGTTTTTACATTCTCCTGTGTATACATGAGGCCACACTCACTACCCGTGGACTTCCTGAACAATAGAGAACAATAGTGAACTCTGCTCCTTATAAAATTCAAAATGCAGGTGTGAATGTTTAATCACTGGAACTATTTTTGTTCTAGAATTGTATATGTGTAGAAAGGTGACATGAAATATCATTTGAAGTCTTTAATTAGTTTTGTGTTTGTTTAAAACATTTAATTATTACCTTTGTAATGTTATTTTCTAACTATGTTTACTCACTTGTGTGATCTCTATAATATATTCCATTGTCATCACGTTCCAATGCATTTGAAAGAGATTTTGTGGTGTTTAATGAAATGCCACCTGTGCAGATTATCTCCCCATGTGCTTAGGTGGATGAGGTGAGTCACTTTGTACGTATGGAACCACCCCTACAAACAGGCATTGGTATTTATACAGTACACGGAGAGATGGGATCATTTCGTAAGATAATAATAGCGGAACCTCTTTATCTTCAAATGTTTTATGTATGACTAAGAATTTCTTGTTGACAACCTCCATGAACTAATCTATAATTGTATTTACATACTCATATATGTCTTTTACATTATGGAATATTTTTGAATTCACCTGTTTACTGGTTCCAGCTCTGTTTTCCTTCTTGCTATTGCTACTATCAATGTACAGTACCTCCCAACATAACCCTCTCCAGGAGGGACAGAATGCTCTGCTTGTGGGTTTCTCAAGCAGAGCATTCTGTCCCTCCTAGAGAGGGTTATGTTGGGAGGTACTGTACATTGACAAGGAGTACCTTATAGGAGCAGCATTCTAAAAAGGAAACTGTACCTAAACCCCTCGCTGAGGGTGTCTGTACATGGAGTAAGAGGACAAGGGAAGACGACCATATAAAGATACCACTACATGCACATCTTGATCATATCTCTGGTACGCATTTACAGGTTGAGTATCCCATATCCATATATTCCGAAATACGGAATATTCCGAAATACGGACTTTTTTGAGTGAGAGTGAGATAGTGAAACCTTTGTTTTTTGATGTCTCAATGTACACAAACTTTGTTTAATACACAAAGTTATTAAAAATACTGTATTAAATGACCTTCAGGCTGTGTATATAAGGTGTATATGAAACATAAATGAATTGTGTGAATGTAGACACACTTTGTTTAATGCACAAAGTTATAAAAAATAT